>NC_057812.1:541514833-541818112 GCF_018294505.1 Triticum aestivum | reverse complement strand
AAATTACTAAACTCACAAATTAATCACTATATACAGCATTGCAAGAGCTAATCTAGCAATGAGAGATGAAAGGACAAAGTTGCTAACCTTTGTGATCATTTGAATGGATAGGGGCCTTCAAATGTTGACAAATTTTGGGCAAAATGTGTGATGAGCTCAAGAGGAGGAGGGGAAGAACAGAGAGAGGAGAGGGGAAAGGGGAAGAACAGAGCGAGCTCGGGTGGACGAAGGGTTTATGTAGGACGACCTTTAGTACCGGTTCATGCCAAGAACCGGTACTAAAGGGGCTGGAGGGGCCCCAGTCTGACAACATCCTGCCACCACTCTCATTAGTACCGGTTCATGGCACGAACCGGTGCTAAAGGTTCCCTACGAACCGGTACTAATGAAAGCGGCCCGGCTAGCCGTTGGAACCGGCACTAATGTATACATTAGTGCCGGTTCAAATACAAACCGGCACTAATGTGCTTCACATTTGACCCTTTTTCTACTAGTGATAGGTAGATATGGTGGCCTCTTATGGCAAGACTAGTTTAAGGGTATTTGGAAGCACAAGTAGTATCTCTACTTGGTGCAATGAATTTGGCTAGCATGAGGGGGAAAAGCAAGCTCATCATGTTGGAAGATCCAAGACAATATAATTCATCTCAGATGTAAGAAAACATAACCCATTACGTTGTCTTCCTTGTCCAATGTCAACTCTTTTGCATGTCATATTTTAATAAGTGCTCACACTGATAAAAGATGTCCAGGATAGTATATTTATATGTGAAGACCTCTCTTTCTTTATTACTTCCTATTAATTGCAATGATGACCAAAACTATGTTTGTCAACCCTCAACAACTTTTATTCATTGTACTTTTTCTATGTGAGCTCATTACTCTCCATAAGACTCACATGATCTCTTTGTTTCTTTTTATTTCTTTCTCTTTTCTGTTATTTCTTTAGGATCATGGCAAAATAATCAAGCCCTTGACTCAACACTAATCTTTATTAAATAGCTCACGGACTCAATTACATAGAAGGATTATAAAGCAAAACTCACAACTAGATCATACTAAGAACTTTTATTCTACTAGATCAAGATATTACCAAAAGGATCGAACTAGGAAAAACAGTAAAGATAAAAGTGATGGTGATACGATACCAGGGCACTCCCCCAAGCTTGGCAGTTGCCAAGTGAAGTGCCCATACCAGATACTAAATTCTTCTTTGTTGGTGGAGATGGTGGTGATTTTGGTGAGGGCGTAGGCTTCTTCCTTAATTTGCGTTTGAGGACAAAATTTTGCTCCCTTAGGTCCTCAATCTCCTGTTCCAGGCTCAGTATCTTCTTGCATAGTTCCTGCTTGTTTTCCTGCAAGAGGCGAAAAGGGGTGAACTCGATCTTAGGTTTCTTTACTCTATCCGGGAGACTTGACTTTTTGAACTCCACATGCATGTCCCTAGGTTGAGGTAGTGGGACTTCATCTTCATCTGATCTCATCTCCTCCTTTCCCTTGGGTTCATAGTCTTCTTCTTCTTCCGTAGTCCAACCACAATGCTCCACATCCCCTTAGACCTTAGGATCTGCAAGATAATCAGCCACATAGCTTTATCCTTCCGAATCCTGGGATGACATGTTGCTCTCTCTGCAGCAGGACAGCTCAAAACAAAGGCAAGAGTTTTTTGCGTGATATGGGAGTCAAAACCCCCGGGAGATTATATAATGAATTTTTACCGACCGAAATATGTGTCATGTACTAAAACGGAGTCCGGAGAGCACACGAGGTGCCCACGAGGTCGGGGGTGCGACCAGTAGGGTAGGGCGCGCCCTCCACCCTCGTGGAGCCCTCATGTCCTTCCCGGACTGTTGCTTATTTTTCTATTTTTCTAAATATTTCAAAACAGAGAAATATTGCCTCAAAAACTGTTTTGGAGTCGGTTTACTTACCGTACCACATACCTATTCCTTTTCGGAGTCTAAAAAATTCCGGAAAGTGTCCCTTATGTACTCCTCCAGGGTTACGGTTTCGATAACATTGGTTTCAACATTTATGGGATTGCCTGAGATATAGTGTTTGATTCTTTGACCGTTCACCACCTTCGGATTGGTGCCTTCGAAGTTGTTGATTTTTATGGCACCGGAACGGTAGACCTCCTCGATAACGTAAGGACCTTCCCATTTAGAGAGAAGTTTTCCTGCAAAAAATCGTAAATGAGAGTTGTATAGCAATACATAATCGCCTACATTAAACTCACGCTTTTGTATCCTTTTGTCATGCCATCTTTTAACTTTTTCTTTAAACAACTTGGCATTTTCGTAGGCTTGGGTTCTCCATTCATCAAGTGAGCTAATATCAAATAATCTCTTCTCACCGGCAAGTTTAAAATCATAATTAAGTTCTTTAATAGCCCAATAAGCCTTGTGTTCTAGTTCGAGAGGTAAGTGGCATGATTTTCCATAGACCATTTTATACGGAGACATACCCATAGGATTTTTATATGCAGTTCTATAGGCCCATAATGCATCATCTAGTTTCTTGGACCAATTATTTCTAGACCTATTAACAGTCTTTTGCAAAATTAATTTGAGTTCTCTATTACTCAATTCTACTTGACCACTAGAGTGAGGGTGATAAGGAGATGCAATTATATGATTATCATCATATTTAGCAAGCATTTTACAGAAAGCTCCATGAATAAAATGTGAACCACCATCAGTCATTAAATATCTAGGGACTCCAAACCTTGGAAAAATAACTTCTTTAAGCATTTTAATAGAAGTGTTATGATCAGCACTACTAGTTGGAATAGCTTCTACCCACTTAGTAACGTAATCAACAGCAACTAAAATGTGTGTATAACCATTAGAGGAAGGAAAAGGTCCCATATAGTCAAAGCCCCAAACATCAAATGGTTCAATAACAAGTGAATAATTCATAGGCATTTCTTGACATCTACTAATATTACCAATTCTTTGACATTCATCACAAGATAAGACAAACTTACAGGCATCCTTGAAGAGAGTAGGCCACTAAAAACCAGATTGCAATACCTTATGTGTAGTCCTATCTCCAGCATGGTGTCCTCCATAAGCTTCGGAGTGACACTTGCGTAGGATCTATTCCTGTTCATGCTCAGGTACACAACATCTAATAACACCATCTACTCCTACTTTATAAAGACGTGGGTCATCCCAAAAGTAATGCCTCAAATCATAGAAGAACTTTTCTTTTGCTGGTATGTGAAACAAGGTGATATAAACTTAGCAACAATGTAATTAGCATAATCAGCATACCATGGAGCAGTATAAGAAGCATTTATGACATTTAATTGCTCATCAGGAAAGCTATCATCAATAGGTAGTGGGTCATCAAGCACATTTTCAAACCTAGACAAGTTGTCTACAACAGGGTTCTTAGCTCCTTTTCTATCAACAATATGCAAATCAAATTCTTGTAGCTAGAGAACCCATCTAATAAGTCTAGGTTTATCATCTTTCTTTTCCATAAGATATTTAATAGCAGCATGATCAGTGTGAATAGTTACTTTAGAATCAACAATATAAGGTCTAAACTTATCACAAGCAAATACAACTGCTAACAATTCTTTTTCAGTAGTAGCATAATTTCTTTGAGCATTGTCTAGAGTTTTACTAGCATATTGAATAACATTTAGTTTCTTATCAACTCTTTGTCCTAGAATAGCACCTACGGCATAATCACTAGCATCACACATAATTTCAAAGGGTAAATTCCAATCAGGTGGCTGAACAATAGGTGCAGAGATCAATGCTTTCTTAAGTATTTCAAATGCTTCTACACAATCATCATCAAAGACAAATGGTATATCATTTTGTAATAAATTATTCAAAGGCCGAGAGATTTTTGAGAAGTCCTTAATGAACCTCCTATAAAAACCGGCATGACCAAGGAAACTTCTTATACCTTTGATGTCCTTGGGACATGGCATCTTTTCAATAGCATCAACCTTGGCTTTATCAACTTCAATACCTCTTTCAGAAACTTTATGACCCAAGACAATACCTTCATTAACCTTAAAGTGGCACTTTCCCAATTCAAGACAAGATTAGTTTCTTCACATCTCTGCAAAACTCGATCAAGGTTGCTCAAGCAATCATCAAAAGAAGATCCATAGACGGAAAAGTCGTCCATGAAAACCACACAAATCTTTTCACAAAAGTCAGAGAATATAGCCATCATGCATCTTTGAAAGGTAGCAGGTGCATTACATAAACCAAAAGGCATACGTCTATAAGCAAAGGTACCAAAAAGGCATGTAAAAGTAGTCTTTGATTGATCTTTGGCTAAGACGAGTATTTGAGAGAAACCAGAATAACCATCTAGAAAGCAAAAATGTGTATGTTTGGACAATCTTTCTAGCATTTGATCAATAAAAGGTAAGGGGTAATGATCCTTTTTAGTAGCCTTATTTAATTTTCAGAAATCAATTACCATCCTATAACCTGTAATAATTCTTTGAGGAATCAATTCATCTTTATCATTAGGAACAACAGTAATACCTCCCTTCTTAGGGACACAATGGACAGGGCTTACCCATTGACTATCAGCAACGGGATAAATTATATCTGCCTCAAGGAGCTTTAGTATCTCCTTTCTTACCACTTCTTTCATTTTAGGATTCAGCCGGCGTTGATGATCACGAACTGGTTTAGCATCTTCTTCCAAATTAATTTTATGTTGGCATAGAGTGGGACTAATGCCCTTAAGATCATCAAGAGTATACCCAATAGCAGCGCGGTGCTTCTTCAGATTTTTCAATAATCTCTCTTCCTCATGCTCTGAAAGGTTAGCACTAATAATAACATTATATATCTTTTTCTCATCAAGATAAGTATATTTAAGAGTATCAGGTAACGGTTTAGGCTCAAACACGGGATCACCCTTGGATGGAGGAGGATCCCCTAGGATTTCAACAGGTAAATTGTTTTTCAGAATAGGTTCATGTTTAAAGAATACTTCGTCTAATTCCCTTCTTTCATTCATAAACATATCATTTTCACGGTCTAGCAAATATTATTCTAAAGGATCACTAGGAGGTACGGCAATAGAAGCAAGACCAATAATTTCATCCTTACTAGGTAATTCTTCTTCACGGTGTTGTCTACTAAATTTAGAAAAATTAAATTCATGAGTCATATCATCTAAACCGATAGTAACAACATCTCTTTTGCAATCTATGGTAGCATTAACAGTATTTAGGAAGGGTCTACCAAATATAATGGGACAAAAGCTATCTTGTGGGGAACCAAGAACAAGAAAATCAGCAGGGTATTTAGTTTTCCCACACAAGACTTCTACATCTCTAACAATTCCCATTGGTGAAATAGTATCTCTATTGGCAAGTTTAATTGTGACATCAATATCTTCCATCTCAGCAGGTGCAATATCATGCATAACTTCTTTGTATAAGGAATAAGGTATTGCACTAGCACTAGCACCCATATCACAGAAGCCATGATAACAATGGTCTCCTATTTTAACAGAAATAACAGGCATGCCTACCACAGGTCTAGGTTTATATTTATCATGGGGTTTAGCAATTCTAGCAGTTTCATCATAGAAATAAATAACATGCCCATCAATATTATCAGACAAGAGATCATCAACAATAGCAATATTAGGTTCAACTTTAACTTGCTCAGGAGGTGTATATGTTTCAATATTGCTTTTACGAACCACAGTTGGAGCTTTAGCATGATCCTTTATCCTAACAGGGAAAGGTGGTTTCTCAACATAAGAAGTAGGAACAATAGGATCATTATAAGTAATAGTCTTTTCTTCAAGTTTAATAGGTGCAGCTACTTTTACTGCTATGGGAGGATGATATTTAAAACACTTCTCCTTGGGGAGATCAACATAAGCAGCAAAAGATTCACAAAAAGAAGCTACTATCTCAGAGTCAAGTCCATATTTAGTGCTAAATTTACGAAAAATATCAGTATCCATAAAATATTTAACACAATCAAAACTAGGTGTCATACCTAACTCCTTACCATTGTCGAGGTCCCAATCTTTAGAGTTGCGTTTAATTCTTTCCAGTAAATTCCATTTGAATTCAATAGTCTTCATCATAAAAGAGCCAGCACAAGAAGTATCAAGCATGGTCCGATTGTTACCAGAAAGCCGAGCATAAAATTTTTGAATAATCATTTCTCTTGAGAGCTCATGATTGGGGCATGAATATACCATTGATTTAAGCCTCCCCCAAGCTTGAGCGATGCTTTCTCCTTCGTGAGGCCAAAAATTATATATATAATTGCGATCACGATGAACAAGATGCATAGGATAAAACTTCTGATGAAATTCCAATTTCAATCGTTTGTAATTCCAAGACCTCATATCATCACATAGCCTATACCATGTCGATGCATCTCCCCTCAAAGATAAAGGGAAGACCATTGTCGGTGTCAAAACCGGCGGATCTCGGGTAGTGGGTCCCGAACTGTGCGTCTAGGCCAGATGGTAACAGGAGACAGGGAACATGATGTTTTACCCAGGTTCGGGCCCTCTTGATGGAGGTAAAACCCTACGTCCTGCTTGATTAATATTGATGATATGGGTAGTACAAGAGTAGATCTACCACGAGATCGAGGAGGCTAAACCCTAGAAGCTAGCCTATGGTATGATTGTTGTATATGGAGCTGATTGCCTATGGACTACAACCCTCCGGTTTATATAGACACGGATAGGGTTAGGGTTACATAGAGTCGGTTACAAGGGTAGGAGATCTTGAATATCCGCATCGCCAAGCTTGTCTTCCACGCCAAGGAAAGTCCCATTCGGACACGGGACGAAGTCTTCAATCTTGTATCTTCATAGTCCAGGAGTCCAGCTGAAGGTATAGTCCGGCTACCCGAACACCCCCTAATCCAGGACTCCCTCAGTAGCCCCTGAACCAGGCTTCAATGACGACGAGTCCGGCGCGCAAATTGGCTTCGGCATTGCAAGGCGGGTTCCTCCTCCAAGTCCTTCATAGAAGATTGTAAACACCAAGAGTAGTGTCCGGCTCTGCAAAAATAAGCTTCCACATATTGCCATAGAGAGAATAATATTAACACAAATCAAATCTGCTGACGTATTCCGCAGTGCGTCATCACACTACAGCCAAGTCCTTCACTCGAATCGTTTTCACTCTTCCACCTCAGCGTGTTTTGCGAGGCGGTTTCCATGGCACGTCTTTTCAAAGCAGAGATCGTGTGCCCCCCTTTTACGGGATTCTCATCAATACGGACATGGGTAACCCAATCATGCCCGTTAGCATGTTTTCTTGATTAAAGGCGAGTCCCAAACGGTTACGGGGAGGGATCCTAGCATTCAACCTTTTATAAAGGGACCAGGGCCTTACTCCTTTTCTCCAATCCCAAAACAAGTTCGCCCGTCGCCTCGAGTTCCAACACCCTAGGCTTCAGATTTCGGGCGCCTCAAACCTTCGACAATGTCTGGTTCCGACCTTCAAGGCCGATGGATGCCCTCCTCCATCATGGAGGAGGACGTGCTAAAGTTGAGAGAGGCTAAGTTCTTGACCGCTGAAATTTCGCATAGGTTGCCTGCTCAAAGGCAGGCTATTCCCAGTCCCCAGCCCGGTGAGAGTGTAGTGTTCATGTCTCACTTCCTTCGGGGGTTAGGCTTCCCGATGGATCCCTTCGTGAGGGGGCTGCTGTTTTATTACGGGCTGGAATTTCATGACTTAGCTCCGGAGTCCATCCTCCACATTTCCTCACTCATCGTTGTGTGCGAAGCGTTCCTCCGTGTTACTCCTCACTTCGGATTATGGCTCAAGACTTTTGGAGTGGAGCCGAAGATGATCGAGGGACGGCACGCAGAGTGCGGAGGTGCTGTCATAAGTAAGAATGCTGATGCTCCATGGCCCGAGGGCTCCTTTCAAGAGGAGCTCGGCTTGTGGCAACGAGAATGGTTCTATATCACCGCTCCCAGGAGCGCCAAGTGGGCGGCGCCTCCTGCCTTCGCTCGGGTCCCCCATCACGGCTAGCATCATGGTTCAACAAAGGATTAGATTGGGGGTTATCCAAAGACGTTCCCTTGTTGCAGGGCCACATCAGGGATCTCTTAGAAAGAGACCTCAACCTGGTCAAGGTGACGCAGGTCATGCTGATTCACCGAACACTGCCCGGCAAATGTCGCTCCCTTCGTCTGTGGGAGTTTAATCCGGAGGGACCACGAGCTCTCCATCATTTTATGGGCGCAACGCCCGTGGAGATGTATAAACTATTCTTCGGATCACAAATGATGTGTTCGGATTTGACCAAGGACGCAGGCCTAAGCTGCAATCGCCCGGATACCGAAGTAAGTAACCTTGTGCCCGGACCTACTATCCATATAATCGTCATAAACTTGCCCCTAAAGGAGCTGTCCTTTTAAACAGGAGTGGATAGCGAAGGCAAAGCTGATCAGGTGTCCGGCTCCCCTTCCCGAAACCAGGCCGGATCCCGTGCTTGTCAGGATGTTGAAGATAATGCCTTTGGAGGGAAGTAAGGGGAAGGACAAGGGAACTATGGCCTCCTCGAAGGAGGCTGCTCCGAAGGGAGGAACCGACAATTCTCTCCCAAGGGGAAGAAGAGGGCCGCCTCTGACGACCCGGAGACCATGGCCCCGAAGCGGGGGAGAAAATCCTCATCAGAGGGTCCGACGCCGGGGAGTTCCTCGGCCGAACTACGCCCTCAAAGGGATCAGCCCTCCAGCGAGCCGTAAGTAGAGAGAGGTTTTCCTTTTGAGGGATGAGAGAAATCCTTGATTTATATCTGAGAAGATTAACCAAAATTTTACCTTGTAGCTCGGGCCTCAGCCCTTCTCAGTAGAGCTCGTCTTCGGGGGATCTTCTTCCGGAGATGATGGAGAGCAGGACGCCTCCCCTTGCCGTACCGCCTAGCGAGGCGGGCGACCCTGAGGTGTTGTCACGGAGGGTTTCTCTAAATCCGGTAGGGGCGGAAGATAGCTATGTGGCCCCCCAAGGCTCCCCGTGTCCCGCCTTCGAAAGAGGCCATAGGACAAGTCCGGCACCGTCTGGTGCTCGGCCGGAGGAGCTAAAGATTCTGCTGGGGCGAGCTTCCATCTCAGAGGAGCACCATGCATTGATGGGCACGGTGATTGAAAGGATTTCATCCGCAGAAAGCGGATTGCATGAGGCCGTCAAAAGTTTACTGACGGGTTTTGAGGTACGTTAGATAATGTACACTTTTGTTAGTTGCGCATAAGTAAGGTGCGCCCTGTGTAGATAGTAGCCCCTGAGACTCTGCGCGTTGTCAAGAAATGACAGCACGCAGAGGATCATAATCCCAGGTCTAAGATGTCGCCTTTGAATGTAGGTGGCGAGGTGTCCGGAATCAAGCCGAACTGATGATGTGGCCGAACTAAAGCGGCAACTGGACGCGGCAGATGCCGACATCGCGCTTGTCAACAAGCGGCTTGATGAGTCTCAAGGTATGTAATTCTTCGGGCGGCATCAGGTAAGAGGAGCTTCATGCCAGTGTCTTACAATGTGTGTGCTCGACGTAGATGGTACGGCCGCCGTGGAGAATCTTAGGGCAGAACTTGCCCGAGCTAAGGAGCAAGCCAGAAAAAGCGATGCGGCTGCCGAGAAGGCCCTTGAAGAGCTGAGAGCCGAACAGGCTGCTCATTGCCAAAGCAAGGAGGAGATGGCCGAGGTGGCTGAAAAGTTAAAAAGCGCTACCGACCGTTCCAGACTTCTTGAAAAAGAAGACCAGGCGAAACAGACGGACTTAGAGAAGGCCGTTGCCAATGCCAAGGACGCGCGCTCTGCGATGAGAGCTGCGAAGGAGGAGCTGCGTCAGGCCGAACAGATTGCGGCTGGAAAGCCCTTTATGCTGCAAAGAAAATTTTGTGATCCGAAGTTTGCTCCATTGGACCAGATGTGGAGTGTGGAGGATACCTATCTGGACTTGGCAGCGAGTGCTGCTGATGCGACCAAACACTTTCCAGATCAGAAAGATCGCGAAGTGGAAAAGCTTTTCTGGTCGCAGTTTCACAATCCAGAGCGTCCACTGGCAATGGATGATCGTTTGGCTCAATGGGCCGAATTGAATAGGTTGTCTGGACTCGCCATGAAGTACGTCATGGGTCACTTGTGGCCGGGGAGATCGGAGCCGAAGAGTTATTTCAGCTTGGTGCAGCAATTCCTTGACACGGTGCCGCGTATAAATGTAATGAAGAGGTCAGCATGCATAGAGGGCGCTAGGATGGCTCTTGCCCGTGTTAAGACATACTGGGCAGAGATGGAGACCACCGTTGTTGCGTCCCGAGATTCGGACAAAAGCCGAGTATCCTCCAAGCACTATTTTCAGGAAGTTCTTGAAGGCGCTCATGTAATAGAGACGCAGTGCCCGAAAGATGCTCTGTTATGATAGCATATGTATTTATAAAGTAATATTTTGATAAACTGTAGTGGCCTTTTTTATACTTGTGCCTCCAAGTATTGGGAACACCTCCTGTGCGGCCGTTTTAATATATATATATATATATATATATATATATGTATATATATATATAGAATCTGAAAGATGGCAGTCGTTGGCTTCAGCCCCCACGCACATAGTGCGGGGGTGCTCGCAGAAGATGCATTTTCACACTTAACCCAATGTCTTGGTCCTACAAAGGAAGTGATAGCGCAGCAGGCCAGGCAACCGGACTATAATGCTTTAACACTTTCACTTAGCCATAGGAGTTTGACAATGAGACTCTTTAGGTAGCTCCTTGGTGGCAACTGCGCTCGTCCGAATTCAGGGTGCGTATGTGCCTGACCGGGAAGCGGCCCTTCGTTAAAGCGGAGGAATCCGATAGATTCTGATAGGTCATCGAGTGGCTGACCAGTCTCACGCTACATCATGACAGTCAGTTTTCGGCTTTCTCTACTGAGGTGCTCGCCCGGCCGAACCGAGGCCACAATCGCAGTAGTTCTCCTGGTGCTACCTTAGCCGATAGAGCGGAACATAAGGTAGCCGAACTCAGGAGCCAGGCAACCCAACATTTGTCCAAAGACATGATTCGGAGCTGATGCATATAATGCCAAAACTCGCGACACCGAACACTCCCTAAGGTGTTCGGTCTTTATGAGTGCGGGCGAAACAACACTCTTTATTAAAAAAGTTCCTAGTGTCCAGGTACGTGCAAAAATTCTGACGTGGCCACATGCCAAGACGCCAGCCTCCTCCTTGGTTATATCAGAAAGAAAAAACCAGGGGATGTGTAGCAACAAGAGACAGTAAAAAAGGTTTACGCAGGGTCTTAATCTAAAAAGAATCCTTTAGGACGGGTCCCTACTGCACGTCTGCGCCTGTGTCTCCGTTGTGCCGTGTCCTGGACGGGCGCCGCACGACGTTCATCTGTAAAAGAGAGGAACTGAGTTGAAAACGGGTCGTGCCGAAAAAAGTTCAAAATAAGCAAAGTATAAAGTAAGATATATAAGATTGAGCTTTATTGTCTCTTATTGTATACGCGTGGAGCCCCTAGTGCGGGGGTATATGGCTTCTAGGCCTGCATCAATTATGATTTTGCACCGAACTCGTCCATCCGCGTTCGTTGTCTTGAATGACCTATTTCGAAGTTTCTTTTGGCTGGTGAGGCCATTTTGCTGTGGGGCTGTCAAAGCGGCCGCACAGTCCTCCGCTTGGGGAGGCGCACTTTAGTGCTTCCCCTTCAAAGAGATGATGCCTCGTGGACCGGGCATCTTAAGTGTAAGAGATGCATAGTGCGGTATTGCGTTAAAGCGAGCGAAAGCTTCGCGTCCCAGTAGTGCTTGAAAGCGACTTGAGAACGGGACGATATGGAAGGTCAGCTTTTCGCGGTGGAGGTTATCGGCAGAGCCGAATATGACTTCGAGCCGGAGAAAACCCATACAGTGGGTGTCTGGACCAGGTATTATCCCTTGAAAGGAGGTTTTGCTACGGCGGATTCTTGCTGGGTTTATTCCCATGTGCTGGATTGTATCCTGATATATCAGGTTTAGTCCACTGCCGTCATCCATAAGGACATTTGAAAACTGGAGTCCGCCAATTATTGGATCGTGTATCAAGGTAGTCCAGCCTACATTCTTGATATTCCTAGAATAATCTAGCTGATCGAAGATGATTAGTTTTGACAACCAGTGGGAGGACCCTTTGGGCCGTGTGGTGCGTACCTTTACGGGCGCCGCACGTTTTGTTATGTGAAGTGAGTTCACTGTTTTTACTTCTTGTGGGAAGTTCTTTTGTTTCCTGGTGCTTTGCTTTTGGGGTTCGTCCTCGTCTTCGCTTGGTGTGTCGAGCCCCTTGTGTTCAGCATTGAGTCTGCCGGATTGTTTGAAAACCCAACAGTCTCTGTGGGTATGGTTAGCAGGCTTCTCGGGAGTACTATGTATCTGACATATCCTGTCCAGGATTTTACTTAGGTTGGATGGATCGTCCCTGCTTTCTTGGGGGGCGATTTTTCCTGATTTTGTCGTGAGCCTTTGAATCCGGCATTGACTGTCGTGCTCTTCCGACTTTTGTCCTTAGTCCAGCGACGGTCCTTGTTGCGTTGTGGTTTTCCTTTTCCATCCCTAGTTTCGGATGTACTTGGGTTGTTGGGGCTGCACCTTGCCAACCAGCTGTCCTCCCCTGCACAAAAGCGGGTCATGAGGCTTGTTAGTGTGGCCATTGTTCTTGGCTTTTCTTGGCCGAGGTGTCTGGCGAGCCATTCATCTCGGACGTTATGCCTGAAAGCTGCTAAGGCTTCGGCATCCGGACAGTCGACTATCTGATTCTTTTTAGTGAGGAATCTATTCCAGAACTGCCGAGCTGATTCTCCGGGTTGTTGAGTTATGTGACTAAGATCGTCTGCATCCAGAGGGCGGACATAGGTCCCTTGAAAGTTTGCTCGGAAAGCATCCTCGAGCTCTTCCCAGCTTCCAATTGTGTTTTTGGGAAGGCTTTTAAGCCAATGCCGGGCTGGCCCTTTAAGCTTAAGGGGTAGATATTTTATGGCGTGGAGATCATCTCCTCTAGCCATGTGTATGTGGAGGATATAATCCTCGATCCAGAGTCCATGGTCTGTTGTTCCATCATATGCCTCTATGTTTACGGGTTTGAATCCCTCTGGGAATTCATAGTCCAGGACCTCATCGGTGAAACATAGGGGGTGTGCGGCGCCCCTGTATTTGGGTGTGCCGGATTCTGATGATGGCTTCATAGCGTTGCTTACGAGAGCTTGCTTTCTTGGCCCATAAATGGACCTGACTGGGCCATGATGTGAATCCTTAGGTGGGTCGCATGCCGATTTAGGTGCGGCGCCGCTTGCCGCTTTATGGGGTCGTCTATCCGACCGTGTGGATTTTTCATTTTTTGAATGCGAGGGCTCTAGGGCCTCTTCGTCGAATTCAGCCAGTAGCTTTCTTTTCGGATAGCTTTTAGTGCGGCGACTGTCACCGTACTTATCTGTGGTGTTGATTATTTTGCTCCATCTAATCCGGAGTGCGTCTTCCGCTGTTTTTAGCTTCCGCTTCTGCTTCTTTAGGCTGCGTGCAGTTGCAACGAGCCTCTCGTGGAGGTTCTTCTGCTCCATAGGTTTACTCGGCGTGAGGTCGTCCGGAATGCCATTTTCGTCGGAGGAGGGATGTTCGGTTTCTCTATCCGTGTTGCCCTGTTCGAACGGTGGCTCTAAGGCCTGCTCGTCGTCTACCGGCTTGTCCTGCTCTATGGCTGGGTTTTTGTTGAGGCGGGGCTTGGGTCGGCGTTTACGCCGATGCTTTGATTGCTTTTCGGGGGGTCGATCTCCCGTCCCATCCCCTTTTTCCTCATTGTCGCTTCCTTTAGGGGTATCCACCATGTACACATCGTGAGATGAGGTGGCTGTCCAATGCCCTATGGGCGTTGGTTCGTCGATATCTCCTGCATCGTCATCCATGCTATCGATGTCTCCGGAGTCGAAGTTGAGCACGTCGTTTAAATTGTCGACAGTGGCTACCAAGTGGGTGGTGGGTGGGCTTTGAATTTCTTCATCATCCGTATCCCATCCTCGCTGACCATAGTTCGGCCAGGGCTCTCCTAATAAGGAGAGAGTCTTGAGAGAGTTCAGGATATCGCCACAAGGCGAGTGCTGAAAGATGTCTGCGGCGGTGAACTCCATTATCGGCGCCCAATCGGATTCGATTGGCAGGGGCGCGGGGGGTTCGGAGTCCGGGAGGAGTCCGGATCCTTGGAGTCATGGGTCGTGCAGAGTGCGGGGCTAGCGTTCGGCTCGATCGCTTTCGGGATCGCAGCCCCTGAGGTGATGTCCAACCGTTCATCCTCAATTGGTGCAATAGGCTCCGAGTTAGGGGTCGGAGCCGATGCGTGTGCGGCCTCCAGGACACTGTCCGGGGGCAGAGCTAGATCATGCCCCTCGAGATAGTGCGGCGCACTTGGCCGTGGCTCGAGCCCGTCGAAGATCAAGTCTCCGCGGATGTCAGCCGTGTAGTTTAAGCTTCCAAACCTGACTTGATGGCCAGGGGCGTAGCTTTCGATCTGCTCCAAGTGGCCGGGCGAATTGGCCCGCAGAGCGAAGCCGCCAAAGATGAAGATCTGTCTGGGGAGAAAAGTCTCACCCTGGACCGTATCGTTGTTGATGATCAAAGGAGCCATCGGGCCTAAAGGCGACAACATAGAGGAACTCTCAATGAAAGCACCAATGTCGGTGTCAAAACCGGCGGATCTCGGGTAGTGGGTCCCGAACTGCGTGTCTAGGTCGGATGGTAACAGGAGGCAGGGAACACGATGTTTTACCCAGGTTCGGGCCCTCTTGATGGAGGTAAAACCCTATGTACTACTTGATTAATATTGATGATATGGGTAGTACAAGAGTAGATCTACCACGAGATCGAGGAGGCTAAACCCTAGAAGCTAGCCTATGGTATGATTGTTGTATAGGGAGTTGATTGCCTACGGACTACAACCCTCCGGTTTATATAGACACCGGATAGGGTTAGAGTTACATAGAGTCAGTTACAATGGTAGGAGATCTTGAATATCCGCATCGCCAAGCTTGTCTTCCACGCCAAGGAAAGTCCCATCCGGACACGGGACGAAGTCTTCAATCTTGTATCTTCATAGGCCAGGAGTCCGGCTGAAGGTATAGTCCGGCTACCCGAACACCCCCTAATCCAGGACTCCCTCAACCATCTTCTAAACAACATCTCCGGGTACACCTGCAAGCTTAAATAATCCACAAACTTCATCCACATATATCAGGTGTTCATCAGGATGTTTTGTTCCATCTCCTAAAAAGGATTAGCTAGCAGTTTTTCTATCATACCCAAGGAACTTTAAAGCAAGCATTTTCATTTTCATTTTCAGTGGGTTGAGTAGGTTGAGGAGCAACTCTTTGCTCTACTGGTCAGGGTGAAGATACCCCGAACAAGCCCCTCAGAGGATTACCTTCCATGGTAACAAGTGACAGTAAATTTCAGCACACTATATAAATTTTTCCTCACCAAATTCCACCTACCAAAGGCGCTTCACTCCCCGGCAACGTCGCCAGAAAATTGTCTTGATGACCCACAAGTATAGGGATCTATCATAGTCCTTTCGATAAGTAAGAGTGTCGAACCCAACAAGGAGCAAAAGGAAATGATAAGCAGTTTCCAGCAAGGTATTCTCTGCAAGTACTGAAATAAGTGGTAACAGATAGTTTTGAGATAAGATAATTTTAACGAGCAAAAAGTAACAAAAGTAAATATAGTGCAGAAAGGTGGCCCAATCCTTTTTGTAGCAAAGGACAAGCCTGGACAAACTCTTATATGATGTAAACCGCTCCCGGGGACACATGGGAATATCGTCAAGCTAGTTTTCATCACGTTCATATGATTCGCGTTTGGTACTTTGATAATTTGGTATGTGGGTGGACCGGTGCTTGGGTGCTGTCCTTACTTGGACAAGCATCCCACTTATGATTAACCTCTATTCCAAGCATCCGCAACTACAACAAAAGTATTAAGGTAAACCTAACCATAGCATGAAACATATGGATCCAAATCAGCCCCTTACGAAGCAACGCATAAACTAGGGTTTAAGCTTCTGTCACTCTAGCAACCCATCATCTACTTATTACTTCCCAATGCCTTCCTCTAGGCCCAAATAATGGTGAAGTGTCATGTAGTCGACGTTCACATAACACCACTAGAGGAGAGACAACATACATCTCATCAAAATATCGAACGAATACCAAATTCACATGACTACTAATAGCAAGACTTCTCCCATGTCCTCAGGAACAAAAGTAACTACTTACCAAGCATAAACATGTTCATAATCATAGGGGTATTAATATGCATATAGGATCTAAACATATGATCTTCCACCAATTGAATCAACTAGCATCAACTACAAGGAGTAATTAACACTACTAGCAACCTACTAGCACCAATCCCGGACTTGGAGACAAGAATTGGATACAAGAGATGAACTAGGGTTTTGAGATGAGATGGTGCTGATGAAGATGTTGATGAAGATTTCCCTCTCCCGATGAGAGGAACGTTGGTGATGACGATGGCGATGATTTCCCCCTCCGGGAGGGAAGTTTCCCCGGCAGAACAACCCCGCCACAACCCTAGATTGGTTCCACCAAGGTTCCGCCTCGTGGCCGCAGAGTTTCGTCCGAGAAGATGGCTTATGATTTTTTCCCATCGAAAGAGTCCATATAGCAGAAGATGGTCACCGGAGGGCCACCAGGGGGCCCACGAGGTAGGGAGGGCGCCCAGGGGGGTAGGGCGCGCCCCACCCTCGTGGGCAGGGTGTGCCCCCCCTGGTGAAGTTCTTGCGCTCAATGTTTTTTATATATTTGGGAAATATCATCCCTGAAGTTTCAGGACTTTTGGAGCTGTGCAGAATAGGTGTCTAATATTTGCTCCTTTTCTAGCCAGAATCCTGGCTGCCGGCATTCTCCCTCTTTATGTAAACCTTGTAAAATAAGAGAGAATAGGCATAAGTATTGTGACATAATGTGTAATAACAGCCCATAATGCAATAAATATTGATATAAAAGCATGATGCAAAATGGACGTATCAACTCCCCCAAGCTTAGACCTCACTTGTCCTCAAGCGAAAAGCCGAAATCGAAAAATATGTCCACATGTTTAGAGATGAAGGTGTCGATAAAAATAAAATACGGACATGAGGGCATCATGATCATTCTTAGAGCAGCAACTTATATAATTCTTGTCATATGATATCTTATGCTAGAGTAATAATTCAATCACAATATCAAGTATGAATCGTAAACTTCATTGAAAACTGACAAACTATAATCTCAGTCATTGAGGCAATTGCAATTTATCATAACATAGGAAAGAGTCAATGTATAAGAGCTTTTCAGCAAGTCCACATACTCAACTATCATGAAACTTGGCATGGTTGATGACCCACAAGTATAGGGGATCTATCGTAGTCCTTTCGATAAGAGTGTCGAACCCAACGAGGAGCAGAAGGAAATGATAAGCGGTTTTCAGCAAGGTATTCTCTGCAAGTACTGAAATAAGTGGTAACAGATAGTTTGGTGATAAGATAGATTGTAACGAGCAACAAGTAACAAAAGTGAATAAAGTGTAGCAAGGTGGCCCAATCCTTTTGTACCAAAGGACAAGCCAGACCAAACTCTTATAATAGGAAAAGCGCTCCCGAGGACACATGGGAATATCGTCAAGCTAGTTTTCATCACGTTCATATGATTCGTGTTTGGTACTTTGATAATTTGATATGTGGGTGGACCGGTGCTTGGGTGCTGTTCTTACTTGAACAAGCATCCCACTTATGATTAACCTCTATTGAAAGCATCCGCAACTACAACAAAAGTATTAAGGTAAACCTAACCATAGCATGAAACATATGGATCCAAATCAGCCCGTTACGAAGCAACGCATAAACTAGGGTTTAAGCTTCTGTCACTCTAGCAACCCATCATCTACTTATTACTTCCCAATGCCTTCCTCTAGGCCGAAATAATGGTGAAGTGTCATGTAGTCGACGTTCACATAACACCACTAGAGGAGAGACAACATACATCTCATCAAAATATCAAATGAATACCAAATTCACATGACTACTAATAGCAAGACTTCTCCCATGTCCTCAGGAACGAAAGTAACTACTCACCAAGCATAAACATGTTCATAATCATAGGGGTATTAATATGCATATAGGATCTAAACATATGATCTTCCACCAATTGAACCAACTAGCATCAACTACAAGGAGTAATTAACACTACTAGCAACCTACTAGCACCAATCCCGGACTTAGAGACAAGAATTGGATACAAGAGATGAACTAGGGTTTTGAGATGAGATGGTGCTGATGAAGATGTTGATGGAGATTGCCCTCTCCCAATGAGAGGAGCGTTGGTGATGACAATGGCGATGATTTCTGTTGGGGAACATAGTAATTTCAAAAATATTTCCTACGCACACGCAAGATCATGGTGATGCATAGCAACGAGAGGGGAGAGTGTTGTCCATGTACCCTCGTAGACCGAAAGCGGAAGCATTAGCACAACGCGGTTGATGTAGTCGTACGTCTTCAAGATCCGACCGATCAAGTACCGAACGTACGGCACCTCCGAGTTCTGCACACATTCAACTCGATGACGTCCCTCAAACTCCGATCCAGCCGAGCTTTGAGGGAGAGTTCTGTCAGCATGATGGCGTGGTGACGATGATGATGTTCTACTGACGCAGGGCTTCACCTAAGCACCGCTACGATATGATCGAGGTGGATTTTGGTGGAGGGGGGCACCGCACACGGCTAAGAGATCAAGAGATCAATTGTTGTGTGTATGGGGTGCCCCCTCCCGCGTATATAAAGGAGCAAGGGGGGAGGCGGCCGGCCTAGGAGGAGGGCGCACCAAGGGGGGAGTCCTACTCCCACCGGGAGTAGGACTCCTCCTTTGCTTGTTGGAGTAGGGGAGAAGCAAAGAGGAGGAGAGGAAGAAGGAAAATGGGGCTACACCCCTTGTCCAATTCGGACCAGAGGGGGGGGTGCCTCCTTCCTTTTGGCCTCTCTCCTCTATTCCCGTATGGCCCAATAAGGCCCATATACTCCCCGGCGAATTCCCGTAACTCTCGAGTACTCCGATAAATACCCGAATCACTCGGAACCTTTCCGATGTCCGAATATAGTCGTCCAATATATTGATCTTTACGTCTCGACCATTTCGAGACTCCACGTCATGTCCCCGATCTCATTCGGGACTCCGAACTCCTTCGGTACATCAAAACACATAAACTAATAATATAACTGTCATCGAAACGTTAAGCGTGCGGACCCTACGGGTTCGAGAACTATGTAGACATGACCGAGACACGTCTTCGGTTAATAACCAATAGGGGAACCTGGATGCTCATATTGGCTCCCACATATTCTACAAAGATCTTTATCGGTCAAACCGCATAACAACATACGTTGTTCCCTTTGTCATCGGTATGTTACTTGCCCGAGATTCGATCGTTGGTATCTCAATACCTAGTTCAATCTCGTTACTGGCAAGTCTCTTTACTCGCTCTGTAATACATCATCCCGCAACTAACTCATTAGTTGTAATGCTTTCAAGGCTTAAGTGATGTGCATTACCGAGAGGGCCCAGAGATACCTCTCCGACAATCGGAGTGACAAATCGTAATCTCGAAATACGCCAACCCAACAAGTACCTTTGGAGACACCTGTATAGCACCTTTATAATCACCCAGTTACGTTGTGACGTTTGGTAGCACACAAAGTGTTTCTCTGGTAAACGGGAGTTGCATAATCTCATAGTCATAGGAATATGTATAAGTCATGAAGAAAGCAATAGCAACAAATTAAACGATCAAGTGCTAAGCTAATGGAATGGGTCAAGTCAATCACATCATTCTCATAATGATGTGATCCCGTTAATCAAATGACAACTTATGTATATGGTTAGGAAACATAACCATCTTTGATCAACGAGCTAGTCAAGTAGAGGCATACTAGTGACACTCTGTTTGTCTATGTATTCACACATGTACTATGTTTCCGGTTAATACAATTCTAGCATGAATAATAAACATTTATCATGATATAAGGAAATAAATAATAACTTTATTATTGCCTCTAGGGCATATTTCCTTCAATTTCCCCCTCCGGGAGGGAAGTTTCACCGGCAGAACAGCTCCGCCAGAGCCCTAGATTGGTTCCGCCAAGGTTCCGCCTCGTGGCGGCGGAGTTTCGTCCGAGAAGATGGCTTATGATTTTTTTCCCATCGAAAGACTCCATATAGGAGAAGATGGCCATCGGAGGGCCACCAGGGGGCCCACGAGGTAGGGGGCGCGCCTAGGGGGTAGGGCGCGCCCCCACCCTCGTGGGCAGTGTGTGGCCCCCTGGTGAAGTTCTTGCTCTTAGTACTTTTTATATATTTGGAAAACATCTTCCGTGAAGTTTCAGGACTTTTGGAGCTGTGCAGAATAGGTCTCTAATATTTGCTCCTTTTCCAGCCCAGAATCCCAGCTGCCGGCATTCTCCCCCTTTATGTAAACCTTGTAAAATAAGGGAGAATAGGCATAAGTGTTGTGACATAATGTGTAATAACAGCCCATAATGCAATAAATATTGATATAAAACCATGATGCAAAATGGACGTATCATGACGGTGCTTTGGAGATGGAGATTAAAGGCACAAAATGATGATGGCCATATCATGTCACATATTTTGATTGCGTGTGATGTTTATCCTTTTTGCATCTTATTTTTCTTAGTACGGCAGTAGCATTATAAGATGATCCCTCACTAAATTTCAAGGTATAAGTGTTCTCCCTGAGTATGCACTGTCGCTACAGTTCGTCGTGCTGAGACACCACGTGATGATCGAGTGTGATAAGCTCTACATTCACATACAACAGGTGCAAGCTAGTTTTGCACGTGCAGAATACTTGGGTTAAACTTGATGAGCCTAGCATATGCAGATATGGCCTCAAAACACTAAGACCGAAAGGTCGAACGTGAATCATATAGTAGATATGATCAACATAGTGATGTTCACCATTGAAAACTACTCCATCTCACGTGATGATCGGACATGGTTTAGTTGATATGGATCACGAGATCATTTAGATGACTAGAGGGATGTCTATCTAAGTGGGAGTTCTTAAGTAATATGAGTAACTGAACTTTAATTTATCATGAACTTAGTCCTGATAGTATTTGCATATCTATGTTGTAGATCAATAGCTTGCAATGTAGCTCCCCGTTTATTTTTGATATGTTCCTAGAGAAAAATAAGTTGAAAGATGATAGTAGCAATGATGCGGACTGGGTCTGTGATCTAAGGATTATCTTCATTGCTGCACAGAACAATTATGTCCTTGCTGCACCATTAGGTGATGGACCTATTGCAGGAGCAGATGCAAATGTTATGAACGTTTGGCAAGCTCGGTATGATGACTACTTGATAGTTTAGTGCGCCATGCTTTACGGCTTAGAACCGGGACTTCAAAAACTTTTGAACGCCAAGGAGCATATAAGATGTTCCAAGAGCCGAAATTGGTATTTCAGACTCATGCCCAAGTCGAAAGGTAAGAGACCTCTGACAAATATTTTGCCTACAAGATGGAGGAGAATACATCAACCAATGAGCATGTGCTCACAATGTCTGAGTACTACAATCGCTTGAATCAAGTGGGAGTTAATCTTCCAGATAAGATAGTGACTGACAGAGTTCTCTAGTCACTATCACCAAGTTACTAGAACTTCGTGATGAACTATGATATGCAAGGGATGACGAAAACTATTCCCCGAGCTCTTCGCAATGCTGAAATCGGCAAAGGTAGAAATCAAGAAAAGCATCAAGTGTTGATCGTTGACAAGACCACTAGTTTCAAGTAAAAGGGCAAGGAAAAGAAAGGGAACTTCAGGAAGAATGGCAAGAAAGTTTCAACTCACATGAAGAATCCCAAAGCTAGACCCAAGCCTGAAACTGAGTGCTTCTAACGTTCTAATGCAAAGGAAATGGTCACTTGAAGCGGAACTGCCCCAAATACTTGGCTGATAAGAAGGATGACAAAGTGAACAAAAGTATATTTGATATACATGTTATTGATGTGTACCTTACTAATGCTCATAGTAGTGCCTAGGTATGTGATACTGGTTCTGTTGCTAATATTTGCAACTCGAAACAGGGGCTACATATTAAACGAAGATTGGAAAGGGGTTCCAGGCACCCCCGGCCAAGATATGGGCCTTATTGGGCCTAGGGCTGGATAGACCAGCCCCTAGTGAGCTGGTGCGCCCCATACATGGCCGAATAGGGGGGAGAAAGGAAAGGGAAAGGAGAGAAAGGAAGGGGAGCAATTCGGCCTCCCCTTTCCTGCTGTCCCCCTCCTCTTTCCTTCTCCCTCCGGAAAACATGGAAAGGAGGGAGGCCGAATAGGATTAGGCCCCAAGTAGGATTCCTCCAACTTGGGGCACGCCTCCTGCTGCTCCCTCCCCCTCCCACCTATATATATATGTGGGGGCACCGCTAGAACACACAACAAACATTGTTAGCCGTGTGCGGCGCCCACCTCCACAGTTTACGCGTCCGGTCATATTCATGTAGTGCTTAGGCGAAGCCCTGCACGGATCACTTCAGCATAACCGTCACCATGCCATCGTGCTGAAAAAACTCTCCTCCACACTTTGCTGGATCAAGAGTTCGAGGGACGTCATCGAGCAAAACGTGTGTAGACCTCAGAGGTGCCATACGTTCGGTACTTGATTGGTCAGAAGAAGAAGAAGTTTGACTACATCAACTGCGTTGTCAAACGCTTCCGCTTTCGATCTACGAGGGTACGTGGACACACTCTACCTGCTCGTTGCTATGCATATCCTAGATAGATCTTGCATGATCATAGTAATTTTTTTGAAATACTGTGTTCCCCAACACCTACATCTGTAGCCCAAGAGTTTGCCATGAGAGCGTGAAGGACCGTGCATGACTTCCTGATACAAGGGGGCACAATATCATATATGTGTGGCACCACCTCCTATACTCTGTTGCCGTGGAGCCATCTATCCTCCCAGAATAGGATCATATCACCGTTGCCAACGATCGCCTGTGTTGCTGCTTGGAATATCTCTTTTGCTTGGGAGCTAACATTGATCTCAAATTCCGCCCATGGCCATTCAGTATCCGTGCATTTCAACCATAGCCAGCATGCTTGCAAAGATGAGATCAGCCAACTCAGGTTGGGGATGCTGAGGCCCCCTGCCCATCGAGGGGTACACACCTGCTCCCATGCCACTGAGCACTTCCTACTATGCGCCTCTCGCTTCGCTCACCACAAGAAGCCACGACAAATCTTTTCCAGTGCTTGAATTGTCTCCGCGGGTAGGTCAAGGGCCATGAGGGCATAAATCGAGATAGCACATAGCACTGATTGAACGAGGAGTAGCCTGCCACTCTTAGGTAATGAAGTGCCTCTCCAAGTGGGCAACTTATTCGCCGGCTGATCAATGAGATAGCTAAACTGTTGCGTCGTTTTCTTCCTGATACTTAGTGGCAGTCTGAGATATTTACACAGGAAGGAGCCAATCGTGCAGCCAATTATCTCTAGTATCATCTCCTTCTGGCCATCTGAGAATTGTATAGGCATGGCAGCGCTTTTCTGGAAGTTCACACACAAACCAGAGGCCATCCTGGAAGCCTCAAGAATTTGTTCACAACAACGTAGCTCCACCTCTCTCGGTTTTAGGAAAAGCATCACATCATCTGCATAAATTGAGAGACATTGATGTGTGCCTCGATGAGAAAGTGGCTCCAACAAGCCCAACATCCCATCCCTCACGAACATCTTGTGCAATACTTCCCTAGCGATAATGAAAATCATCGGTGAAACTGGATCCCCTTGCCGCAATCCTTTCGTAGGTGCAATCGGCCTTTCGGGGGTGCCATTGATCAGAACACATGTAGAGGAGGTTGTGAGGAGTCCATAGATCCAACCAATCCACCTTGAAGAGAAACCCATCGCCGAGAGCACTTCCACCAAGAAAGGCCACTGTATCGAATCGAACGCCTTGGAGATATCCAATTTCAGCATGACCGACGAGATCTTGAGTGCATGCAGACATCTAGCCGTACCCTGGACCATCATGAAATTATCGTGAATGGACTGTCCATGCATGAACACACTCTGGTGAATGCCAACTAGCTCTGGTAGTACATCGGTTAGGCGGACTGATAGTGTCTTCGCAAAGATCTTGACATCCCCATGCACGAGGCTGACCGGTCAAAAGTCTCGTATGTCCACCACACCATCCAACTTGGGTATTAGAGTGATTAGATCCTTGTTGACCTTGTGCATACCTCGCATATCTCCGTGGTGCAAAGCGTGCATCGCCTGCATGAAATCCTCTCGAATAATGTCCCAACGTACATAAAAGAAACGCCCTGTGAAGCCATCATGTCCGGGCACTTTCTAGGGGCATCGATTTGATTACCTTAAGGACCTCATCCGCTGTGAAGATCACGTCCAAGTGAGGTAGATTCCTCCTGGGTAGACCCAGATCGGCGAGATCTAGGCCATACTCCCTCACCGACACGCTTCCAAGAAGATTTGAATAGTACTCGTCCGCGGCCTCCACTATTTCTTCGTGTCCCGGTAGAATTCTATCACCATGCCTTAGCATAGTGATCGTGTTCCTCCGTCTTTGTTGGGAGGCATGTAAATGAAAAAAAATGTGTACTAGCATCGCCATCCCTCAACCATAGCATCCTGGAATGTTGCCTCGCAATCGATCTCTCAAGCGATGAGAGGCCAAGTAACTTTTTCTTTAGCAACCGTCTAAGGGCCATCTCGTTGGTTGAGAAACTTCTTGACTCCATCACCCCATCCAACCACTGAATTATCTCGAGGGCGATGCCAATCTTCAGCTTAATGCTTCCAATCCACTTGACACTCCATTGCTGCAATCTTTTTGCCGTGGCCCGTAGCTTGGCATCCAGCACCACAAAAGGGTTGCCCTCCACCAGGACAGAAGCCCAAGCTTTTGTAACCACATCTTTGAAATCTTCTTTCTTTGTCTAGAAAGCCTCAAATTTGAACCGCTTGCCCGTGTGGAAGTCCATGTTTAAGTCTAATAGCAGAGGTGCGTGATTCGATACGGTCGTCCCCAACAACGAGAGGAAGCAAGATGGGTAGCTCTCCTCCCAAGACACCATCGCGAAGACATGATCAATTTTCTCCAGGGTGGTGTTTTCTCGTTCATTAGACCAAGTATATCTCTGCCCATTGAGGTAGAGCTCTTGGAGTTCAAGCCGATTTATATGTGCATGAAATCTAGAGATCATCCGGCGATTGTGCACTATTGCTTTTGTCCTCGAGATTTACCAAAAGGTTGAAATCCCCTAGCGCCACCCATGGCCCTGCATGGAGGTCCCTAATATCGTCAAGCTCTTGCATGAACTCAAGCTTTTCTGCATCCTCCTGTGGGCCATAAACCCCAGTGACCCACTAGTGTGGTGCCCCCTCCGACTGCACCAGGGCCGTGACTGTGGGTCGGATTTAGCTAATCTCCTATATTTAACGATATATTTTTATTTTTATTTTTAACTTTGTAATTCTAATATACATTGCAACAACATATTAGCAGACATATAGGAACTAAACATAGACTTGAATGTTGAAGCAAATCATGAATGTAGTTAACAAACCGAATTATTCAAATTTAAACACGCCGAATGGTTCAAATGTAGCAAACAGCATCTGAGATAGAACAATTAGGACTCGCCAAGACGTTACCAGTGATGCTCAACAAGATCTTGTTGGAGTTGAGCATGAACTTGTCGGTTCTTGATCTTGCGATGCTCCTCAAGGAATACCACGATCCTATTCGTATCATACTCTGGCTCAATTGGAGTCCCGTTGGTGATGTACCCGAAGTTCTCGGGTATATACCTCTCGTTTTCAATGATCATGTATGCAATATGATGCAATAAGTCATGATCCGGCATAGAACCTTGGAGCTCCAGTACTCGGCAGGGCCGCGAACAATTGCAAAGCGCTTCTAAAGCACACCGAAGGCTCTCTCATTATCTTTCCTAGCAGCTTCTTGACATTGTGCAAAGTGAATGTTTTCGTTACCTTTTGGACATGAAATTGTTTTGACCAAGGTGGCTCATGGGGATAGATGCCATCCGCATGGTAGTAACCCATCGACTAGTTGTGTCAGTTGACTGAGTAGTTACAAGTAGGAGCATCACCTGTAATAAGCCTAGAAAACTGTGGTGATCTCGACAGCACATTCAAGTCATTGTGAGAGCCAGGAAAACCAAAGAATGAATGCCATATCCAAAGAACCTTAAATGCAACCGCCTCAAGAATGATCGCTGGATCATTGCAATGGCCTTTGTAATGATCTCGACAGCACATACAGTCAAGTGATCCAAGCAACCCTGGCCATCCTCTTACTTTACTCTTAGTCATCAACCTCTGGTTGTCTTCCTCGGTTGGTGCTCTCAAGTACTCCGGGCCAAGACAGCGATCACTACTATAGTGAACCTTCAAACAGCCTCCAAGATTGTGTCTTCACCAATGTGGACGTAGTCATCAATTGCATCGACCGAACACCCATACGCCAAGATTCGAACAGCCCCAATGCATTTCATCAGAGGGCTTGCACTTATCTCTCCACATGCATTTCTCCGAAGTTTTAATCGGTCATCATATATCTCAATGGCTTTTGCGATGGTCAAAAAAAGACTTGTGTGCATCTGAAAGCGTTAGCGAAAGTACTTCTCCGAATAGGTTGGCTTTGGATCAAAGTAATCTATCATGATCTTGGCATGGCCCTCCGTTGTATCATGGTTGTTGTGTATGCGGCCAAACTGTGATCCTCTCCTAGGCCGCTGAACATCATCATTGAAAATCATGCCTAAAATGGTGTCAAAGTCATCGTCGTCTTCTTCCTCTTCGGATGATGACGAGTCTACCAAGACCACCTCCCTCAACCTCTTCATCTATAGTTCAAATGGCTAGGTTCAATCCAAACAGCTCGGTTAAAAAAGAAACAAGCAGAAAAAACTCACCTAGGAAATTGGTCGAACACTTGTGGTGTGGTGGTGGTGCACTGGCCGGCCGGTCGATTAGACCAAACCAACAGGCGGCGACACATGCGAATGACTAGCATCGGTGTGCAAGGAAGGTGAGATGCGGCCACCAACAAAATATGAAGAAGTTTTGAAGCAATCTGACGAATCGGCTATGGTGACGGCGGCGATGTTTCACCTTGATTCCGGCAATGGTGATGGGGGCCGAACGGGCTCGACGTCAGTCAGAAGGGCGGCAGCGGCCAAGGGAGGCAACGAGGTAGTGGCAGGGCTGGCGGGTGGTTGCCGGGGAGCACGCTGTAGGATCAAAAGTATGTCTAGAGGGGGGGTGATTAGACTACTTGACCAAATAAAAATCTAGCCTTTTCCCAATTTTAAGTCTTGGCAGATTTTAGCAACTTAGCACAATTCAAGTAATCAACCTACACATGAAATTCTAAGAGTATAGCAGCGGAATGTAAAACAATTGCATATGAAGGTAAAGGGAGAAGTTTGGAGGGAGCAAATGCAGTGTAGACACGAAGATTTTTGGTGTGGTTCCGATAGGTGGTGCTATCGTACATCCACGTTGACGGATACTCCAACCCACGAAGGGTAACGGTTGCGCGAGTCCACAGAGGGCTCCACCCACGAAGGGTCCGCGAAGAAGCAACCTTGTCTATCCCACCATGGCCATGGCCCACGAAGGACTTGCCTCACTAGGGTAGATCTTCACGAAGTAGGCGATCTCCTTTCCCATACAAACTCCTTGGTTCAACTCCACAATCTTGACGGAGGCTCCCAAGTGACACCTAACCAATCTAGGAGACAACACTCTCCAAAAGGTAATAGATGGTGTGTTGATGATGAACTCCTTGCTCTTGTGCTTCAAATGATAGTCTCCCCAACACTCGGCTCTCACTCATAGGATTAGATTTGGTAGAAAGAAGATTTGAGTGGAAAGCAACTTGGGAAGGCTAGAGATCAAGATTTATGTGGTTGGAATGTAATATCTTGACATCAACACAAGTGTAGGTGGTTCTCTCTCAGAAAATGTATATTGGAAGTGTAGACATGTTCTGATGGCTCTCTCCACGAATGGAGAGTGGGTGGAGGGGTATATATAGCCTCCACACAAAATCTAACCATTACACACAAATCACCAAACTCGGTGGGACCGACATGTCAACTCGGTGGGACCGATTCCATTAGGGTTAGGGCATAACGTAATCTCGGTGAGACCAATTACACAAACTCGGTGGGACCGATTTTGGCAATAGACAAACAGAGAGTTGGTCAGGTAAACTCGGTGGGACCGATTCGCTCATCTCGGTTAGACCAAAATGTTATGAAGGGGAAACAGAGAGTTTGCATTGCAATCTCAGTGGGACCGATCGCTCATCTTGGTTGTACCGAAATGTTACAAAGGGAAACAGAGAGTTTGCAATCCCATCTCGGTAAGACCGAGATCCCTATCGGTGAGACCGAAGTGACTAGGGTTTGTGGCAGTGGCTATGTCAAGATAACTCGATGGCACCGGATAGAAGATTTCGGTGGGGCCGAGTTTGACTTTTGGTTTGGGACATATGTGGATATGAGAAAGTAGTTGAGGGTTTTGGAGCATATCACTAAGCATTTTGAGCAAGTAATTCATTAAGCAACACCTCACCCCCTTTTAATAGTATTGGCGTTTCCTATGGACTCAATGTGATCTTGGATCACTAAAAGTAAAATGTAGAGTCTTGTGCTTTGAGCTTGAGCCAATCTTTTGTCCTTAGCATTTTGAGGGGTTCACTTTCTAATCCATGCCATGCCAATCATTGAGATTTCCTGAAATATTTATCTTAAAATAGCATTAGCTGAATGAGCTATATGTTGTTAGGAATTACCAAAACCACCCAGGGATAGTTGCACATTCAATCTCCCCACTTTTGGTAATTGATGACAACATAGAGATCAAAGCTTCGACAAATGATCATAAGATTGAAAAACATCGTCGCTTTGAGAAGTATGTGATAAGCAAGAGCTCCCCCTAAATTTGTGCATTATTTAAGATTTGCTGTTGAATGCAAATGCACAATTGATTAGGATCATGGGTTATTCCTCCATGTCACATACATCTTGGTGGAGCGCTCAAAATGATAGAAATTAAAAGCATGCAATCATCACCAAGAAGTGAATGATCATCTGTAGCCCAAGAGTTGCCCATGAGAGCGTGAAGGACCGTGCGTGACTTCCTGATACAAGGGGGCACAATATCATATATGTGTGGCACCACCTCCTATACTCTGTTGCCGTGGAGCCATCTATCCTCCCAGAATAGGATCATATCACCGTTGCCAACGATCGCCTGTGTTGCTGCTTGGAATATCTCTTTTGCTTGGGAGCTGAAGTTGATCTCAAATTCCGCCCATGGCAGTTCAGTATCCATGTGTTTCAACCATAGCCAGCGTGCTTGCAAAGCTGAGTTCAGCCAACTCAAGTTGGGGATGCTGAGGACCCCTGCCCATCGAGGGGTACACACCTGCTCCCATGCCACTGAGCACTTCCCACTATGCGCCTCTCTCTTCGTGCACCACAAGAATCCATGACAAATCTTTTCCAGTGCTTGAATTGTCTCCGCGGGTAGGTCAAGGGCCATGAGGGCATAAATCGGGATAGCACATAGCACTGATTGAACAAGGAGTAGCCTGCCACTCTTAGGTAATGAAGTGCCTCTCCAAGTGGGCAACTTATTCATCGGCTGATCAATGAGATAGCTAAACTCTTGCGTCGTTTGCTTCCTGATACTTAGTGGCAGTCCGAGATATTTACACATGAAGGAGCCAATCGTGCAGCCAATTATATCTAGTATCATCTCCTTCTGGCCATCCGAGCATTGTATAGGCATGGCAGCGCTTTTCTGGAAGTTCACACACAAACCAGAGGCCATCCCGAAAGCCTCAAGAATTTGTTCACAGCAACGTAGCTCCACCTCTCTCGGTTTCAGGAAAAGGATCACATCATCTGCATAAATTGAGAGACGTTGATGCATGCCTCGATGAGAAAGTGGCTCCAACAAGCCCAACATCCCATCCCTCACGAACATCTTGTGCAGTACTTCCCTGGCGATAATGAAAATAATCGGTGAAACCGGATCCCCTTGCTGCAATCCTTTCGTAGGTGCAATCGACCTTTCGGGGGTGCCATTGATCAGAACACGTGTAGAGGAGGTTGTGAGGAGTCCATAGATCCAACCAATCTAGCTTGAAGAGAAACCCATCGCCGAGAGCACTTCCACCAAGAAAGGCCACTGTATCGAATTGAACGCCTTGGAGATATCCAATTTCAGCATGACCGACGAGATCTTGAGTGCATGCAGACATCTAGCCGTACCCTGGACCATCATGAAATTATCGTGAATGGACTGTCCGCGCATGAACACACTCTGGTGAATGCCAACTAGCTCTGGTAGTACATCGGTTAGGCGGACTGATAGTGTCTTCGCAAAGATCTTGACAGCCCCATGCATGAGGCTGACCGGTCGAAAGTCTCGTATGTCCACCACACCATCCAACTTGGGTATTAGAGTGATTAGATCCTTGTTGATCTTGTGCATACCTCGCATATCTCCGTGGTGCAAAGCGTGCATCGCCCGCATGAAATCCTCTCGAATAATGTCCCAACATACATAAAAGAAACGCCCTGTGAAGCCATCATGTCCGGGCACTTTCTAGGGGCATCGATTTGATTACCTTAAGGACCTCATCCGCTGTGAAGATCACGTCCAAGTGAGGTAGATTCCTCCTGGGTAGACCCAGATCGGCGAGATCTGGGCCATACTCCCTCACCGACACGCTTCCAAGAAGATTTGAATAGTACTCGTCCGCGGCCTCCACTATTTCTTCATGGCACTCGCTAAAAAGCATCAATAGTTGCCTTCCCTCTCCTCTCTTCTGCTTCCTCCTGAAGCTGCTCAACTGCAGTCTGAATCTTAGTTACCGTGAGATCAAGATCATAGAATTTTGACTCAACAATCCTCTCCAGGCTCTCTTGATTCTGAGTCAGGGTGACCAAGCCCTTCTCAATCCTCTGTGTAGCTTGAATCAGATAGCCTAATTGATCTTGCTTGCTCTTCAGGAAAACTTGAGATGCTTCTTCTGCACTTGGCATCCTTGCAGCTTTCTCAGCCTTTGCTTTGACTCTCTTCTCTTGTGCTTGAGCAGATGTGGGGTCTTCCTCATTCATCACAATAGTGTTGTCTTCAAATTCAGGATGTAAGGGTAGATGCTCCTTGTCCAGCAAATAAGTTCTTGTGCCCATCTTAGAATTGATGAGCTCCTGAATATGTGGAGCATACCCACAACTCCTCTTTTGATCAGCAGCTGTCCTCTTGATTATTTATACAATCAAACTCATAACCTTGAACTTATGAGGGACATCAAAAAGTTGTAGCGGGTTGATAGAATGCCCTCTGATCATCTTGTGATCTCCTGACTTGGGTAGCAGAGTGTGTCTTAAGATCCAGTTAATAGTAGATAGACCAGACAACAGGAAATGTACAAATCCAAGCTTGTGTGTCTCCAAATCTTTGTCTGGGATCTCCTTGTATATGTTTGCCATGGAGTTGTGGTCTTTCTTTTTCTTGGCATACACATCCAAGTCATCCTCATGTTCCTCTGGGGATTGATTAGCTTGGCCCATTCTTCAAAAGTGCAATGGTACCTGGTACCCTCAGACATCCAAACTATTCTTCCATCTAGATAGAAGTGAGCAGTGGAGTAAAACTGCATGATGAGCTCATCATTCCATTTGGTTAGATTTTGTCAAACAAATTCATCTGCTCCACATGCCTTGAAGCTATCATAAACTCCTGGGAAGTGATCTTCATTCTCCTGGATGTATTCCCAATCCACCCATTTCATGTCACATACAATGGGCTTCTTGTCAAGCAAAATTGTCTCATAGAAGTATTGTTGTTCCTTAGTGTGAAACCTGTAATCAACTGTAGTCCTCCTCCTAACAGAATAGGGATCAGACTGTCTCCACAATCTCAGTCCTGAATCTTTGCTGATGTGCATGTCCTCAGCGATTGGATGAGCATCATTATGGTCAGGAATTTTGGGCTTCAACTTCCTCAAAACAAGTGAATCATCTTCCTCTTCTTCAGCTTGAGGAACTGGGGCCTTGTTATTTTCCTCAGCAGGTATACTCCTGGTGTTCCTCTTCGGTTTAGAAGGCTTCTGAGCAGCAGCCTTAGGAGCAGGTTTGGGCTTAGATGGAGTAGCCCCTGATTTAATAGCATCTCCCATGAGCTTATGAGACTTGAGTGCTGGTGCAGCATCCTCTTCCTCCTCCTCTTCTTCTAAATCTATCATAATGGAGGATCTACCAAGCACTCTGGCAGTAGTCTTCTTGACCCTTTCCTTCCTCTTCTTTCCTTCTCCAACAGCCTCTTCAGTTGGCTTGGAGGTTTCAGCAGTTGAGGCTCTAACCTTTAAGGTTGGCACCCTCTGGGCAGGGGCCTTCTTGTGCAAGCCAGACTTAGTTAATGCAACTATGCCATATTCCTTTTTTAGCACCTTCTTCTTGGAGCTGACTTCCTCCTCAACAGCCACATAGTCCTCATCTCCAGTATCTGAGTTTTTCTTCTTCCTTGACCTGGTGGCTGCTTTGGGCAAGTTGCTTGGTGTGCTCCTGCTGCCATCATCAGAACTGCTAGAGGGACTAGTGCCCTCACTCAATTGCACTTGTTCTTCGGACCTGTTCTGGCTGTCGCTCTGGTTAGACATTTCTGAAAACTTACTGACAACATACCCTGTGAATAGATATAGATGAGGTAGAGTGGATGAGCATCACAAAGTGCAGAGTTTTTTTGCAAAACAGATGACTTAAAAACTTAGTTTTAGTTCTTCACAGAAAGCATTTTGGAGCTACCGATTTGTAAACTCGATGATACCAAAGGAGCTTTTGGAACCTAAACTAGTGACCTCGGTCAGACTAAGTCACAGTTCGGTGGCACCGAGACTGCTAGGGTTTCACAAAGAATTGAACTCAGTCACACATATTTGCGAGTTTCAGTCAGACTGAAAATGCGTGTGCTATGGTCTAAGCCAAATCGGTGAGACCGATTTCTACAATTCGGTCGGTCCGAGATGAGTTCGGCGGAGACCTAACCCTAATTTTTTAAATCAAATCTAACCTAAAGGATGTTTTCCGTGGATGCATTGTTTGCATTCGTGGTCATGATCATGGCAAAGTAATGTGCTATGAATCAGAGTTAAAGGAATAGCACAAAGGATCGAACTCTTACCCTAGTTCGGTGGAGTTCGCTAGGGCGGCAACGGAGGGGCAGAATTCCATTGACGGCGATGGAAACCAGCGGCGGGAGGTCGCTGGCGGCGAGAAAACGATCAGGAGACCCGAGGCTCAGAGCAGGATACGCGCAGGCTGAGAGGTTTCGAAGAAATTTCCAAAATCTCACCGGTGGGTTTATATATCCCGACCCTGTCGGTGTGACCGAGTGGAACAACTCGGTGGCACCGAGATGCAGAATCGCAAGCGGTTACTGCAACTCGGTGTGACCGAAAAGTTTAAATCGGTTGTACCGAGATTGAAAACCTAGATCAACTTAGTGATCTCGGTGTGACCGAAATGGATGACTCGGTCATACCGAAATGCACAAAGAGGTTTTGGAAGTTTAAGTCTATGACGAATCAGGGACTCCAAGTGCTCCTCACACAGAGTCGTTCGAATCTAACTTGATCAAACTTTGTGATGTAGCATGAATAGAGTTTGAGATGAGAAAAGCATTCATAGCTAGAGGGAGTTCTTAGGCATTCTTGTCCATCCATTTGGCAAAATAGAAAAAGCCAAACAATCAAAGCAACAAATGGATGTCCTTGAATGAGTAAAATATGCATACAACATGCTCACACAATAGAATGGCAAATGAAACATGTGACAAAGCATGCACAATCACTCTAGCATCTATCAAGCAATTTGGCGATGACTAGGTCATCTATATATATGAGTATATTGACTTAGGAGTCAAATGAGAACATTTGATCATAGGTCATACTCATCGTTTAGGCACAAGTGGGGTTGCCACTTTTACATAAAGCATTGTTGTGCTCACATCATTAGAGTTGCTTTAGCTCAATTGATTAGAGTAAAGCTCCCCCTTGATGTGATATCCCCCCTAAGAGGGATGAACTAACCTTGGGTTTTTTCGATGATCACTTCATGTACATGTTGAAGATGTAGATGCTCAATATTGATGTAGATCAACTGGAGCAATCCTTTGGAGTGAGTTGCACTTTCAATACCTACACGGGTTAGTCCCACAAGGAACAAACAAGGATATCCATAGATATGGAAGTTGTTTCCACTTGTCCTTGCAAAGATGATAAGAGTGAAGTATGTTGGCAGAGTCACCCTCAAGAACTCTCTAGTTCTTCTTCTTAGGGATCCACACCATCTTGATGGGAATCCTTAGAGTTGTAGTCGTACTTGATGAAGTGGAACTTGATGTAGTCTTGGGAACCCACTTGACCAAGGCCTTAGGTGCTTGTTCAAATGCATCAATCTCCTCTTGAAGCTTGTCCTTTCCTTTTAGCTTGTGGTCTTGTGGTGGAAGATTATCTCTAACATCCCAAAATTCTAAATTTTGGAATGTTATATTAAATAGATAGTTTTGATATGTTGTGTGATTGCTTTGACTGAAAGTGAGTGAAATTTGAAACTTTTTGAAAGTTAAATGAGAGAGAATAAAAGGACTTTCCCAAACTTTCATTTTGCATTTATGATCTCTATGAATTCAAATTCTTTTCAAATACAAAACTCTAGAGAAAAGATGACATGACTTCTTCCATTTAATTAAATGAAAAGAGTTTTTGAAAATATTTGAATTCCATTTGGAACTATTTCAAATCTAGAAACTTTAAGCAACTCAATGATTTTCATGAGAGAAGATAAAATGACTTCTTCAAAACATATGAAATATGAGTTGGAAGTTTTAAAGCATCAAATTTAAAGTCCTTTTGAAATTATTTTCAATTCAGAGTTTTTTTATTTTTATTCAAATTATTTTTCTGCAAAAATAAAATATATGGAAAATAGGGTAAAATGATTCCCTGTATTAGAAAATTGGAGAGAAATAAATTTGAATTTATTTTGGTATTTTTAAAATGTTTTATAGAGGTATTATTGCAAAAGTAGCACTCTTTGCTTTATTTGAATTTTTGTGGATTTTATTTGATGTTAGAAAAATGTTCATGTTTTAGAAAATCTTTTTCTGAAAACTTCGATATGTAATATGCCTATATAGTATTTATAGTTCTTTTTATTATTTTTATCTATCTTTAAAAAAACTTCTTCCTTCCGCCGAGTGGGCCGGCCCAGCTACAGCCCGGCCACGGCCCAGCCAGCCTGCGTCGCCGTCTCCGAGCTCAGGACAAGTCCCGAGCTTGCACGCCTCGCCGCCGCGCCGTGTCCACCGGGGACTCGCGCTGCCGCCGCCTCTTTGCCCCCTTCCGCACGCAAGTGCCGCTGCCTCTCCCTCCTATAAAGCCGCACCCCGGCTCTCTCCCCTCTCCTCCTCCTCCACCGTAACCGCCGCCCTCGCCGGAGCTCCCGCCTCTGACGAGATCTACCGCCGCTGCCGCGCTCCGTTCCGCCTCCCTCGCCCAACGCCGACGCTACCGTCCCCTTCACCTCGTCGTGCCGCGCCTCCCCGGCTGCTCCGCCATCGCCGCAGACCACCGGAGCCGCTGCCCGCTCGAAGCCGCCGCCGCCGCCGTTTTCGCTCGCCGCCGACACCGGCCTTCGCCGTGGTAAGCCGCCACTGCCCTCGTCCGTCCGATCTTAGATCGACGGCTAGGATTATATCCTTTTGTTTTTTTATTTACAAAATGTTATCTTTTGTTTAGCGAACGTTTATTAGTTTAGTCGTTTTAGCGAACGGTTTCGTCATATAAGTCTCTAAAACGAACATTCGTTATTTAGACTTTTTCCTTTTTCTGTTAGTTTTAGTCAAGGACTTCTTTGTAGATGTTTTATTTACAGTTTAGTCCCAAATCTTAAAACGATCACTACTTTTTCCTCGTTAGTCCGAATTAGATGAAACCAACACCCACTTCTTCGTCTTGATCCCCTCTATCCAGTAAAAACAACTTAAACATATTTTTGAAAGATTTAAAATTTGAATTCAAACAGATTTGTATTTGAACTTTGTTTGATCGTAACTTGAGTTTATAACTCCGATTTAGTTGAATCTTTTTGCAAATTAAAGCTCTTGACCTAAACTTTCTGATAAGGCCAAATTCACATAATTTTGGTACTGTTAGAAATTGTTTTATGTTGCAAGAGTTATTTGCTTGGCTTTGATGTTTTCTGAATTGTCTTCTTCGTTCTTCCTGATCTGAGTAATTGCTTATGTGTGGTTACTATTGCTTGCTTACGATAGATTGACCGAAGTGTGACGAGTAGAACTGTCAGGAGTTATGAGTGCGAATCATCTTCATCAATAGTGTAGGCAAGTTCACACTTTGATCATACCCTTTTACTACCCAGTTTTTATGCATTACTTTCAACCCTCAAAACATTGCATGAGTAGGATTGATAACATGTGGGTATTGGGAAGTAGTTGATGAGGTAGGAACCTATTGTCTTGCATTCAACCTTGGGAACTACTACGTTATGCTTACTGCTATGCTATGCTCGTAGACGTGGTTTGGGTTTGAGAGAATTCATGAAAGATGTGAGAGTATTTGTTAACTAAGGTTTAACTTAAGGTGGATACTTTAATACACATCTGAGTGGAATGGTAGGGGCACCCTGGAGCACCCAGTGGTTTCCCCGGGCACCTGAAGAACCCAGTGCTAGCCCAAGGGGATCCTGGAGGACCTGTGTGATCATCCTATGGAATGACACCCAGGCTCAAAGGGATCATAAGATTATTCATGCTAGAAACTTCTGTGTGCAGCCACAAGCTATTATGGGCTCTAGCATAGTTGAGTATGTTGCATGACCTCATTTAGTGGTGGGCTAGCAGATGTAGGGGAAAGTAGGTGTAACTGTCCACCCAGAGTAAAGAGTAAATGCTTCTGAAAGACTGTGTCTCGGTCATCCGTTTCTCAAACACCATGTTGTGCGAGAAATCCAACGGAGGAGATCGAGTCTTGTGGGGAAAAGTGCGCAAATTCTGCAGAGTGTACACACTAATCATGGTTAGTTGTGTCCCTGGTTATGGACAATCTTGAGTATCTAGTTCTTGAATTATCATGTTGATCTCATCACATTATTTAATTAACTGGTTGGGTTAATGGTTATTATAATTGGGATTGAGTTGGAGGAACCTTCTCAATAATTTCAACAAACTATGTAGTTAAATAAAAAAATATTCCTTTGTTGTAGGGAAAAATTGGCTTTATGCAAAAATAAACATAGAGCTTTCCACCAGCCAAATATCCATGTAGTGATAGCTATTATTCATCATTATCATATGGTGTGAATTTTCCAGTACATTCAATGTACAGACCCTTTGTGGCTGCAACGTCTCATGTTGCAAGAATCTTACGATGAGTAAGTGATACGTTAGGGTTACAATTTCTACACTCAACTTTGTCGTTGGTGTTGATGGGAATCCACAACCTTGTTTTTACTTCCGCTATATGGATTGAGGTGATAGTATTTACATTATTTATACATGTGATTTACCTCTGTTATAAATCCTCGAGTACTATGTGTGTCAGCATACCGATCCAGGGATGACACTTAAGCATAGAGACTTGACCGTCTGAGGTCCGGTCGCTACAAGATGGTATCAGAGCACATGTTGACTGTAGGACGTGCCCCTAGAAACTGGCAAGCCCATAGGAAAGATTTTTCTCTACAACTTTCTTTTCAAAAGATCTTTTACCTCTCTTCTCTTCTGAGCTTATTCAGATATTCCCTTTTAGTGAGACTATACCCCTTTCCCTTTTTGACCACACGAAGATACGACTGATGAGACCACTCCAAGAAGGACAAGATATCGGACAACAAACACCACTATGGAATGAACAGGATTTTACCATGCACTATAATAATGGAAACTACAATGGTTGAAGACTCCGAAGACTGGGAGAATTTGAAGGCTCTAAAGAATTCCCAGATTTGTATGACCTAGGGAGATTACCCTTATGGAACTTGGCAGACTATTAAAGCTGTCAATACCCGAGATCAAGGTGTGTCGGAGAAAGACCGGAACATGGAGAGTTAAAAACTCAGAGTTTTTGTCAGGAAAACCCTAAGGCAGGAGATACAAACTATGGAATGATAGCTCATGGCAATGACAAGGGAAGAAACATAGTTATCCATGATGTTATCGCTCGCTTATGCTATTGTCACCATGCTGAGTTGAGCTTGCATTTCTTCAGAAGTATTGGATGACAAAAGGGTTAATGGAGCACCTATCAGCAAAAGATGAAGTTTTAACCTTAGCCGGTGTATCACTAGGATCTAGAGTATTACATCAAGAAGTTTAGGGTGGACCTTTAGGAAGCCATATTTCAAAAGGAAGTATTTCGTGAAGAACTCAGGACTCAGAAGCTGAAAGTCGCCAAGCTGGAGGAGCAAAACCTCGAGATACCGGAGATTCGATATGAACTAAAGGGCAGTAGGACCATGGTTCATGACAAGGATGTTGAAACCCAGAAGTTTGGAACACAACTCCAGAAATATTAAAGGATGTCACGAGAGAGTATGCGTCAACAGAGAAGCTCTAACAAAAGAACTTGAGAAGGACAAACACGATCGGGAGAAGCCATCAGAGACATGAACAAGGCTTGAAGAGTTTGGCGACTTTGAAGATTTATTGGCCTTTAGAAGACCAAACCCCTGTTATATACCTACGTTAGATGCGACGATTGTGAGCTGTCATTTTGTTTGATGTTTTTCCGACAGCCAAAAAATAAAATCTTTCTTTTCAAAACTATTGTTTACATTGTGTGTACCCCTCTCTATCTCTCTCATACCACCCCAAAACCCATGGACCCAATAGAGGATGAATGGAGATGAACTCACATTTCCAGGAGCGAAAGTCAATTGGACACAGACCAATGGATTCATAACATGGAAGGTCTTATGGAGAATAACACTATAGCTGGAAAAGTTATGACCCAGCTTGCTCTCTAGTACATTGAAAGAGGTGCTGCTACTTGGTGGAGGATGTACCAAACCATCAATGGATGGAAAGGAGTAACCACATGGAAAGAATTTAAGTTGACTTTGCCAAAGTCTCGGTTTGTGTCCCAGAGATTGAAGCCTTATGGAAATGATATGAAGAAGCCTTGTGCATGCAAGATTTGTGGAGAAATAGGACACAACCATAAAGAACACAAGGGTGAATGCCCTCATTGTGAAGAAAGCCACCCAGCTGAAGAATGCCCAACTAGGCAGATCACTTGTTTCATGTGTGAAGGGACTACCCACTATCCTGCTCAGTGTCACATTTACCCCATGGTACAACGAACCATCCAGCAGAAGAAAGAAGAAATGAAAGGATCCCTCATGGAAATTTTAGAAGAAACTGTGATGGAGGACACACCTAAAGAAGACCCGAGAAAACCCTACACTAAGTCTTGCTATTCATGTGGATAAGAAGGACACATCTCCCAAAATTGTCGCATTAACCCCATGGTTCGAAGAACCATCCAGCATAAGAATGAAGCAATGAAAGAAACCCTTAGGGAAAGTTTTGAGGAACCAGTGAAGGAGGAAGTTGTGGAAGAACCATATGGAGAAGGCCTAAACTGATTTTACTCCCATGCTTGTCATTCATGTGGAGAAGAAGGACATTCATCATGGTCTTGCACAAAGGAAAGCCAAGAGTACTTGGAGGACTTCCCGACGGAATAAGTGGAGTTTGATCCATAGGAAATGGAAGTATTGATTGGAGCGAAGAAATCTAGGAGGAAGAATAGAAAGTTTACCAGGAAGGACTTGAGTTACATCACATGTTTCAAGTGCAGAACATTGGGTCACTATGCCAATATGTGCCCAGGAAAGGAGCCAAGAAACCAGGGAATAGGCACAATCACAAATAAGCCCCGAGATTTGTCGAAAGTCATTTGTTTACGTTGCAAAGAAGTAGGACATGGTGCTAGGCAATGTCCAGAACGCAAGGAAGCATGAGCAGAGTACTTCAGAATTTTGATACTGGAGTAAGGAATGTGATAAATAGAGTAGTAAGCACTAAGCACCCTTATTTTCAGGAGAAGTTAAATTATGTAAAGGAAATGCAGGATATTGTAATAATTTGAGAATCAATAAAGTTATCATCGTTGGTACTGATTTGGATTTTTATGAGTTGTTACTCTATGAAGAAAGATTTTGACCATTTTCAAGGATATGAGAAATATGGTCTATGGATGAGCGTGTGCATTTTAAGGGTGGTAGTAACTGTGAGGACCCTTGACCCCTGGAAAAGATAATGATACTACACGGAGTGGATTTCGGACAAAATAAGTATGAGTTTTATCTCGATATGTGGGATACCCCAAGGAGTATGAAGGGATGAAGTACTATTGGATATAAAGGAGGTTGAATGTTGGTAATATGGAGCAATTGTAACTCCATGATGATTCTGAGTAATCACGTCTTAGTTTGGTACAAATAGAAGGAAGGGAGACAGTACAATTGGATGGGTTTAAGAATGCGAGGAAGCTAGATGTGGGAATAATGATCAGTTGCCCCCGATGATGAGTTCAAGGTTTACAAGTGATGAGATGGGCCATAACCCACAGGCCCCAGGACCTACCAAGAAGCAAGCACACTCTTGCTGAAGGAAAAACCCTGGAAGAAGATAAGACCTTACCCACCAACGATCTTATAGGATTAACGCAAAACCTGAGAGTTGTGAAAAAATGATAGATGTTTTTTTTCTTGCAGAATCAATGGATTTATCCGAACTTAGTTCGTCGACAAGAGAAATTTTGCAATGCTTGTGAGGATGATCGAGTGTTAGAATGCGAGATTCGCTAAACCATATACAAGATAATGATTTGGGTGCGGGATGGATTGATCACTATACCGACTTACTCTTATTATTCGCCTTGCTATATGGGATGGTAAATCTGAGTGACTTACCTATAGTAGAGAGACGACGATCAAAACATTATTTAAACCTTAGAATGGTATGACAATTTTCCCTTGTACAAGGCAGTTGTTGCCAAATGTAGGTCATACGGTGAGGTTCAACCCAGACCCATTTCCTGCAAGAGAAACCATAAATGGTTGACCACCCTGAGATATCGATAGTTGTTTAGTATTGGCGCCAGACCCGTTAGCTAAGAAGACCCAGTCACAGAAGAACCGTACCAAGATGAAAGGCCACAAGGATTGAGTAAAATGGTTGTGCCACTACCGGAAGAGCCAGAGTAGGAAATTTCCCGAGAATCAAGGAGACTGACACTGTCAACAATAAGGATGGAGTATATAAGTTTTGACGGAACCATAACCATGCTTCTAAGGGTAGTAGCACCCCAGACCCCGTGTAACGATCGCTGGATTTTGAGAAGACCCCCAAACCTAACCTATTTCTTTCTTGCCTCTCTGAATATCGAGGACGAGATTCATTTTAAGGGTGGTAGGTTTATAACATCCCAAAATTCTAAATTTTGGAATGTTATATTAAATAGATAATTTTGATATGTTATGTGATTGCTTTGACTGAAAGTGAGTGAAATTTGAAACTTTTTGAAAGTTAAATGAGAGGGAATAAAAGGACTTTCCCAAACTTTAATTTTGCATTTATGATCTCCGTGAATTCAAATTATTTTCAAATACAAAACCCTAGAGAAGATGACATGACTTCTTCCATCTAATTAAATGAAAATGGTTTTTGAAAATATTTGAATTCCATTTGGAACTATTTCAAGTCCAGAAACTTTAAGCAACTCAATGATTTTCATCAAAGAAGATAAAATGACTTCGTCAAAACATATGAAATATGAGTTGGAAGTTTAAAAGGATCAAATTTCAAATCCTTTTGAAATTATTTTTAATTCGGAGTTATTTTGATTTTTATTCAAATTATTTTTCTCCAAAAATAAAATATATGGAAAATAGGGTAAAATGATTCCCTACATTAGAAAATTGGAGAGAAATAAATTTGATTTTATTTTAGTATTCCTAAAATGTTTTTATTGAGGTTTTATTGCAAAAGTAGCACTCTTTGCTTTATTTGAATTTTTGTGGATTTTATTTGACGTTAGAAAAATGTTCATGTTTTAGAAAATCTTTTTCTGAAAATTTTGATATATAATATGCCTATATAGTATTTATAGTTCCTTTTGGTTTATTCTTTTTATTCGTCTTAAAAAAATTCTTCCTTCCACCGACTGGGCCGGCCCAGCTCCAGCTCCAGCCAGGCCGCGGCCCAGCCAGCCCACGTCGCCGTCTCCGAGCTCGGGACGAGTCCCGAGCTTGCACGCCCTGCTGTCGCGCCGTGTCCGCCGAGGACTCGCGCCGCCGCCGCCTCTTTGCCCCCTTCCGCACGCAAGCGCCGCCGCCTCTCTCTTCCTCTGCCGCCGCAACCGCCGCCCTCGCCGGAGCTCCCGCCTCCAACCAGATCTGCCGCCGCTGCGCTCAGTTCCGCCTCCCTCGCCCAACGCCGACGCTGTCATTGCCTTCGCCTCGCCGTCGCCACAGATCACCGGAGCCGCCGCCCGCTCGAAGCCGCCGCCGCCGTTTTCGCTCGCCGCTGATGCCGGCCGTCGCCGCGGTAAGCCGCCGCTGCCCTCGTCCGTCCGATCTTAGATTGATGACTAGATTTAGATCCTTTTGTTTATCGAACGTTTATTAGTTTAGTCGTTTTAGCACACGGTTTCATCGTATAAGTTTCTGAAACGAGCGTTCGTTATTTAGACTTTTTCCTTTTTCTGTTAGTTTTAGTTAGGGACTTCTTTGTAGATGTTTTATTTATAGTATAGTCCCTAATCTTTAAACGATCACTACTTTTTGCTCGTTAGTCGGAATTACATGAAACCAACGCCCACTTCTTCGTCTTGATCCCCTCTATCCAGTAAAAACAACTTAAACAAATTTTTGAAAGTTTTAAATTTTGAATTCAAACAGATTTGTATTTGAACTTCGTTTGATCGTAACTTGAGTTTTATAACTCCGATTCAGTTGAATCTTTTTGCAAACTAAAGCTCTTGACCTAAACTTTCTGATAAGGCCAAATTCACATAATGTTCGTACTATTAGAAATTGCTTTTTGTTGCAAGAGTTATTTGCTTGGTTTTGATGTTTTCCGAATTGTCTTCTTTGTTCTTCCCGATCTTCTGAGTGATTGCTTATGTGTGGTTACTATTGCTTGCTTACGATAGATTGACCGGAGTGTGATGAGTAGAACTATTAGGAGTTATGAGTGCGAATCATCTTCATCAATAGTACAGGCAAGTTCATACTTTGATCATACCCTTTTACTACCCAGTTTTTATGCATTAGTTTCAACCCTCAAAACATTGCATGAGTAGGATTGATAACATGTGGGTATTGGGAAGTAGTTTATGAGGTAGGAACCTATTGTCTTGCATTCAACCTTGGGAACTACTACGTTATGCTTACTGGTATGCTATGCTCGTAGACGTGGTTTGGGTTTGAGAGAATTCATGAAAGACGTGAGAGTATTTGTTAACTAAGGTTTAACTTAAGGTGGATGCTTTAATACACATCTGGGTGGAATGGTAGGGGCACCCTGGAGCACCCAGTGGTTTGCTCGGGCACCTGGAGAACCCAGTGCTTGCCCAAGGGGATCTCGGAGGACACGTGTGATCACCCTATGGAATACCACCCAGGCTCAAAGGGATCATAAGATTATTCATGCTAGAAACTTCCGTGTGCAGCCACAAGCTATTATGGGCTCTAGCATAGTTGAGTATGTTGCATGACCTCTTTCAGTGGTGGGCTAGCAGATGTAGGGGAAAGTAGGTGTAACTGTCCACCCAGAGTAAAGATTAAATGCTTCTGAAAGACTGTGTCTCAGTCATTCGTTTCTCAAACACCATGTAGTGCGAGAAATCCAACGAAGGAGATCGAGTCTTGTGGGGAAAAGTGTGCAAACCTCTGAAGAGTGTACAAACTAATCATAGGTTAGCCGTGTCCCCGGTTATGGACAATCTTGAGTATATGGTTCTTAAATTATCATGTTGATCTCATCACTTTATTTAATTAATTGTTTGGGTTAATGAAGATTCTAATTAGGATTGAGTTGGAGGAACCTTCTCAATAATTTCAACAAACTATGTAGTTAAATAAAAAAAGTATTCCTTTGTTGTAGGGAAAAGTTGGCTTTATGCAAAAGTAAACTTAGAGCTTTCCACCAGCCAAATATGCATGTAGTGATAGCTATTATTCATCATTATCCTATGGTGTGAATTTGCTAGTACATTCAATGTACGGACCCTTTGTGGCTGCAACGTCTCATGTTGCAGGAATCTTACGACGAGTAAGTGATGCGTTGGGGTTATGATTTCTACACTCAACTTTGCCGTTGGTGTTGATGGGAATCCACAACCTTGTTGTTACTTCCGCTATATGGACTAGAAGAACGCCCGCGCGTTCCAACGGGGTCACATTAACTTTAAGAGTTCAATATTAGTTATGTTAATATTACATTTAATATTCTCATACATATCAAGTGACATTGGCGAAATTTTTTACCATCAAATTCTCACACACACTCTCTCTCCCTCCGTCTTCCTCACTCTCTCTCCCCTCTCTCTCTCTCTAACACACACACACATATCCATCTTATTGGGTACAGGATCATAATCCATCTATTTCACACGCACACGCGCTAGTGCATAAATATATGGATTATGTGTATCATATTTGCCACCACAACTTATATATCCCCGAGCCATGTTGCTATAGAGCCGAGCTCCCGCCTGGCCACCTTGTCGGCATCGAAGGGGAATGGATAAGGGTGATGCCCTGCCTCCCCTGCCCCCCATGGCCTCACTCCTCGACGCCCCCTCCCAGTTCCACTTCTCCTCCTCGCTCCCTCGATCCCGTCGATCTGGACGAAGTCAGACGCCATGGCCACCATGACCGACCCCGTCCACACAACCACTGCTCTCCCTGCAGGCTAGGAGCTTGTTGAGGAGCTCCGAACTCCTCCGCTACTTCGTCTGCGCCAACAAGATCAAGTCCAGCACCCCCGCATCAACGTCGCTGTCGTCTTCCTCAACCTTCGGCCACCGTAACATTGTCGTTCGATCTGCATCGGCCCGAGCTCCCCTGTCTTCCCCTAGGGCGCCATTGACACCGCCGTGATCTCCTCTTGCCTTTCCCCTGTTTCCCCTCTCGTTTGCTCTCGTTAGGTATTTCGCCGTGGCCGAGAACCGCCGTCCGCCATGACCATTGCAGGGGTTGCCACCGAGCTCCTCGGATTGACCCCGTGGCACATGCCCGCTCCTATGCGCGCCCATGCCTGAGCCTGCTACTCTTTTCTTCTGCGCCCGCGGGGCCACTCCCTCTCCATGCCCACGCATGTGCCACACTGCGTCAATCGCGCCCGCCACTACCGTCGCGCTCGCCGCAGCCACCGCACCACTGTGACCTGCACAACGCACACCCTGGCCATGCGCCACACTCTCGCTAGCTGCGCTCGCCCCGTCTGCTGCCGCCTATCCCTTCGCTCGCCCCGCAGTCGCGCCCCTGCCTCGCGCCCCCTCCTGTCACGGCCATCTTCTGCCGGCCGCCCCCTCAGCCATGCCGGCCGCTTGCCTCGCCTGCTGCGTGCTGCTTCCTGCTGCTATGCGCTGCTCTACCGCTGGTACGCTGCTGTTCCATGTCCTCGACACCGTCGTGGACAAACATGGCGGAGGGATTGTCAATGGAGTACGAGGAGGAGGTGGCGGAGAAGGTGTGGAGAGCCAGGAGGTCTAGGGTGGCGTCAGCTGGCTGTGGTGGAGGTATTTATGCGAGAAGGAGCCGGAGCGGAAGGAGAGGTCACAATTGGAAAGAATCACCAAAAATCATAACCTGGAGATCTCATTCCAAAAAATGCTAATATCGATGGAGGGGTGATTTCCTTCTATAGGTGGAAAACATAGGAAATATTGGTTGTTATCAAGAAAAGTAAAAGTTTAGGAAAGTTAGGATTTTGAACTGATTTCTATGCAAATGGGGTTTTATTGTTTGGTAACGTGATATCAGTACCTGCCTGTTTTTTACGTGTCTAATTAGGAAAGTTTGCAAATGTTAAGAAACTATTTATTGGGAGGAAAGTTTGTGACGTATCTGTTATTTGTTTCCTAAAACAAATTTCACTAATGAGAGAAATCGATTGATTTAGATAAGTTAGGAAAGTTAGATTAAAATATATTATTTGTTTCTTGAAAATCTGTTATTTGTTTCCTAAGACAAATTGAACCAATAAAAGGAATCGATTGATTTGCATAATTTAAGGAAGTTAGATCCGTGATTTGTTATACGTTAGGAAAGTTCTGGTTGAAATAAAGAGTGGAGAGAAAAATAAACCGATGGACTAGGGTGGGAGGGGTGGTGGGAGGAGAGACAAAAAAACAGTGAAAAAAAACCAGCAAAAAAAACCAGCGAAAATAAACCGTGGAGACTATTCACCAACTGCTCCATTAGGAGTAGAGATTGAGGTAATAGTATTTACGTTATTTATACATGTGATTTACCTCTGTTATAAATCCTCGAGTACTGTGTGTGTCAGCATACCGATCCAGGGATGACACTTAAGCACAGAGACTTGACCGTCTGAGGTCGGGTCGCTACATCATCTTAAGCTTGTGTTCCTTGGAAAGAAGTAGGATCATACTTCTCTTGTTGAGGAACAAACTTCATCTTGGGGTATTGATCTTCTTCCCACTCAACTCCATTGGCATCGAACTTTCGTTCAAAACCAACAACTTGATTCTTCCGGTGTCTTCCTTGCTTGCGTACAATTTCCTCAAATTGCTTGCTTCCGGCAAGACTCTTGTAAACACCTTTCTCTATAATTCCCTTCAATAAGCTATTTTCTTGCTCAAGTGTAACTTGTCTAAGAGAATCATTAGTGGAATCAAGAGAACTACTCGAAGCAACAACATTGGATTTAGCATGATTGTTGTTATTACTAGAGGAAGAATCTTTCTTGTTCTTGTTGCTAGATTTAACTTGTGGCATGTAAGTAGACAAGAGTAAACGCTTGGCAATGTAAGAAGAACTTTTCTTGTGAAGATCATCATTGATTGCCTTTAATAACTCATGCTCTTCGTCAAGGTTGAGCTTTTCAAAGCGTAGCTTTTCATGAGTCTTTAAAAGTTCTCGATGATCTTCCAAGGTAGTTTCATGAGCTAACTTAAGAGTGTTTAGTTCTTTAGTTAGACGCTCAATCTCCTACTTATCATTGTCATTTGTTTTATCTTGATTAGCATGATTAATAGCAAGTTCATCATAGTTTTCATAACTAGAGTTGTCAACAAGTAAATCATCATCACCTAGCAAATCATCTTCATCACTATTGAAATCAACATACTCGTGGTGTGATACCTTTGGACCTTTAGCCATGAAGCATCTTCCAATTCCTTCATTTGGTGACTCAAATATGTCGTAGGACTTGGTTGACACAAGTGCTAGACTGGCAATACCTTCATCTTGAATATATTCGGAGTCAGAGTGATAACTTCTTTTGGAGTGATCGTCGGAGTCGGAGCCGGATACCCATTCACCAACATGAGCTTGATGTCTTCGTTTTGCGTAGCTCTTTGATGATTTGTCCTTCCTTTCCAAATCCTTGATTCTCTGTGATGTTCTTCATTCATAACGGTCATCTCTACTCCTTCTCTCTCTTGGTGGTGATTCTTCTCTTCTACTTCTTCTTTTGGGAGAATCTTCTCTTCTTTTGTAGGGAGCCGTACACTCATTGGAATAGTGTCAGGGTCTTCCACAATTGTAGCAATTACACTCACGACTATAAGATCTTTTGTCATTGTAGGACCTTGACTTGGAACTTCTTTCCTTGCTTCTACGCTTGTAAAACTTGTTGAAGTTCTTCACCATTAGGCTCAATTCTTCGTCGAAGGTTTGTTTCTCCCTTGATGATGTGGGAGCATCACATGAGGCTTTGTAAGCACCACTTGACTTGTTATGAAGCTCTTCTTTATCCTTGAGTGACATCTCATGAGCAACAATTCTTCCAATGACTTCTGTTGGCTTGAGATCTTTGTAATTGGGAATCATTTGGATCAATGTGCACACGGTATCATACTTTCCATTCAAGGCTCTTAGGATCTTCTTGATGATGAATCTATCGGTCATCTCTTCACTTCCTAAGACGGCAATCTCATTTGTGATGAGAGCGAGCCTAGAGTAGATTTCAGCGACACCATCACCATCCTTCATTTTGAACTTGTCAAGTTGACTTTGAAGCACATCCAATTTGGATTCCTTGACGGAGTCGGTACCTTCGTGCATATAAATCAAAGTATCCCAAATTTCCTTTGCATTCTCAAGACGGCTGATTTTGTTGAATTCTTCGGGGCACAATCCGTTGAAGAGAATATCACAAGCTTGAGCATTGTATTGCAACATCTCCAACTCTTCTGCGGTAGCTTCATGGTTAGGTTCTCTCCCATAAAAGAATTTACCTTGCAAGCCAATACACATAATATCCCAAACGGTGGGGTTATGTCCAAGAATATTGATACGTCTCCAACGTATCTATAATTTTTGATTGCTCCATGCTATATTATCTACTGTTTTGGACATTATTGGGCTTTATTATCCACTTTTATATTATTTTTCGGACTAACCTATTAACCGGAGGCCCAGCCCAGAATTGCTGTTTTTTGCCTATTTTAGGGTTTCAAAGAAAAGGAATATCAAATGGAGTCCAAACGGAATGAAACCTTCGGGAACGTGATTTTCTCAACGAACAAGACCCAGGAGACTTGGACCCTATGTCAAGACACAAAAGAGGAGGCCACGAGGTAGGGGGTGCGCCTACCCCCCCCCCCTAGGCGCGCCCTCCACCCTCATGGGCCCCCTGTTGCTCCACCGGCGTACTCCTTCCTCCTATATATACCTACGTACCCCCAAACAATCAGATACGGAGCCAAAACCCTAATTCCACCGCCATAACTTTCTATATCCATGAGATCCCATCTTGGGGCCTATTCCGGAGCTCCGCCGGAGGGGGCATCGATCACGGAGGGCTTCTACATCATCACCATAGACCCTCCGATGAAGTGTGAGTAGTTCACCTCAGACCTACGGGTCCATAGCTATTAGCTAGATGGCTTCTTCTCTCTTTTTGGATCTCAATACAATGTTGTCCCCCTCTCTTGTGGAGATCTATTCGATGTAATCTTCTTTTTGCGGTGTGTTTGTTGAGACCGATGAATTGTGGGTTTATGATCAAGTCTATCTATGAACAATATTTGAATCTTCTATGAATTCTTTTATGTACGATTGGTTATCTTTGCAAATCTCTTCGAATTATCAGTTTGGTTTGGCCTAGTAGATTGATCTTTCTTGCAATGGGAGAAGTGCTTAGCTTTGGGTTCAATCTTGTCGTGTCCTTTCCCAGTGACAGTAGGGGCAGCAAGGCACGTATTGTATTGTTGCCATCGAGGATAACAAGATGGGGTTTTCATCATATTGCATGAGTTTATCCCTCTACATCATGCCATCTTGCTTAAGGTGTTACTCTGTTTTCATTAACTTAATACTCTAGATGCATTCTGGATAACAGTCGATGAGTGGAGTAATAGTAGTAGATGCAGGCAGGAGTTGGTCTAGTTGTCTCGGACGTGATGCCTATATACATGATCATACCTAGATATTCTCATAACCATGCACAATTCTGTCAATTGCTCAACAGTAATTCATTCACCCACCATAGAATACCTATGCTCTTGAGAGAAGCCACTAGTGAAACTTATGGCCCCCGGGTCTATCTTCATCATATTAATCTTCCAATACTTAGTTATTTCCTTTGCTTTTATTTTACTTTGCATCTTTATCATAAAAATACAAAAAATATTATCTTATCATATCTATCAGATCTCACTCTCGTAAGTGGCCGTGTAGGGATTAACAACCCCTTATCATGTTGGTTGCGAGGATTTATTTGTTTTGTGCAGGTATGAGGGACTCGCGCGTAGCCTCCTACTAGATTGATACCTTGGTTCTAAAAAACTGAGTGAAATACTTATGCTACTTTGCTGCATCATCCCTTCCTCTTCGGGGAAAACCAACGCAATGCTCAAGAGGTAGCAAATATGCATTTTCATTTTATGCTTCCAACTAGCAAAATTAGTACCATCAAAGTAAGGACCTCTACGGTGCTAATTTCCCTCACTAGACACCATACTCTCCTAGGTTGTGAAACCAAGGCTATGATCACCAAAAGCTATGGAAATCAAAGCAAATGGAAACCAAAGCTCTAATACCACTTGTAGGATCGAAAGTATGTCTACAGGGGGGATTATTAGACTACTTGACCAAATAAAAATCTAGCCTTTTCCCAATTTTAAGTCTTGGCATATTTTAGCAACTTAGCACAATTCAAGTAATCAACCTACACATGCAATTCTAAGAGTATAGCAGCGGAATGTAAAGCAATTGCATATGAAGGTAAAGGGAGGAGTTTGGAGGGAGCAAACACAATGTAGAGACGGAGATTTTTGGCGCGGTTCTGATAGGTGGTGCTATCGTACATCCACGTTGATGGAGACTTCAACCCACGAAGGGTAACGGTTGCGCGAGTCCACGGAGGGCTCCACCCAAGAAGGGTCCACGAAGAAGCAACCTTGTCTATCCCACCATGGCCATGGCCCACGAAGGACTTGCCTCACTAGAGTAGATCTTCACGAAGTAGGCGATCTCCTTGCCCGTACAAACTCCTTGGTTCAACTCCACAATCTTGACAGAGGCTCCCAAGTGACACCTAACCAATCTAGGAGACATGACTCTCCAAAAGCTAATAGATGGTGTGTTGATGATGAACTCCTTGCTCTTGTGCTTCAAATGATAGTATCCCCAACGCTCAGCTCTCTCTCCTAGGATTGGATTTGGTAGAAAGAAGATTTGCGTGGAAAGCAACTTGGGGAAGGCTAGAGATCAAGATTTATGTGGTTGGAATGGAATATCTTGACCTCAACACAAGTGTAGGTGGTTCTCTCTCAGAAAATGTATGATGGAAGTGTAGGCATGTTCTGATGGCTCTCTCTACAGATGAAGAGTGGCTGGAGGGGTATATATAGCCTCCACACAAAATCTAACCATTACACACAAATCACCAAACTCAGTGGGACCGACATGTCAACTCGGTGGGACCGATTCCATTAGGGTTAGGGCATAACGTAATCTCGGTGAGACCGATTACACAAACTTGGTGGGACCGGTTTTGGTAATAGACAAACAGAGAGTTGGTCAGGCAAACTCGGTGGGACCGATTCACTCATCTCGGTTAGATCGAAATGTTACAAAGGGGAAACAGAGAGTTTGCATTGCAATCTCGGTGTGACCGATCGCTCAACTCGGTTGTACCGAAACGTTATGAAGGGAAACAGAGAGTTTGCAATCCCATCTCGGTGAGACCGAGATCCCTATCGATGAGACCGAAGTGACCAGGGTTTGTGGCAGTGGCTATGTCAAGAGAAATCGGTGGCGCCGGATAGAAGATTTTGGTGGGGCCGAGTTTGACTTTTGGTTTGGGACATATGTGGATATGAGAAAGTAGTTGAGGGTTTTTGGAGCATATCACTAAGCATTTTGAGCAAGTAATTCATTAAGCAACACCTCACCCCCTTTTAATAGTATTGGCTTTTCCTATAGACTCAATGTGATCTTGGATCACTAAAAGTAAAATGTAGAGTCTTGTGCTTTGAGCTTGAGCCAATCTTTTGTCCTTAGCATTTTGAGGGGTCCACTTTCTAATCCATGCCATGCCAATCATTGAGCTTTCCGGAAATATTTAACTTAAAATAGCATTAGCTCAATCAGCTATATGTTGTTAGGAATTACCAAAGCCACCCAGGGATAGTTGCACTTTCACACGCCGACAAAGACGCCAGGGCTGGGGCGACGTGAGGGAGAGGCGCCACTTTTACCAGGAGTCAAATGGCAAGTATATCTAGGGAGAAGGTTGGCGCTAGAGTATAATTTTTACTCCCTTACAATGGATTGGAGATTGGTTATTAGGTGCGCATTAGAGGAGTGAAGCCAACTTTTACTCATCTAATGCCGGATAGGGGATCGGTTAGAAATTCCCTAAGCGAATGAAGCACATTGCAGCGAACAAGCCTAGGAAAGAGAATGCACCGTAGTGTGGGACTTGCTAAGATCCAAGGCCACAGACAAGATATATGCAGGGGAGAAGAACAGATGTTTTTTAATCATGGGAAAAGACATGTCTTTTTCATTGATAGAAGCCGCAAGACAGCAAAAATAAAAGACAAAAGCCTACTCTCGTGACATAAAAGTGCTCAGTTGTTTGGCTCCCGCTAGCGCCCAAAGATGGGCCTCCTCTCTGATCTTGGCAACAACAATGATGGTTGATGACCCACAAGTATACGGGATCAACTGTCGCTCTTTTCGATAAGAGTGTCAAATCCAACAAGGAAGAGAAGGAAATGACAAGTGGTTTTTAGCAAGGTAATGTCTGCAAGTGCTGAAATTGCAAGTAGCAGAGTAGTTTGATAGCAAGATAATTTGTAACGAACAAGTAACGATAATAGTAGCGAAAGTGCAGCAAGGTAGCCCAATCCTTTTGAGGCAAAGGACAGGCCAAAATGGTTTCTTATGATAAGCAAAGGGTTCTTGAGGGTACACGGGGTTTTCAACTCGTCACTTTCACCATGTTGGTTTGATTTGTGTTCGGTACTTTGATAACTTAATATGTGGGTGGATCGGTGCTCAGGTGTTGTTCTTACATGAACAAGCCTCCTACTTATGATTAACTCTCCCGCAAGCATCCGCAACTTCGAGAAAAGTATTAATCATACATTCTAACCATAGCATTAAACTTTTAGATCCAATCGGTCCCTTACGGAATAGCGCATAAACTGGGGTTTAAGCTTCTATCACTCTTGCAACCGATAATCTAATTGCTACTCCACAATGCATTCCCTTATGCCCAAATATGGTGAAATGTCATGTAGTCGACGTTCACATGAAACTACTAAGGGAATCACAACATACATACTATCAAAATATCGAACACATACCAATTTCACATGATTACTTGCAACATGATTTCTCCCGTGTCCTCAAGAACAAAAGTAACTACTCACAAATGATAATCATGTTTAAGATCATAGGGATATTAAATAGCATATTGGATCTGAACATATAATCTTCCACCAAATAAACCACATAGTAATCAACTACAAGATGTAATCAACACTACTAGTCACCCACAAGCACCACTCTATAGTTCTGGTAACAAGACTGAACACAAGAGATGAACTAGGGTTTGAGATGAGATGGTGTTGTTGAAGATGTTCATGGAGATTGTCCTCCCCAAGATGGGAGAGTTATTGGTGATGATGATGACGATGAATTCCCCCTCCGGGAGGGAAGTTCCCCGGCGGAATCGCTCCACCGGAGGGCAAAAGTGCTCCTGCCCAAGTTCCGCCTCGAGACGGCGGCGCTTCGTCCCAAAAGTCCTCCCCTTATTTTTTTCTAGGTCAAAATTACTTATATACCAGAAGATGGGCACCGGAGGTGGGACTGGGTGAGCACAACCCACCAGGGCGCTCCTGGGCTCCCTGGCGCGCCCAGGTGTGTTGTGCCCACCTGGTGGGCCCCCTCTGGTACTTATTTGCTCCAATATTCCTCATATATTCCATAAACATTCTCCGTGAAGTTTTAGCTTGTTTGGAGTTGTGCAGAATAGGTAGCCTGATGTAGCTTTTCCAGGTCCAGATTTCCAGCTGCCGGAATTCTCCCTCTTTGTGTAGGCATTAGAATTGCTCCAAAAAGCATTATTATGGATAAAAACATCATAAATAACAGTAAGAAAACATGATGCAAAATGGACGTATCAACTCCCCCAAGCTGAGACCTCGCTTGTCCTCAAGCGAAAACCGAAATCGAAAAACATGTCCACATGCTTAGAGAGAGAGGTGTCGATAAAAACAAAATACGGACAAAGAAGCATCATGTTCATTATTATAACAACAGCAAACTTAAACATAAGACTTTTATCATAGAACTCTTATCATAGACTTCTCATGAATAAGTGACAATTCATCACACTATTGAAATATAAAGCAAAAACTCTATTAGAAACCAACAAACTATATTCTTAGTCAACTTTGCAACTACAATTCATCATCTTTCCAGGAAAGGTCGCGTGTCGGATCCTTTAGGCAAGTTCACATACTCAACCATCATATAGTCTTCCATGATTGCTAACACTCACCGCGTACACATGAGCAAAACGTTTCAACCGGACACATAGAAAGATAGGCGCTTATAGTTTCGCCTCCCAACGTATTCACCTCAAGGGTGGTGTCAACAATAATAACGCATGCTATCTATATTCAATTGGACATATGTGCCTAGATCTTTCCTCACCACATGATGCTTGCCAAAGGAGAAAAATAAAAGGAATAGAGGGAAAACTTTGACTCTTTGCATAAAAGTAAAAGATAGACCCTTCGCAGAGGGAAGCAGAGGTTGCAATGCGCTTATTTGTTTGTATGCTCAACCCCTTAGTGGAAAAGAATGTCACATTGTATTGCCCCTTGTGATAGCAACCTTTTATTCTTCACCATCACAAGTTCGTACAATGCTCAATTTTCTCTTACACTAAATGATCTCGCACTTTTAGAAGAAATTATTATTGCCTTCACTAGTGCAGGATGCTGCTAACGTGACACTACGATCAGAGACCCTTCGAGAAACTGTGTGCGATGCAATAATCGCAAACGGTGATGTATGAAAACCGTCAGAAATGTAAAAAACGTTTGCGATGACAGATGCATCAAACACGGTTCAGGTTTTAGTTGCATGTGCGATGAAGGGCATACGGTTCAGTTCAATTAACTGTTTGCGATCAGGAGGAACAAAAGAAACGGGCAGCCAGATGAAGGCGTGTGCGATATATAGCATATGGTTCACTCGGATGAACTGTTTGTGATTAGGTAACACAAAAGAAACGGTCAACCAGATCAAGGTGTGAGTGATTGAGGGCATACGCTTCAGAAGGATTAACTATTTGCGATTAGGCAACAAAACAGAAACGAGTCAGCCAGATCAAAGTGTCTGTGATTGATGGCATACATTTCACATGGATGAACTGTTTGCGATTAGCCAGAACAAACTGAAATAGTTAGATAGATCAACGTGTGTGTGCTAGACGGGCACACACATTCTAATTAAAAGAACCGTGCGCAATGGTGCTGACATTGTCTATTGCGGTGCACCCTATGGTGCAAACGCCACATACGCGGCCGAGAAGGCGTACGTGCCCATGTTACGCCTTCCAGGAATAGTGCCGCACTTATAACCGTTAGTAAATTTTGAGCATACGTCCCGTCACAATTTTTTTAGAAGAATAGGGAGGTCGCGTCCCGTCATATTCCAAATTGCAAACTTGTTCACACCGATCAAAACCTAAATGGTTTCCCACTTAGCAGCGTATTACAAGTCGGTTATAAAAACTACTACTCCAAGATGACCGCACATTCCCTCAAATCCTCATCCACAAAAACAAACAAGTCATTCATCATCGTTCCCTTGCATCCGCCATGGCCAGCGTGAGTTCTGGGTCGAGAGATTGCCACCAGGGAGAGGCGAGCCTGGAAGCGGGAGCATGAGAGATGTCCTGCCTCACCGTGAAAGCAGCCAACATGTCCCACCGCACGACCGTAATAGCAGAGAGGTCCCGCCACGCCGCCGAAGCAGCACGGAGGACCCGTCGCGCCGTCGATGCAGCAGACTGGTCCGGCCGTGCCGCGGAAGCAGAAGAGATGTCCCCCCATGCTGCGAATGCAGCAGAGATGTCCTCCCGCGCCGCGGCGGCCTGGGAAAATGCCTCGTGGGCTGGCGAGGACTCTTATAGGCACATGCATGCCCTCGTCCTTAGGCAGATGGATTAGATCTCCAGGTGGGAGAGGTTGCAGGATGACCTGAATGCCTCATTTGAATAGTCTACCGACATCTTCCGGCAACTAAATGAGAGCAATGCGAAGCTCCGGGCCGAGTGCGACCTGCTAAGGGCGAAGATCATCGGAAGTGCCGAGCAGCAGGAGTAGACCACTGCCTTGTTGGAGAGGACCAGCGTCATCATCGAGATACTTATGGACGAGAATGCCATACTGCGCATCAAGCGCGGAAGGCTGGTGGAGGAATCCATGGATGCTCTCAAGCAACATCTTGAGGACAAGAAAGAGCTCATCGCCGCTCGCCGCGGAGACTAGTTCCCGCAGCCTGTAGCAACGCATCAAGAAAGTAGAGATCAGTGAGCTAGATCGTTGTCTTCCTTCTTCTTTTGCCTTTGTGTATTTCGGGCGTTGCCGCATGTGGCTTTTCTAAATTATGTTTATAATATGTAACACAATTATTATCCACTATCATCGTCCTTATATTCATCTTGCTTGCTATAAGTCGCAGTCGATGCTATATATGTCCATCGGATCTTACATCAAGATCCATGCAAAACTTTCTTTTCAGATTTTCATTTTTCTCTCTTAAATCTCAGTCCAGTGAGACATATAGCCACGCCGTAGAACAGGTGCTCAGGCACCATTAATGGAGACGTTGGGAGGGAGGTGCACGGCTGGTAGCGGTCAAAGGGCTCTCCTCCTAATGAGCATGCGCAGGGGTCTGATCGCGCGCCTCCCGTACTCAAATAGCTACCCCGCACGGCACCTCCTAGCCAATAAAAAAGGGGACGCGTGGCCGCACGTACTTGGTAAGTCAAACGCCCACGGTTCCAATAATACTTGTGTTTCCGATTTGTAACGTGACAACACTTGTTCCAAAATGACTTTGTTGATTGTTAATGTGTGGGCCTTCCCAAATCGGACAGAAAAATTACCACAGCATCTTGGTGCCATGTCATGAGACCATCCCAAGTTTCATGATTTTCAGGTGTGTTTTGGAATTACAGGAATTAAAAAACCAACTTTCTCAATCTTTCCGGCCGAGCCACGACGCCCAGATGTTTAAATTTCACTCCCATCTCTTGCATAGGACCTAGAAATTCACCCAAGGACACACATGTGATTTTTCAAACAACTTTGGTACACTGGAGCACGTGCTTATAGTTTAAATTTGAATTTTGCACATTAAATGCCCAAAAACGAAATTAATGTATAAAAAGGCCAAACGAACCCGGAATAATTCCAAAATTTAGCACGGTACTTCTATTTGGTCTAGTATGGCTGTGTAAAAAAATTAAGGCGGGAGAAGGCAGTGTACGTATGTCATTTCGCACACGGAGGTGACACGATCCCTCTCGGAACCACGAGCCTTCTTGAGGGAAGCTCCAGTTTGCAAGAAGCTAACACCAAATCTTGTCCCAATTCAGCCAAAAAAATTATCGCAGCATGTTGGTGCCATGTCATGACACCATGCCAAGTTTCATGATTTCCAGGCGTGCTTTGGAATTACAGGGATTAAAAAAACCAAGTTTCTCAATCTTTCTGGCTGAGCCACGACGCCCAGATGTTTGAATTTCACTCCCATCTCTTGCATGGGACCTAGAAATTCACCCAAGGACACACATATGATTTTTCAAACAACTTTGGTGCACTGGAGCATGTGCTTGTAGTTCAAATTTGAATTATGCACATTAAATGCCCAGAAACTCAATTAATGTATAAAAAAGGCCAAACGAAACCGGAATAATTCAAAAATTTAGCACGGTACTTTTATTTGGTCTAATGTGGCTGTGTAAAAAAATTAAGGCGGGAGAAGGCAGTGCACGTATGTCATTTCGCACACGGAGGTGACACGTTCCCTCTCGGAACCACGAGCCTTCTTGAGGGAAGCTCCGGTTTGCAAGAAGCTTACACCGAAGCTTGTCCCAATTCGGCCAAAAAAATTGCCGCAGCATGTTGGTGCCATGTCATGACACCATGCCAAGTTTCATGATTTTCAGGCGTGTTTTAGAATTACAGGAATTAAAAAACCAAGTTTCTCAATCTTTCCGGCCGAGCCACGACACCCAGAGGTTTGAATTTCACTCCCATCTCTTGCATGGGACCTAGAAATTCACCCAAAGAAACACATGTGATTTTTCAAACAACTTTGGTGCACTGGAGCATGTGCTTGTAGTTCAAATTTGAATTATGCACATTAAATGCCTAGAAACTCAACTAATGTATAAAAAGGCGAAATGAGACTGGAATACTTCCAAAATTTAGCATGGTACTTCTATTTGGTCTAATCTAGCTGTGTAAAAAAGTATGGCGGGAGAAGGCAGGGTACCTATGTCGTTTCGCACACGGAGGTGACACGTTCCCTCTCGGAACCACGAGTCTTCTTGAGGGAAGCTCCGGTTTGCAAGAAGCTTAGACCAAAGCTTCTCCCAATTCGGCCAAAAAAGATACCGCAGGATGTTCATGCCATTTCATGACACCATGCCAAGTTTCATGATTTTCAAGCGTGTTTTGGATTTACAGGAATTAAAAAACCAAGTTTCTCAATCTTTCCGGCCGAGCCACGACGCCCAGTTGTTTAGATTTCACTCCAATCTCTTGCATGGGACCTACAAATTCACCCAAGGACACACATGTAATTTTTCAAAGAACTTTGGTGCACTGGAGCGTGTGCTTGTAGTTCAAATTTTAATTATGCACATTAAATGCCCAGAAACTCAATTAATGTATAAAAAGGCCAAACGAAACTGGAATAATTCCAAAATTTAGCACGGTAATTTTATTTGGTCTAATCTGGCTGTGTAAAAAAATTAAGGCGGGAGAAGGCAGTGTACGTATGTTGTTTCGCACACGGAGGTGACACGTTCCCTCTCGGAACCACGGTCCTTCTTGAGGGAAGCTCCGGTTTGCAAGAAGCCTACACCGAAGCTTGTCCTAATTCGGCCAAAAAAATTACCGCAGCATGTTGGTGCCATGTCATGACACCATGCCAAGTTTCATGATTTTCAGGCGTGTTTTAGAATTAAAGGAATTAAAAAAACCAGTTTCTCAATCTTTCCGGCCGAGCCACGATGCCCAGATGTTGGAATTTCAATCCCATCTCTTGCATGGGACCTAGAAATTCACCCAAGGACACACATGTGATTTTTCAAACAACTTTGGTGCACCGAAGCACGTGCTTGTAGTTCAAATTGGAATTATACACATTAAATGCGCAGAAACTCAATTAATGTATAAAAAGGCCAAACGAACACATAATAATTCCAAAATTTAGCACGATACTTCTATTTGGTCTAATCTACCTGTGTAAAAAAATTAAGGCAGTAGAAGGTAGTGTACTTATGTCACTCGCACACAGAGGTGACACGTTCCCTCTCGGATCCAGGAGCCTTCTTGAGGGAAGCTTCGGTTTGCAAGAAGCTTACACCAAAGCTTGTCCCAATTCGGCCAAAAAATTACTGCAGCATGTTGGTGCCATGACACCATGCCAAGTATCATGATTTTCAGCCGTGTTTTGGATTTACAGGAATTAAAAACCAAGTTTCTCAATCATTCCGGCCGAGCCATGACACCCAGATGTTTGAATTTTATTCCCGTTTCTTGCATGGTACCTATAATATCACCCAAAGACACACATGTGATTTTTCAGCAAACTTTGGTGCATTGGAGCATGTTCTTGTAGTTCAAATTGGAATTATGCACATTAAATGCCCACAAACTCAATTAATGCATAAAAATGCCAAACGAACCCGGAATAATTCTAAATTTAAACACGACACTCATGTACTAGTTGCATGTTCACTATACGTAAATGTTCTAGCAATTCGAACACCATCCTTTCCCTCCATAACACCATTTTGTCTTTCAAAACATAATGAAAAAAATCAGGTATACCCCAAACAGTTTACTAGAAAGAATCATGTGGGATGCGATATAAAATATCTTGGTGCACTGTCTTGTCTGGCTTACGTAGGAACCTTCGTCGTCTACAATCCACCTCCCCTGCTTGAACCAACTTGTGCGCCAGTTTCTCGCGGCACCGAGCGAATTTTTTTTGCCACCGCGCAAATATCTATCTCCCCGCCCCCTCTCTCCTGCCAAAAGCCACATTTCCACTATTCCTCCTTGATTTCCTAGTTCAAACCTTCACTGCTGCTTACTGGCAGCTCGGCCTCCTTGCCGGCGACCCCTTTTCTTGCAGCGCCGCCTCCTCACCGGCTACCCTTCTTCTTGCAGCGCCGCCTCCTCGCCGGCGACCCTTCTTCTTGCAGCCCCGCCTCCTCGCCGGTGACCCTTCTTCTTGCTACGCGGCCTCCTCACTGTCGACCCTTCTTCTTGCTGCGCGGCCTCGTTGATATGGTCAGGTAATCCACACCCCACCCACACCATCCTCCTCCTTTCCCATCCCACATGCCCCGACTGATGGAGCGACACCTTCCACCGAAATCACTGCCCCCTCCTCCAATTAAGCACTGCCCACAGCCAGTTTACATGCAGTATAACATGGAGCTGAGTAGCATGCGGCCGCACGCGTGAACAAGGTCGCTATGGCTGACATGCGTGTCGACCGCCAGATCTTGGAGGAGCACCTCGTCTTCGAGGCCACCGTCAACACCGCCGCGCGGTTGTCTACTTTAAAATACAGTTTGTGATGTTTTCTCATGGCCACCGCCAGTGACTTCTAGTGATTTGTCCTCTGTGATGTTAATTTGCAATCTGATGTTTAGTTAACAGTTTGGTCCTCTGAAATATAATGTCCAGTTAACACATTGGTCCAACAATTGCTACATTTCATAGTACTGTTCTCAAGCATTCTTTTTTTGTTAACTATCTTATCTTCAAGTACATGTTTCTATTCTGCAATGTCGTGCTCAGTTAACTATTTTGGTTCATTTGGTCTGATGTCCATTTAACTATTTGGTTCAGTTCTGCAATTTGATTTTCATTTGTTGTGGGTACAATTTTGTATTGTTATGCATGTGTGCTACCTCTTGAGCATGCGTTGGTTTTCCCTTGAAGACGAAAGGGTGATGTAGTAAAGTAGCGTAAGTATTTCCCTCAGTTTTTGAGAACCAAGGTATCAATCCAGTAGGATGTAGCACGCAAGTCGCCTAGTACCTACACAAACAAACAAGAACCTCGCAACCAGGGCGATAAAGGGGTTGTCAATCCCTTCACAGTCACTTACGACAGTGAGATCTGATAGAGATAGTAAGATAAATATTTTTGGTATTTTTGTGGTATAGATTGGAAAATAAAGATTGCAAAATAAACAACCATAAAAATAGCAAGTAGATATGAAAACAATATGATGGAAGATAGACCCGGGGGGCATAGGTTTCACTAGTGGCTTCTCTCAAGATAGCAAATTCTATGGTGGGTGAACAAATTACTGTCGAGCAATTGATAGAAAAGCGCATAGTTATGAGAATATCTAGGCATGATCATGTATATAGGCATCACATCCGCGACAAGTAGACTGAAACGATTCTGCATCTACTACTATTACTCCACACATCGACCGCTATCCAGCATGCATCTAGAGTATTAAGTTCATAAGAACAGAGTAACGCATTACGCAAGATGACATGATGTAGAGGGATAAACTCAAGCAATATGATATAAACCCCATCTTTTTATCCTCAATGGAAACAATACAATACGTGCCTTGCTGCCCCTACTGTCACTGGGAAAGGACACCACAAGATTGAACCCAAAGCTAAGCACTTCTCCCATTGCAAGAAAGAGAAATCTAGTAGGCCAAACCAAACTGATAATTCGAAGAGACTTGCAAAGATATTAAATCATGCATAAAAGAATTCAGAGAAGAATCAAATATTGTTCATAGATAATCTTGATCATAAACCCACAATTCATCGGATCTCGACAAACACACCGCAAAAAGAATTACATCGAATAGATCTTCAAGAGAATCGAGGAGAACTTTGTATTGAGATCCAAAGAGAGAGAAGAAGCCTTCTAGCTAATAACTATGGACCCGAAGGTCTGTGGTGAACTACTCACACATCATTGGAGAGGCTATGGTGTTGATGTAGAAGCCCTCCGTGATCGATTCCCCCTCCGGCGGAGCGCCGGAAAATGCCCCAAGATGGGATCTCACGGGTACAGAAGGTTGCGGCGGTGGAAATAGGGTTTCGTGGTGCTCCTAGATGTTTTCAGGGTATATGGGTATATATATAGGAGGAAGAAGTAGGTCGGTGGAGCTACGAGGGGCCCACGAGGGTGGGGGCGTGCCCTCCTGTCTCGTGGCCTCCTTGCATCTTTCTTGACATCCACTCCAAGTCCCCTGGATCACGTTTGTTCCAAAAATAACTCTCCCAAAGGTTTCATTCCGTTTGGATTCCGTTTGGTATTCCTTTTCTGTGAAACACTGAAATAGGAAAAAATAGCAATTTGCACTAGGCCTTTGGTTAGTAGGTTAGTCACAAAAATAATATAAAAAGGTATATTAAAGCCCATTAAACATCCAAAACAGATAATATAATAGCATGGAATAATCAAAAATTATAGATAAGTTGCACACGTATCAATGTGACATCAATTGAATTTGGCTGTACCCAATACATATTCTACTGATAGTATGGCAACTCTCAGTTAACCTGATCAAGATCTTCCTTATGTGTGTTGCAGGGAAACAATGGGAGACACTGCGGTTTACCATCGAGGTTTGTTCAAGCAGGGTCCTTTGGCTAATAGCACATTATTGTGCAGTTGCAGGAATCATTCTAATATTTAGGTTTCTTACAATTTGGTCTTGCACATGTAGGTCCTGCTGTCAGAGGCTTAGACCCACTGTTCGACCCATTTTGCATATGGGGAAATGAGATGTCCATGAATATCAGTCAAGTCAAGAAACTCAGAAAGATTGTTAGGATGAAGAAACTTACAACGAATAACAGCAAGATATTTGTTTGCACAATGAAGAAGACATCAGTCAACTATAGGATGGTCCCAACTCTTTTACCTTGTTTTTACCCCTTGCGCCATTTCAAAATTTACAACAGCGACTTATGCATAGCTTTGTTTTCAGGACTTTTCAAAGCAGTTCATCGATGATTACCTCTCAAACCACCTGCATGGTCAATAGGCGAGGAAGGTATTCATTCAACACCCACGATACAATATTGAAGTCTTGCTGAAGAGGACGAAGGTTGGGCAGGCAATTATCCATAGCCAGTGGCCTAAAGTTGCAAGGACATTCAACATCACTGAAGGCTCAATATTTGCCTTCTGCTTCTGCAATTTCCCAGATGAGATTCATCTGTCTGTTTACCATGTATGATGCTACTTTCCAAAGGTTTTTTATGATGCATGTGAAACTTGGTGCTGTTGTGTAATGGCGTAACTGAGTGCCGAAGCTATCTGATGTAATTCGATTAGGAAATCCGGGTTGCTTTTATACGGATATGAAATATCTGGCGTGTTTTATAAGAAATATCAGTTTGATTAGTAACGGATTATCAATAATAGGATAATTACCCTGCTTATTGGGGTTTTCTATTGCAAACGGTTACTTAGATAGCACTGTGGGCGATGAACTCAAACAACACGCACGGTTTCTAGAAAGTAGGCGTGTTCAATCAACTAACAATCACACATGGCTTCCTGCAGCGAACTGTTTGCGTTAGGCCACCTTGCACAAATGTTTCCACACAAAGAACTATGTGGAATGTACATACCTACGGAAATGATTTTTTGGGATTCACCGTGTGGGATGTACATACCTACGAAAATGATTTCTGGGATTCACTGTGTGGGATGTACATACCTACGGAAATGATTTCTGGGATTCACCGTGTGGGATGTACATACCTATGGGAATGACTTCTGGGATTCATCGTGCGGGATGTACATACCTACAGAAATGATTTCTGGGATTCACCGTGTGGGATGTACATACCTACAGAAATGATTGGGTTTCCATGCCTCGCCCGATTGCACACGGCCCCAGCCTGGGTCCCACGAGGGCCTATCCCCGACGATTTCTGGGTCATGTGGGAAGGACCCCCCCTATAGCCCACACTCACTTGGTGATGGTTCCAAATGCTGTCGTGGAAAGGGGTTTTAAATAGCTTGTTTCTACGATCAGAGACCCTTCGAGAAACTGTGTGCGATGCAATAATCGCAAACGTTGCCTTTTCAAAACCGTCAGAAATGTATAAAACGTTTGCGATGACGGATGCATCAAACATGGTTCAGGTTTTAGTTGCGTGTGTGATGAAGGGCATACGGTTCAATTCAATTAACTGTTTGCGATGAGGAGGAACAAAAGAAACGGGCAGCCCAATGAAGGCGTGTGCGATACACAACATATGGTTCACTCGGATGAACTATTTGTGATTAGGCAACACAAAAGAAACGGTCAGCCAGATCAAGGTGTGTGTGATTGAGGGCATACACTTTAGAAGGATTAACTGTTTGCGATTAGGCAACAGAACAGACACGGTTCAGCTAGATCAAAGTGTCAGCGATTGATGGCATACACTTCACATGGATGAACTGTTTGCGATTAGCCACAACAAACTGAAACAGTTAGATAGATCAACATGTATGCGCTAGACGGGCACACACATTAAAACAACCATGCGCGATGGTGCTGACATTTCCTATTGCGGTGCACCCTATGGTGCAAACGCCATGTACGCAGCCGAGAAGGCGTACGTGCCCACGTTACTCCTTTCGGGAATAGTGCCGCACTTATAACCGTCAGTAAATTTTGAGCATGCGTCCCGTCACAATTTTTTTAGAAGAAACAGGGAGGCCGCATCCCGTCACATTCCAAATTGCAAACCGGTTCACACCGATCGAAACCTAAACGGTTGCCCACTTAGGAGTGTATTAGTACTCGGTTATAAATACTACTACTCCAAGATGACTGCACATTCCCTCAACTCCTCATCCACAAAAACAAACAAGTCATTCATCATCGTTCCCTTGCGTCCTCCATGGCCAACATGAGTTTTGGGTCGAGAGATTGCCACCAGGGAGAGGCGAGCCTGGAAGCGGGAGCACGAGAGATGTCCCGCCTCGCCACGAAAGCAGCCAACATGTCCCGCCACACGGCCATAGCAGCAGAGAGGTCCCGCCACGCCGCTGAAGCAGCACGGAGGACCTTCCGCGCCGACAATGCAGCAGACTGGTCCGGCCGCGCCGCAGAAGCAGAAGAGATGTCCTGCCGTGCGGCGAATGCAGCATAGATGTCCTCCCGCGCCGCGGCGGCCTACCAAAATGCCTTGCGGGCAGGCGAGGACTCTTACAAGCACATGCGTGCCCTCGTCCTTAGGCAGATGGATCAGATCTCCAGGCGGGAGAGGTTGCAGGATGACCTGAAAGCCTCGTTTGAATAGTCTACCGGCGTCATCCGGTAACTAAATGAGAGCAATGTGAAGATCCGGTCAGAGCGCGACCTGCTGAGGGCAAAGATCATCAGAAGTGCAGAGCAGCAGGAGCAGACCACTGCCTTGTTAAAGAGGACCGGCGTCATCGTCGAGAAACTTATGGACGAGAATGCCATGCTGCGCATCGAGCGCAGAAGGCTGGTGGAGGAATCCGTGGATGCTCTCAAGAAGCATCTTGAGGACAAGAAAGAGCTCGTCGCCACTCACCACGGAGACTAATTCCCACGACCTGCAGCAACGCATCAAGAAAGTAGAGATCAGCGAGCCAAATCGCTGTCTTCCTTCTTTTGCCCTTGTGTATTTCGGGCATTGCTGCATGTGGCTTTTTTTATTATGTTTCTAAATCTATATGACAATTATTATCCACTGTCATCATCCTTATATTCATCATGCTTGCTATAAGCCGCAATCGGTGCTATATAGGTCTGTCGGATCTTACATCAAGATCCGTGCAAAACTTTCTTTTCAGATTTTCATTTTTCTCTCTTAAATCCCAGTCTAGTGAGACATCTAGCCACGCCGTAGAACAGGTGCTCGGGCGCCATTAATGGAGACGTTCGGAGGGAGGTGCGCGGCTGGTAGCGGTCAAAGGGCTCTCCTCCCGATGAGCACGCACAGGGGTCTGATCGCACGCCTCCCGTACTCAAATAGCTACCCCGCACGGCACCTCCTAGCCAATAAAGAAAGGGACGCGTTGATACGTCCATTTTGCATCATGCTTTTATATCAATATTTATTGCATTATGGGCTGTTATTACACATTATGTCACAATACTTATGCCTATTCTCTCTTATTTTACAAGGTTTACATAAAGGGGGATAATGCCGGCAACCGGGATTCTGGCTGGAAAAGGAGCAAATATTAGAGACCTATTCTGCACAGCTCCAACAGTCCTGAAACTTCACGGATGATGTTTTCCAAATATATAAAAAACATTGAGCGCAAGAACTTCACCAGGGGGCCACACCCTGCCCACGAGGGTGGGGGCATGCCCTACCCCCTTGGGCGTGCCCCCCTACCTCGTGGGCCCCCTGGTGGCCCTCTGGTGACCATCTTCTGCTATATGGAATCTTTCGATGGGAAAAAAATCATAAGCCATCTTCTCGGACGAAACTCTGCCGCCACGAGGCGGAACCAGTCAAGGGTTCTGGCGGGCCTGTTCTACCGAGGAAACTTCCCCCCCGGAGGGGGAAATCATAGTCATCGTCATCACCAACATTCCTCTCATCAGGAGAGGGCAATCTTCATCAACATCTTCATCAGCACCATCTCATCTCAAAACCCTAGTTCATCTCTTGTATCCAATTCTTGTCTCCAAGTCCGGGATTGGTGCTAGTAGGTTGCTAGTAGTGTTAATTACTCCTTGTAGTTGATGCTAGTTGGTTTAATTGGTGGAAGATCATATGTTCAGATCCTATATGCACATTAATACCCCTCTGATTATGAACATGTTTATGCTTTGTGAGTAGTTACTTTTGTTCCTGAGGACATGGGAGAAGTCTTGCTATTAGTAGTCATGTGAATTTGGTATTCGTTTGATATTTTGATGAGATGTATGTTGTCTCTCCTCTAGTGGTGTTATGTGAACGTCGACTACATGACACTTCACCATTGTTTGGGCCTAGAGGAAGGCATTGGGAAGTAATAAGTAGATGATGGGTTGCTAGAGTGACAGAAGCTTAAACCCTAGTTTATGCGTTGCTTCGTAAGGGGCCGATTTGGATCCATATGTTTCATGCTATGGTTAGGTTTACCTTAATACTTTTGTTGTATTTGTGGATGCTTGCAATAGAGGTTAATCATAAGTGGGATGCTTGTCCAAGTAAGGGCAGCACCCAAGCACCGGTCCACCCACATACCAAATTATCAAAGTACCGAACGTGAATCATATGAGCGTGATGAAAACTAGCTTGACGATATTCCCATGTGTCCTCGGGAGCGCTTTACATCATATAAGAGTTTGTTCAGGCTTGTCCTTTGCTACAAAAAGGATTGGGCCACCTTGTTGTACCTTATTTACTTTTTTCACTTGTTGCTCATTACAAATTATCTTATCACAAAACTATCTGTTACCACTTATTTCAGTACTTGCAGAGAATACCTTGCTGGAAACCGCTTATCATTTCCTTCTGCTCCTCGTTGGATTCGATACTCTTACTTATCGAAAGGACTACGATAGATCCCCTATACTTGTGGGTCATCAAGACTCTTTTCTGGCGCCGTTGCCGGGGAGTGAAGTGCCTTTGGTAGGTGGAATTTGGTAAGGAAAAATGTATATAGTGTGTTGAAATTTACTGTCACTTGTTACTATGGAAAGTAATCCTCTGAGGGGCTTGTTCGGGGTATCTTCACCCCGACCAGTAGAGCAAAGAGTTGCTCCTCAACCTACTGAACCTACTAAAAATGAAAATGCTTGCTTTGAAATTCCTTTGGGTACGGTAGAAAAACTGCTAGCTAATCCTTTTTTAGGAGATGGAACAAAACATCCTGATGAGCATATAATATATGTGGATGAAGTTTGTGGATTATTTAAGCTTGCAGGTGTACCCGGAGATGTTGTTAAGAATAAGGTCCTCCCTTTATCTTTGAGGGGAGATGCATCGACATGGTATAGGCTATGTGATGATATGGAGTCTTGGAACTACAAACGATTGAAATTGGAATTTCATCAAAAGTTTTATCCTATGCATCTTGTTCATCATGATCGCAATTATATATATAATTTTTGGCATCACGAAGGAGAAAGCATCGCTCAAGTTTGGGGGAGGCTTAAAGCAATTTTACATTCATGCCCCAATCATGAGCTCTCAAGAGAAATGATTATTCAAAAAATTTATGCTCGGCTTTCTGGTAACAATCGCACCATGCTTGATACTTCTTGTGCTGGCTCTTTTATGATGAAGACTATTGAATTCAAATTGGATTTATTGGAAAGAATTAAACGCAACTCCGAAGATTGGGACCTCGACAATGGTAAGGAGTCAGGTATGACACCTAGTTTTGATTGTGTTAAAAAATTTATGGATACCGATATTTTTTGTAAATTTAGCACTAAATATGGACTTGACTTTGAGATAGTAGCTTCTTTCTGTGAATCTTTTGCTGCTTATGTTGATCTCCCCAAGGAGAAATGGTTTAAATATCATCCTCCCATAGAAGTAAAAGTAGCTGCACCTATTAAAGTTGAAGAAAATACTATTACTTATAATGATCCTATTGTTCCTACTTCTTATGTTGAGAAACCATCTTTCCCTGTTAGGATAAAGGATCATGCTAAAGCTTCAACTGTGGTTCATAAAAGAAATATTAAAACACATACACCTCCTGAGCAAGTTAAAGTTGAACCTAATATTGCTGTTGTTAAAGATCTCTTGTCTGATAATATAGATGGGCATGTTATTTATTCCTGTAATGAATCTGCTAGAATTGCTAAACCCCGTGATACAGATAAACCTAGACCCGTGGTAGGCATGCCTGTTATTTCTGTTAAAATAGGAGTTCATTGTTATCATGGCTTATGTGATATGGGTGCTAGTGCTAGTGCAATACATATTGACTTATACAAAGAAATTATGCATGACATTGCACCTGCTGAGATGGAAGATATGGATGTTAAAATTAAACTTGCTAATAGAGATACTATTTCACGAATGGGAATTGTTAGAGATGTTGAAGTCTTGTGTGGGAAAACTAAATATCCTACTGATTTTCTTGTTCTTGGTTCCCCTCAAGATAGTTTTTGTCCCATTATATTTGGTAGACCCTTCTTAAATACTATTAATGCTACCATAGATTGCAAAAGGGACGTTGTTACTGTCGGTTTAGATGATATGACTCATGAATTTAATTTTTCTAAATTTAGTAGACAACACCGTGAAGAAGAATTACCTAGTAAGGATGAAATTATTGGTCTTGCTTCTATTGCCGTACCTCCTAGTGATCCTTTAGAACAATATTTGCTAGACCATGAAAATGATATGTTTACAAATGAAAGAAGGGAATTAGATGAAGTATTCTTTAAATAGGAACCTATTCTGAAAAACAATTTACCTGTTGAAATCCTAGGGGATCCTCCTCCACCCAAGGGTGATCCCGTGTTTGAGCTTAAACCGTTACCTGATACTCTTAAATATGCTTATCTTGAGGAGAAAAAGATATACCCTGTTATTATTAGTGCTAACCTTTCAGAACATGAAGAGAGATTATTAAAAAACTCTGAAGAAGCACCGTGCTGCTATTGGGTATACTCTTGATGATCTTAAGGGCATTAGTCCCACTCTATGTCAACATAAAATTAATTTGGAAGAAGATGCTAAACCAGTTCGTGATCATCAATGTCGTCTGAATCCTAAAATGAAAGAAGTGGTAAGAAAGGAGATACTAAAGCTCCTTGAGGTAGGTATAATTTATCCTGTTGCTGATAATAAGTGGGTAAGTCATGTCCATTGTGTCCCTAAGAAGGGAGGTATTACTGTTGTTCCTAATGATAAAGATGAATTGATTCATCAAAGAATTATTACTGGTTATAGGTTGGTAATTGATTTCTGCAAATTAAATAAGGCTACTAAAAAAGATCATTACCCCTTACCTTTTATCGATCAAATGCTAGAAAGATTATCCAAACATACACATTTTTGCTTTCTAGATGGTTATTCTGGTTTCTCTCAAATACCTGTATCAGCTAAAGATCAATCAAAGACTACTTTTACATGCCCTTTTGGTACTTTTGCTTATAGACGTATGCCTTTTGGTTTATGTAATGCACCTTATACCTTTCAAAGATGCATGATGGCTATATTCTATGACTTTTGTGAAAAGATTTGTGAGGTTTTCATGGACGACTTTTCCGTCTATGGATCTTCTTTTGATGATTGATTGAGCAACCTTGATCGAGTTTTGCAGAGATGTGAAGAAACTAATCTTGTCTTGAATTGGGAAAAGTGCCACTTTATGGTTAATGAAGGTATTTTCTTGGGGCATAAAGTTTCTGAAAGAGGTATTGAAGTTGATAAAGCCAAGGTTGATGCTATTGAAAAGATGCCATGTCCCAAGGACATCAAAGGTATAAGAAGTTTCCTTGGTCATGCCGGTTTTTATAGGAGGTTCATTAAGGACTTCTCAAAAATCTCTCAGCCTCTGACTAATTTATTACAAAAAGATATACCATTTGTCCTTGATAATGATTGTGTAGAAGCATTTGAAATACTTAAGAAAACATTGATCTCTGCACCTATTGTTCAGCCACCTGATTGGAATTTACCCTTTGAAATTATGTGTGATGCTAGTGATTATGCTGTAGGTGTTGTTCTAGGACAAAGAGTTGATAAAAAACTAAATGTTATTCGATATGCTAGTAAAACTCTAGACAATGCTCAAAGAAATTATGCTACTACTGAAAAAGAATTCTTAGCAGTTGTATTTACCTGTGATAAGTTTAGACCTTATATTGTTGATTCTAAAGTAACTATTCACACTGATCATGCTGCTATTAAATATCTTATGGAAAAGAAAGATGCTAAACCTAGACTTATTAGATGGGTTCTCTTGCTACAATAATTTGATTTACATATTGTTGATAGAAAAGGAGCTGAGAACCCCGTTGCAGACAACTTGTCTAGGTCAGAAAATGTGCTTGATGACCCACTACCTATTGATGATAGCTTTCCTGATGAGCAATTAAATGTCATAAACACTTCTCATACTGCTCCAGGGTATGCTGATTATGCTAATTACATTGTTGCTAAATTTATACCACCTAGTTTCACATACCAGCAAAAGAAAAAGTTCTTCTATGATTTGAGGCATTACTTTTGGGATGACCCACATCTTTATAAAGAAGGAGTAGATGGTGTTATTAGACGTTGTGTACCTGAGCATGAACAGGAACAGATCCTATGCAAGTGTCACTCCGAAGCTTACGAAGGACACCATGCTGGAGATAGAACTGCACATAAGGTACTGCAATCTAGTTTTTATTGGCCTACTCTCTTCAAGGATGCTCGTAAGTTTGTCTTATCTTGTGATGAATGTCAAAGAATTGGTAATGTTAGTAGACGTCAAGAAATGCCTATGAATTATTCACTTGTTATTGAACCATTTGATGTTTGGGGCTTTGACTATATGGGACCTTTTCCTTCCTCTAATGGTTATACACATATTTTAGTTGTTGTTGATTGCGTTACTAAGTGGGTAGAAGCTATTACAACTAGTAGTGTTGATCATAACACTTCTATTAAAATGCTTAAAGAAGTTATTTTTCCAAGGTTTGGAGTCCCTAGATATTTAATGACTGATGGTGGCTCACATTTTATTCATGGTGTTTTCCGTAAAATGCTTGCTAAATATGATGTTAATCATAGAATTGCATCCCCTTATCACCCTCAGTCTAGTGGTCAAGTACAATTGAGTAATAGAGAACTCAAATTAATTTTGCAAAAGACTGTTAATAGGTCCAGAAAGAATTGGTCCAAGAAACTTGATGATGCATTATGGGCCTATAGAACTGCATATAAAAATCCTATGGGTATGTCTCCGTATAAAATGGTCTATGGAAAAGCATGCCACTTACCTCTCGAACTATAACACAAGGCTTATTGGGCTATTAAAGAACTTAATTATGATTTTAAACTTGCCGGTGAGAAGAGGTTATTTGATATAAGCTCACTTCATGAATGGAGAACCCAAGCCTACGAAAATGCCAAGTTGTTTAAAGAAAAAGTTAAAAGATGGCATGACAAAAGGATACAAAAGCGTGAGTTTAACGTAGGTGACTATGTATTGCTATACAACTCTCGTTTAAGATTTTTTACAGGAAAACTTCTCTCTAAATGGGAAGGCCCTTACGTTATCAAGGAGGTCTATCGTTCCGGTGCCATAAAAATCAACAACTTCAAAGGCACAAATCCGAAGGTGGTGAGCGGTCAAAGAATCAAACACTATATCTCATGTAATCCCATAAATGTTGAAACCAATGTTATTGAAACCGTAACCCCGGAGGAATACATAAGGGACACTTTTCGGAACGTTTCAGACTCCGAAAAGGAATAGGTATGTGGTACGGTAAGTAAACCGACTCGAAAACAGTTTTTTAAGGCAATATTTCTTCGTTTTGGAATATTTAGAAAAATAGAAAAATAAGCAGCAGTCCAGAAAGGACACGAGGGCTCCACGAGGGTGGAGGGCGCGCCCTACCCTACTGGGCACGCCCCCCTACCTCGTGGGCACCTCGTGTGCTCTCCGTACTCCGTTTTCTTACAGGACACGTATTTTGGTCGGTAAAAATTCATTATATAACCGCCCGGGGGTTTTGACTCCCGTATCACGCAAAATTCTCTTGTTTTTGTTTCGAGCTGTTGTTGGTGCAGATTAGAGCAAGATGTCTTCTCAAGAGTCAGTCAGGGAGAGCCGGGTGTCTCATCCGGCATCGGAACCAAGGGCAAACAGCAATGCTGGCCACTTTGGGCCAACAACGGAGGAAAAGATGGAGGCTGATTTGATGAGGATAGATTCCATGGAGGATAAAGAAGTCACTTCCCGCCTCCAAGCTGGATTCACAATGGGAGAACTGCAGAGCTCAGCTATTCCAAACTCGGTTATCCCTTCCAATGACAGATTTCTTTCTTATGAGAATATGAAAAAGAGTGCCACTGGTTCTCCCGCAGCTATGCAGCACCCTTGGGTGCAGGGAGCTTTGGCTGTTACAGGAAAACTCCAGAAGGAAATAATGGTCCTCAAGCAGCAAGTCAACAAGCTTGAGGAGAAGAATCGTATCCTGACGGGCATCATCGCCAAGAACATCACATCACCATCCCCGAAAAGAGAGACACAACCACATGGGTATGGGCACTCCACTTGGCAACTGCCAAGCTTGGGGGAGTGCCCCGGTATCGTATCACCATCACTTTTATCTTTACCTTTTTCTTAGTTCGACCCTTTTGGTAATATCTTGATCTAGTAGAATAAAAGCTTTTAGTATGATCTAGTTGTGAGTTTTGCTTTATTATCCTTCTATGTAATCGAGTCCGTGAGCTATATAATAAAGATTAGTGTTGAGTCAAGGGCTTGATTATTTTTGCCATGATCCCAAGTGAATAAAGGAAAAGAGAAAGAAATAAAAAGAAACAAAGAGATCATGTGACACTTATGGAGAGTAATGAGCTCACATAGAAAGAGTATGATGAATAAAAGTTGTTGAGGGTTGACAAACATAGTTTTGGTCATCGTTGCAATTAATAGGATGTAATAAAGAAAGAGAGGTCTTCACATATAAATATACTATCTTGGACATCTTTTATGATTGTGATCACTCATTAAAATATGACATGTTAAAGAGTTGACATTGGACAAGGAAGACAACATAATGGCTTATGTTTTCTTACATCTGAGATAAATTATATTGTCTTGGATCCTCCAACATGTTGAGCTTGCCTTTCCCCCTCATGCTAGCCAAATTCATTGCACCAAGTAGAGGTACTACTTGTGCTTCCAAATACCCTTAAACAAGTTTTGCCATGAGAGTCCACCATACCTACCTATGGATTGAGTAAGATCCATCAAGTAAGTTGTTATCGGTGCAAGCAATAAAAAATTTGCTCTCTAAATATGTATGATTGATTGGTGTGGAGGAAATAAGCTTTATATGATCGTGTGATATGGAAATAATAAAAGCAACAGACTGCATAATAAAGGTCCATATCACAAGTGGCAATATAAAGTGATGTTCTTTTGCATTAGTATTTTGTGCATCCAACCATAAAAGCGCATGACAACCTCTGCTTCCCTCTGCGAAGGGCCTATCTTTTACTTTTATCTCCTATACTGCAAAAGAGTCATGGTGATTTTCACCCTTCCTTTTTACATTTTATCCTTTGGCAAGCACAATATGTTGGAAAGATCCTGGTATATATGGCTAATTGTATGTGGGTTTTCATGAACTATTACTGTTGACATTACCCTTGAGGTAAAACGTTGGGAGGCAAAAACTATAAGCCCCTATATTTCTCTATGTCCGATTAAAACTCCATACCCATAAGTATCGCATGAGTGTCAGCAATTGTGAAAGACTATATGATAGTTGAGTATGTGGACTTGCTGAAAAGCTCTTATACTTGAATCTTTCCTATGTTATGATAAATTGCAATTGCCTCAATGACTGAGATTATAGTTTGTCAGTTTTCAATGAAGTTTACGATTCATACTTGATATTGTGATTGAATTATTACTCTAGCATAAGATATCATATGACAAGAATTATATAAGTTGCTGCTCTAAGAATGATCATGATGCCCTCATGTCCGTATTTTATTTTTATCGACACCTTCATCTCTAAACATGTGGACATATTTTTCAATTTCGGCTTTTCGCTTGAGGACAAGCGAGGTCTAAGCTTGGGGGAGTTGATACGTCCATTTTGCATCATGCTTTTATATCAATATTTATTGCATTATGGGCTGTTATTACACATTATGTCACAATACTTATGCCTATTCTCTCTTATTTTACAAGGTTTACATAAAGAGGGAGAACGCCGGCAGCCAGGATTCTGGCTGGAAAAGGACCAAATATTAGAGACCTATTCTGCATAGCTCCAAAAGTCCTGAAACTTCACGGATGATGTTTCCCAAATATATAAAAAAACATTGAGCGCAAGAACTTCACCAGGGGGGCACACCCTGCCCACGAGGGTGGGGCGCGCCCTACCCCCCTGGGCGCACCCCCCTACCTCGTGGGCCTCCTGGTGGCCCTCCGGTGACCATCTTCTGCTATATGGACTCTTTCGATGGGAAAAAATCATAAGCCATCTTCTCGGACGAAACTCTGCCGCCACGAGGCGGAACCTTGGCGGAACCAATCTAGGGTTCTGGCAGGGCTGTTCTGCCGGAGAAACTTCCCTCCCGGAGGGGGAAATCATCACCATCGTCATCACCAACGTTCCTCTCATCGGGAGAGGGCAATCTTCATCAACATCTTCATCAGCACCATCTCATCTCAAAACCCTAGTTCATCTCTTGTATCCAATTCTTGTCTCCAAGTCCGGGATTGGTGCTAGTAGGTTGCTAGTAGTGTTAATTACTCCTTGTAGTTGATGCTAGTCGGTTTAATTGGTGGAAGATCATATGTTCAAATCCTATATGCACATTAATACCCCTCTGATTATGAACATGTTTATGCTTTGTGAGTAGTTACTTTTGTTCTTGGGGACATGGGAGAAGTCTTGCTATTAGTAGTCATGTGAATTTGGTATTCTTTCGATATTTTGATGAGATGTATGTAGTCTCTCCTCTAGTGGTGTTATGTGAATGTCAACTACATGACACTTCACCATTGTTTGGGCCTAGAGGAAGGCATTGGGAAGTAATAAGTAGATGATGGGTTGCTAGAGTGACAGAAGCTTAAACCCTAGTTTATGCGTTGCTTCGTAAGGGGCTGATTTGGATCCATATGTTTCATGCTATGGTTAGGTTTACCTTAATACTTTTGTTGTATTTGCGGATGCTTGCAATAGAGGTTAATCATAAGTGGGATGCTTGTCCAAGTAAGGGCAGCACCCAAGCACCGGTCCACCCACATACCAAATTATCAAAGTACCAAACGCGAATCATATGAGCGTGATGAAAACTAGCTTGACGATATTCCCATGTGTCCTCGGGAGCGCTTTACATCATATATGAGTTTGTTCAGGCTTGTCCTTTGCTACAAAAAGGATTGGGCCACCTTGCTGCACCTTATTTACTTTTTTCACTTGTTGCTCATTACAAATTACCTTATCACAAAACTATCTGTTACCACTTATTTCAGTACTTGCAGAGAATACCTTGTTGGAAACCGCTTATCATTTCCTTCTGCTCCTCGTTGGGTTCGACCCACTTACTTATCGAAAGGACTACGATAGATCCCCTATACTTGTGGGTCATCACACGTGGCCGCACGTAATTGGTAAGTCGAACGCCCACGGATTCAACAATACTAGTGTTTTCGATTTGTAACGTGACAACACTTGTTCCCAAATGACATTGTTGATTGTTAATGTGTGGGCCTTCGCAAATCGAACATAAAAATTACCACAGCATGTTGGTGCCATGTCATGAGACCATTGATATGTCCATTTTGCATCATGCTTTTATATCAATATTTATTGAATTATGGACTGTTATTTCACTTTATGTCACAATACTTATGGTTATTCTCTCTTATTTTACAAGGTTTACATAAGGAGGGAGAATGCCGGCAGCTGGAATTCTGGGCTGGAAAAGAGCAAATATTAGAGACCTATTCTGCGCAACTCCCAAAGTCCTGAAACTCCACAGAACATCTTAAAACAAATAAAGAAAAATCCTCGCCAAAGATGAAGGCCAGGGGGCCCACACCCTGCTCACGAGGGTGGGGGCGCCCCCCCCCCTAGGGCGCGCCCCCTACCTTGTGGGCCCCCTGGTGGCTCTCCGACGCCCATCTCCTATATGAAGTCTTTCGATGAGAAAAAAATAGGAAGGAACTTTTCGGGACGAGACTCCGCCGCCACGAGGCGGAACCTTGGCGGATCCAATCTAGAGCTCCGGCAGAGCTGTTCTGCCGGGGATACTTCCCTCTGGGAGGGGAAATCATCACCATCGTCATCACCAACGCTCCTCTCATCGGGAGAGGGCAATCTCCATCAACATCTTCACCAGCACGATCTCATATCCAAACCCTAGTTCATCTCTTGTATCCAATTCTTGTCTCAAAGTCCGAGATTGGTGCTAGTAGGTTGCTAGTAGTGTTGATTACTCCTTGTAGTTGATGCTAGTTGGTTTATTTGGTGAAAGATCATATGTTCAGATCCTATATGCATATTATTACCCCTTTGATTATGAACATGAATATGCTTTGTGAGTAATTACGTTCGTTCCTGAGGACAAGGGAGAAGTCTTGCTATGAGTAGTCATGTGAATTTGGTATTCGTTTGATATTTTGATAAGATGTATGTTGTCTAGCCTCTAGTGGTGTTATGTGAACGTCGACTACATAACACTTCACCATTATTTGGGCCTAGAGGAAGGCATTGGGAAGTAATAAGTAGATGATGGGTTTCTACAGTGACAGAATCTTAAACCCTAGTTTATGCGTTGCTTCGTAAGGGGCTGATTTGGATCCATATGTTTCATGCTATGGTTAGGTTTACCTTAATACTTTTGTTGTAGTTGCGGATGCTTGCAATAGAGGTTAATCATAAGTGGGATGCTTGTTCAAGTAAGAACAGCACCCAAGCACCGGTCCACCCACATATCAAATTATCAAAGTACCGAACACGAATCATATGAACGTGATGAAAACTAGCTTGACGATATTCCCATGTGTCCTCGGGAGCGCTTTTCCTATTATAAGAGTTTGTTCCAGCTTGTCCTTTGCTACAAAAGGATTGGGCCACCTTGCTGCACTTTATTCACTTTTGTTACTTGTTGCTCGTTACAATCTATCTTATCACCAAACTATCTATTACCACTTATTTCAGTACTTGCAGAGAATACCTTGCTGAAAACCGCTTATCATTTCCTTCTGCTCCTCGTTGGGTTCGACACTCTTACTTATCGAAAGGACTACGATAGATCCCCTATACTTGTGGGTGATCAACCATGCCAATTTTCATGATTTTCAGGCGTGTTTTGGAATTACAGGAATTAAAAAACCAAGTTCCTCCATCTTTCCGGCCGAGCCACAATGCCCAGATGTTTGCATGGGACCTAGAAATTCACCAAGGACACACATGTGATTTTTCAAACAATTTTGGTGCACTGGAGCATGTGCTTGTAGTTCAAATTTGAATTATGCATAAAAAGGCCAAACGAACCCGGAATAATTCCAAAATTTAGCACGGTACTTCTATTTGGTCTAATTTGGCTGTGTAAAAAAATTAAGGCGGGAGAAGGCAGTGTACGTATGTCGTTTCGCAGATGAAGGTGACACGTTCCCTCTCTGAACCACGAGCCTTCTTGAGGGAAGCTTCGGTTTGCAAGAAGCTTACACCAAAGCTTGTCCCAATTCGGCCAAAAATTTACTGCAGCATGTTGGTGCCACGACGCCCAGATGTTTGAATTTCACTCCAATCTCTTGCATGGGACCTAGATATTCACCCAAGGACACACATGTGATTTTTCAAACAACTTTGGCACACTGGAGCATGTGCTTGTAGTTCAAATTTGAATTATGCACATTAAATACCTAGAAACTCAATTAATGTATAAAAAAGGAGAAACGAGCTCGGAATAATTCTATTTGGTCTAATCTGGCTGTGTAAAAAAATTAAGGCAGTGTATGCATGTCATTTCACACTCAGAGGTGACACGTTCCCTCTCGGAACCACGAGCCTTCTTGAGGGAAGCTCCGGTTTGCAAGAAGCCTACACCAAAGCTTGTTCCAATTCGGCCAAAAAAATTACCGCAGCAGGTTCGTGTCATGTCAAGAGATCATGCCAAGTTTCATGATTTTCAGGCATGTTTTGGAATTACAAGAATTAAAAAACCAAGTTTCTCAATCTTTTCGGCCGAGCCACGACGCCCAGATGTTTGAATTTCACTCTCATCTCTTGCATGGGACCTAGAAATTCACCCAAGGACACACATGTGATTTTTCAAACAACTTTGGTGCACTGGAGCACGTGCTTGTAGTTCAAAGTTGAATTATACACATTAAATGCGCATAAACTCAATTAATGTATAAAAAAGGCAAACAAACACGGAATAATTCCAAAAATTTAGCACGACACTTCCATTTGGTCTAATCTGCCTATGTAAAAAAATTATGGCGGGAGAAGGTAGTGTACGTATGTCGTTTCGCACACGGAGGTGACACGTTCCCTCTCGAAACCAGGAGCCTTCTTGAGGGAAGCTCCGGTTTGCAAGAAGCTTACACCAAAGCTTGTCCCAATTCGGCCAAACAAATTACTGTAGCATGTTGGTGCCATGTCATGACACCATGCCAAGTTTCATGATTTTCAGCCGTGTTTTAGATTTACAGGAATTAAAAAACCAAGTTTCTAAATCATTCCAGCCAAGCCACGACACCCACATGTTTGAATTTTTTTCCCATTTCTTGCATGGGGACCTATAAATTCACCCAAACACACACATCGGATTTTTCAGCAAACTTTGGTGCATTGGAGCATGTGCTTGTAGTTAAAATTTGAATTATCTACATTAAATGACCAGAAACTCAATTAATGCATAAAAATGCCAAACGAACCCGGAATAATTCCAAATTTAAACACGAAACTCATGCACTAGTTGCATGTTCACTGTACGTAAATGTTCTAGCAATTCAAACACCATCATTTCCCTTCATAACACCATTTTATCTTTCAAAACATAATGAAAAAATCAGGTATACCACAAACAGTTTACTAAAAAGAATCGTGTGGGATGCGATATAAAATATCTTGGTGCACCGTCTTGTCTGGCTTACGCAGGAAGCTTCATCGTCTACAGTCGACCGCCCTCGCTTGAACCACACTTGCGCGCCAGTTCCTCGCAACATCGAGCGAAAAAAAATTGCCACCGTGGAAATATCTATCTTCCCACCCCTCCCTCCTATCAAAAGTCACATTTCCACTATTCCTCCTTGCTTTCCAAGTTCAAACCTTCACTGATGCTTACTGGCAGCTCAGCCTCCTCACCGGCGACCCTTCTTCTTGTAGCGCCGCCTCCTCGTCGGCTACCCTTCTTCTTGCAGTGCCGCCTCCTGGCCGGCGACCCTTCTTCTTGCAGCGCCGCCTCCTTGTAGGCGACCCTTCTTCTTCCTGCACGCCTCCTCACCGCCGACCCTTCTTCTTGCTGCGTGGCCTCGTCGATATGGTCTGGTAATCCACACTCCACCCACACCATCCTCCTCCTTTCTCGGCCGACATGCCCTGACTGACGGAGCGACACCTTCCACCGAAATCACTGCCCCCTTCCTCAAATTAAGCGCCGCCCACAACCATTTTACACACAGTATAACATGGAGCTGAGTAGCATCCGGCCGCACGCGCAAACAAGGTCGCTATGGCTGACATGCGTGTCAACCGCCAGATCTTGGAGGAGCACCTCGTCTTCAAGGCCACCGTCGACACCGCGGCGCAGTTGTCTACATTAAAATACAGTTCGTGATGTTTTCTCGAGGCCACCGCCAGTGCCTTCTAGTGATTTGTCCTCTGTAATGTTAATATGCAATCTGATGTTCAGTTAACAGTTTGGTCCTCTGAAATGTAATGTTCAGTTAACACTTTGGTCCAACAATTGCTACATTTCGTAGTACTGTTCTCAAGCATTCTTTGTTTTGTTAACTGTCTTATCTTCTAGTACATGTTTCTATTCTGCAATGTCGTGCTCAGTTAACTATTTTGGTTCATTTGGTCTACTATCCATTTAACTGTTTGGTTTAGTTCTGCAATTTGATTTTCATTTACTGTGGGTACAATTTTGTATTGTTATGCATGTGACACCAATCGAATTTGGCTGTACTCAATACATATTCTACTTATAGTATGGAAACTCTCAGTTAACCTGATCAAGATCTTCCTTATGTGTGTTGCATGGAAACAATGGGAGACATTGCGGTTTACCATCGAGGTTTGTTCAAGCAGGGTCCTTTGGCTAATAGCACATTATTGTGTAGTTGCAGGAATCATTCTAATATTTAGGTTTCTTACAATTTGGTCATGCACATGTAGGTCCTCTTGTTAGAGGCTTAGACCCACTGTTCGACCCATTTTGCATATGGGGAAATGAGATGTCCATGAATATCAGTCAAGTCAAGAAACTCAGAAAGATTGTTAGGATGAAGAAACTTTCGATGTGGTGTCATCACCTACTGAGTGGGATGTACATACCTACGGAAATGATTTCTGGGATTCACCGTGTGGGATGTACTTACCTACGGAAATGATTTCTGGGATTCACCATGTGGGATGTACATACCTACGGAAATGATTTCTAGGATTCATCGTGTGGGATGTACATACCTATGGAAATGATTGGGTTTCCATGCCTCGCCCGATCGCACACGGCCCCAGCCTGGGTCCCACGCGGGCCTATCCCCGACGATTTTTGGGTCGTGTGGGAAGGACCCCCCCCCCTATCGCCCACACTCACTTGGCGACGGTTCCAAATGCCGTCGCGGAAAGGGGTTTTAAAGCGTTTGTTTAGAACGTCATTGTACTAGTGCTTTTTGCACCGATGACAACTTACTTGAGGGATCTTGCTCAATCCCTAGGTAGGTATGGTGGACTCTTGAAAATAAGATTTAGGTTTAAGGTTTTTTGGATGCACAAGTAGTATCTCTACTTAGTGCGGAATTTTTGGCTAGCAAAGGTAGGGGCAAACACCACATGTTAAAGGATCTATGACAATATGACTTGTATGTGAATATAAACAAACATTAAGTTGTCTTCCTTGTCCAAGGTCAACAATTTTGGCATATAATATTTTGATGAGGGCTCACAATCACAAAAGATTTCTAGGATCGTATATTTATATGTGAATCTTCTCTTCCCTTATTAATTATTTCCTGAGTTGCATCACAAAATTTTATATGTGAAACTTTCGATGTAGGTTATGTTTACCAATCTCTAATAAAATTTTCTACTTATACTTTTCCTTATGTGGTGTCATCACCTACCATAAGATTAGCATATGATCTTTTTCATTTATTTCCTTTCTTTCATTTATTTCCTTTCTTTTAATTACAACATGAAAATAAAGAAAACAAAAACTCAAACTAAACTTTATTATATACCTCACACATGATTACAAGGATAGATCGCTAAGCAAACTCTCAAAAGAAAGGATCGAGCTAAACTTTTATTCATCTAAAGCAAAAGATCAAACTAAAATAAGTAAAAGTAAAAGATAGTGGGGATGATACGATACTGGGGCACCTCCCACGAGCCTGGCGGAAGCCAAGGGGAGTGCCCATACCCGGTACTCAATTATCTTTTGGTAATGAAGAAGAAGGAGGTGGTGATAAAGAAGAGGTCTTCTCTTTCTTTTCCTCCAGCTTACGACGAGGGGTAAAGTTATCTATCCTCAACTCATCATTTGCCATCTCAAGCTTTATTATCCTCTTGCATAATGCCTCCATACTCTCGTTCTAGAAACGAGGAGGGGCTGATTCATCTTCATCTTCCTCCGAAGTCAAGCCATAATGCTCCACATCCCCATAGGACTTGGGGTTTGCAACAAGGCCAGCAACATAGCTCTCACCCTCAAAGTCTTGGGATGACATATTTTCATATCTATCAGGAGAACAGCAAGGAAAAGAAAACAATGAATTTCTCCGCGATACGGTGGTCCACGGGTTCGGGTGGTATATAAAGATTTTTTATCTTGGGAAACAAGCAAGCTGTAGAAAAACGGAGTCCGAAAGGTACCCCAGGTGGGCACAACCCACCTGGGCGTGCCTGGCAAGCAGGCGCGCCATGGTGTCTTGTACCCACCAGGGTACGCTTCCTAGAAGTTGCTTATTTTCCTATTTTCTAAATATTCCAAAACTAACAAAAAATATTTTTGTGGATTTTCGGAGTCCGTTTACTTACCGTATCACGTACCTCCTTATTTTCACGATTCTGGAGTCTTTCAGAAGGACTCTTTTATGTGTTCTTATGGTTTCATAGTTTGGATAATATTACTTTCAACATTAATGAGCGTACCTGAGATATAATGTTTTATTCATTGCCTGTTAACAACCTTCGGGTTAGTACCTTCGGCATTATTTATTTTGATGGCTCCAGAATGATAAACCTCCTCGATGACATAAGGGCCTTCCCATTTTGAGAGGAGTTTTCCTGCAAAGAATCTGAAACGAGAGTTGTACAAAAGAACATATTCTCCCAATTTAAACTCACACTTTTGGATTCTCTTATCATGCCATCTTTTGACTTTTTCTTTAAACAACTTTGCATTTTCATAAGCTTGGGTTCTCCATTCATCTAATGAGCTAATATCAAATAACCTCTTTTCACCAGCAAGTTTGAAATCATAGTTGAGTTCTTTGATTGCCCAATATGCTTTATGTCCTAACTCAAGAGGCAAATGACAAGCTTTTACATAAACCATTTTATAAGGAGACATACCCATATGATTTTTATATGTTGTTCTATAAGCCCAAAGTGCATCATCTAATTTCTTAGACCAATTCTTCCTGGACCTATTGACCGTCTTTTGCAAAATTAACTTTATTTCTCTATTTCTAAGTTCAACTTGACCACTAGACTGAGGATGATAAGGTGATCCAATTATATGGTTAACATCATACTTGGCAAGCATTTTACGAAAAGCACCGTGAATAAAGTGTGAACCACCATCAGTCATTAAAAATCTAGGGACTCCAAACCTTGGGAAAATAACTTCCTTAAGCATTTTAATAGAGGTGTTATGATCAGCACTACTGGTTGGAATAGCTTCTACCCATTTAGTAACAAAATCAACAGCAACCAAAATATGTGTATACCCATTAGAGGAAGGAAAAGGTCCCATGTAATCAAATCCCCAAACATCAAATGGTTCAACAGCAAGTGAATAATTCATAGGCATTTCTTGACGCTTACCGATATTACCTATTCTTTGGCATTCATCACAAGATAAGACGAACTTACGGGCATCCTTGAAGAGAGTAGGCCAATAAAATCCAGATTGTAATACCTTGTGAGCAGTTCTGTCAACAGCATGATGCCCTCCATAAGCTTCAGAGTGACATTTCTGTAGGATTTGTCCATATTCATGCTCAGGTACACAATGTCTAATAACACCATCTACTCCTTCTTTATAAAGATGTGGGTCATCCCAAAAGTAGTGTTTTAAATCATAGAAGAATTTTTTTATTTTGTTGATATGTAAAACTAGGTGGTAAATATTTAGAAACAATGTAATTAGCATAGTCAGCATACCAAGGAGTGTTGTGAGCAACATTTATTATAGCTAAATGCTCATCAGGAAAACTATCATCAATAGGTAGTGGGTCATCAAGCACATTTTCAAGCCTAGACAAGTTATCAGCTACGGGGTTCTCACCTCATTTTCTATCAGTGATATGTAAATCAAATTCTTGTAGCAAGAGAACCCATCGGATAAGTATAGATTTAGCATCTTTCTTTTCCATAAGATATTTAATAGCAGCATGATCGGTGTGAACAATTACTTTTGAATCAACAATGTAAGATCTAAATTTATCACAAGCAAACAGCACTGCGAAGAATTCTTTTTCAGTAGTAGCATAATTTCGTTGAGCACTGTCTAGAGTTTTACTAGCATAATGAATAACATTCAGTTTCTTATCAACTCTTTATCCTAAAACAGCACCAACAGCATAATCACTTGCATCACACATAATTTCAAAAGGCAAGTTCCAATCAGGTGGTTGAACAATAGGTGCAGAAATTAAGGCTTTTTGAGTGTTTCAAAGGCTTCTAAACAATCATTATCAAAAATAAAAGGAATATCATTTTGCAAAAGATTCATAAGAGGCCTAGAAATTTTAGAAAAGTCTTTGATAAATCTCCTATAGAAACCAGCATGACCTAAGAAACTACGAATACCTTTGATATCTTTAGGACATGGCATTTTCACAATTGCATCAACCTTAGCTTTGTCCACTCCAATACCTCTTTCAGAAATTTTATGACCCAAGAAAATGCCTTCATTAACCATAAAGGGGCACTTCTCCCAATTCAAGACAAGATTTGTTTGTTCACATCTCTGCAAAACTCAATCAAGATTGCTTAAACAATCATCAAAAGACTTCCCATAAACAGACAAATCATCCATGAAAACTGTAACATCCCAAATTTTCAATTTGGAATGTTATACACTAGATCATCATTGCATATCATATTTTATTTGCATTTTGGTTGATCCTAGAAAATTCTACGCAACTCAATGACCCTTGAAGAGAGTTGGGGATTTCGTTATTTTCATATTTGAGTTTTCTCAAATTTTGAAAATAGGATCATTTGATTTTATTTATTTTATCTTCAATTATTTCTATTACAAAAATATGAGAGAGGGAATAAAATGACTTTCCCAAAATAAAGAAATATTGAGGATTTAATAAAAAATCAAATAAGATTTTATTTGGATTTATTTTCTATTTTATTTGAATTAGGGGAAAATGTGTGTTCTTCAAAATTGCATTTAGGCCCCAAATAAATGTTCATCCTGTGCGTCTTGATTTTATAAGCCGGGGAAAATTTATTTCGGGATTTTTGGAGTCTGTTTACTATTCCTTTTGTTTTTTTTGAGCGTAATTATTTAAAAAAAAGTCCGAACCGACCTTGGGCCGTAACCGGCCAGGACTCCGCCTGGCCGGGCCCTTTATATAGCGCCCCGAGGCCCGAGGCCAGCCCAAGTCACTGCCGCTCCCGAACCCTCACCCTAGGCCGCCGCCGCCGCCGCCCTGCCCCGCCACCGCCGCCGCCGGAGGTAGTTTTTTTTTCGTCATCGGTTATTTTAGAAAACCGATCGGTTTTCCGTCGGTTTTGTTCAATTTTTTTTAGTTTCATTTTTTTAAATAGATCGGTTTTTCTGGTTTATTTAATTAGCGAGCGTTCGTCCGTTTGTTCGTTTTAACGAACGTTCGTCGTTTTTCTTTTTCTCAGATTAAATCCGCGATTTTTTAGATCGCGATTCCTGATTTGATTTTTGTTTTAGTCTAATTTTTCACTCGTTTATCAGAATCAGGCGATTCAAGCGCCTGGAGTTTTGTCTCGAAACTATCTTTCCGTTTAACCAACTCAAACAAGTTTTTGCCAACGAAGCCTGTTTCTTTTGTCGTTTGTCTTTCGTTGCTTCATTTGATTTGATTTCTTGTGCCAACCGGAGTTCTTAAGATGAACTTTCTGGTTAGATCTTTTATTCGAGTTTTACCTATGCACTAGTTGAGTACTTATTGTATGCTTGTTTGTTTGTGATAGAGTACCCGGAGTGCGCCGCTTGCTACTTCGAATCGCTAGGTTTTGCGGATCATCAGCAAGGCAAGTAACACTTTAATCATACCTCCTACTACCCAATTTTATTGCATTAGATCAATCCTCACACATTGCATGATAAGGATCTAATTAAATTGTGGGCTTGGGAAGTAGTTGAGGTAGTACCTATTACCTGTTATTATCAAACCTTTGGGAGTTACTTCTACGTTTGCTTATTGTGCCATGCTATGCTAGTAGACATGGATTGGGTGAGTGTATCCATGACAGATGTGAGTTTGTTAAATTAATGGTCTATCTAAGGTGGCAACTTAAATACACATCTGGGTGGATTGAGGCACCTGGGTATTCCAGCGATTGCATGTTTTTCTTTTGGACCGCCACCCAGACTCAAAGGGATCATGAGATTATTCATGCTAGAAACCTCCATGTGCAGCCACAAGCTACTATGGGCTCTAGCATAGTTGATTAAGTCGTGTGAACTCTTACAGTGGTAGACTAGCAGATGTAGGGGAAACTAGGTGTAACGGTCTACCCGTTCGTAAGGTGCTAGCGCTTCTGAGAGACTATGTCTTGGTCATCCGTTTCTCAAACACCTTGTAGTGCGAGAAATCAAACGGAGGCGATCGAGTCTTGTGGGGAAAAGTGTGCAAACCTCTGCAGAGTGTATAAACTAATCATGATTAGCCGTGTCCCGGGTTATGGACATCTTGAGTATCTAGTACTTGGATTATCATGTGAATCTCATCATGTTACTCTAAAATTAATTTTGTTGGGTTATGTTTAATGATGATGCTTAATTGGGATTGAGAATGATGTCAACCATTCTCAATGTTTAACAACTACCATGATAGTTAAATAAAATTTATTCCTGTGAAGTAGGAAAAAAATTGTCTTTACGCAAAACTGTAACCATATAGTTTTCCACTAGCCAAATATGCATATAGAATAGCCTATTTCATTCCATTACTTACTTTGCCAGCATATTCCATGTGCTGACCCGTTTCGGGCTGCAATGTTAATGTTGCAGACTTTTCAGACGACAATTAAGGTGCTTTTAGGTCGTGGTTCTATACTCAGTGATGCCGTTGGAGTTGATGGACTCACTTATCTTCCAAGCCTTCTACTGTTATCGTTATTAGATGGCCTTAAGCCATATTTATTATAATAAGTTCTCTTTTGAGACACTCGATGTAATAAGTGTGTGATTGCTACTCTGTTATAAATCCTTCAAGTACTGTGTGGTGTCAGCATTACTGATCCAGAGATGACACCTGAGCACAGAGATTGGACCGTTTGAGGTCTGGTCGCTACAATATGGTATTAGAGCACACGCTGACTGTAGGACACGACCACTAAGCTAAAAGACCTAGATCACTACTCACTCTCTTCTCTTTCTGACTTCTCATCTTTTCCTACTCTTTTAGGATGGCGAATGCATGGAACAAGTTCACCCAACCGGATGAAGATACACCCTTTGGACGTCACTTGAAGGAAGTCACTAGATACCTAAACATAGGAGTACCAAGCTTCACCGGAACTTACAACGCCACTCTAACTGAAGAGGAGCGCTGGATGATTCAAGTTCAAGTTCCAGGAAGGACGTTCATGCCAGTCACTGGGCCCATAGAGTTTTCTTTTGATGCACCAACTTGGGATCTAGGAAAGAGCATGGCAGCTCACATCGCCATGGGACGCATTGGAGAAGTCTACCGCAATGATCTCAAGGATACTATCTACCAGATTTGTGGGCGCCGAGATGAGCACTGGGACATGATCAGTACCAGGAAGGATAGATCAGTTGCCGCTTTTATCCAGGAGTTAAACCAGCACATTCGATGTCAGGAGAACCAGATGTGCGCCGACATGATAGATTTGAAGAAGGCAAAGACAAGAATCAAGGAACTGGAGGAAGAACTCAAGGCTACATGTGAAGATTATGAAGAGGAAATCGAAGTATTAGTAGAGAAGAATGACGATCTGATCAAGAAGATTGGAATATTTATGGGAGGCCATACACTAGTAGAAGAAGACGAAGAACCCAAGGAGATTCGCCCGGAAGACTACATCATCATCGACGACACCGACTCGGATCCAGAGGATAGCGATTGTCGGGGGTTGGGTGCGACATATGCCAAAGGATGGCTTATCATGGTGGGGGTGAGTAGAACGTCGCCGGCGCCTGGAAACGGGATGAGGCGTAGACATGCACGCCGGCGAATCTTACCCAGCTTCAGGGCTCTCCGGGGAGATAATACCCCTACTGCTGCTCTACGGGGTCTCCGCATGATCACTATGGCAAGATGTTTACACGATTGCTCCTTGAGCTGCTTCCTGGAGGTAGGAGAGGGCAAGGCTAGATCTCTTCCTCCTATATCATCTGGTCTAGGACTAATGGATTCCAACCCTTTGCATGGGTGCCCTGGGGGTTTATATAGGCCTACCCCCAGGGGTACAATGGTAATCCGGCTGGACATGGGCCCAGCCGTTAGTGCCTCTGGCCTCCGTCTTCTCCACCGACTGCTGGGGCCCGCCGACTGGTGGGCCCCGCCGACTGGCCAGGTACGGAGCCGACAGGCCGCGTCCACCACGGGCGGGTCTTACCGGCTGCTGATTATTGTAGCAGTGCTTCTAATGACGCGGGCTTGATCATGGGGTCGTGGCAACAGCCCGCCGCCTGGCGGGCGATCACTATTGCCACTCTCCGTCACATCTGGTTAATGGCGCGTGGGCCCCGGGGAGGGTCTAGCTGACTCCGGGGGCCGACTGGTGGCGCGCTTGCCACCTCCTGGGGTCCCACTGACTGGTGGGACCCGCCCCCCAGGGTCGTACAGACAAGCCGTCGTGGGCGCTGGATTCGGTCCTTCGGCGCTGATGTCAGGGCTAGCATGGCAACAGTGCCACGCCGCATGGAGATCTCCCCTGGTACGACGTGATGTGGCCATGCTTGCCCTTGGTAAAGGGCGGGAGCGGGCTTTACTGTAGCCACTCCCCGGTCCTGTCCCTCCTGATGAGGATATGGGTTCGTCGGAGTCGCGGGCTGACTCCCCGAAGCGGGCTTCTCTGAAAGTCGCTAGTCAGGAGTCGGCTTATCCTGAAGTCACCCCTGGGACTCGGCCGCGAGTGGGCAGTCGGCCGTCTTGCCGCCGACTTCTCAGAAGGCGGCTCTTCGTCCTGGGGTCTTGAGGGGCGCGGCCTGCCCCGATGTCTTGAAAGGTTCTGGGGCTCGGGCTGGCCTACCCGTGGCCCATTACTCCGATAGTAGTCCCCGAAGCTGGTGAGGCGCCACGGACGATCGGCCGAGAAGCCTCAGTAGCTTCTCTTTCCGGGTACTCGACACATGGCTCCTGGTTGACTTCTGCCGAGCCGGCTAGAAGGAGTCGGACTCGCCCAACTCTGACTCGCACAATATTCTGAACGTCGCGGCGGGATCCAGGTAGCGTGCTGGCTAAGCCTCCAGGCTGCCACCCGCTCCAGGCTTGTCACGTGGTAACACATGGCCGGGCCATTCTGCCTGCCTACGCGGGCGACGGGACAGGCCCATAGGCGGGGCCCGCCACTACCGCGCCTCGGCGCCCGAGCGGATCCGTTGTGGCCCAGGCGGACGGTTGGGATTCCCATGGAGTTACTGCGCGCAGTAACTTTGTCGTGAAAACACGGGGGTCGTGGGGTCGTGGGCACAGTAAATCCCACTACCGCCCCCTCGGCTTCGTAGCCCATGAGGCTATAAGTAGGGGAAAGAGGGGGGCACGGCAGAGCATGCGCGCCCCTCCTTCTCACTACTCCTTACTCTTCTCCTTCTTCTTTGCTCCGCCGCGCGCCCAAACTTCGACGAACGCCGCGGCGATCAGCTCACAATGAGCTCTTCTTCTGCCGCTGCGCCTCCCCCGGTGCGCTCCGGCACCTGGGACGGCTCAGAGGTTCATGATGACCACATCCAGTTCCTCCACAAGACTCGTCGTCTCCCCGGCGAAGATTACGTGCGGGTGCGTCTTACGCCGAGGGGGGAGATTTCCCCTGCGCCGCAGGAGGGCGAGCGGGTCATCTTCCGCTCGCACTGCCTGCGCGGGCTGGGGCTGCCGGCGAGCAGCTTCTTCCGCTCTTTTCTGGAGTTTTACGGCCTCCAGCCGCACCACCTTACGCCCAACACGGTGGTGTTGTTGTCCGCCTTCGTGGCCTTGTGCGAAGGCTTCCTCGGCGTCCTCCCCACCCTCGAGCTCTGGGGGGAGTTCTTCTTCTCCAAGCTCAGCACCCAGGCTGCAGGCGTGCCGGCTCAATGCAGCGCCTTCATCCCTCCTCCATCCACCAGCCGGCACCTCGGGGCCGGCCCGCGAGTTCTTTGCCGACCAGGCAGAGAGCGACTCGACGACCCCGATCTGGGAGCGGCGGCTTTGGAAGATGACGCAGAGGGAGGAGGAGGATCAGCAGGCGGCTCCAGGCCTTCGGCCATGTTCGCCGACTGGCCTGACTACGAGGCCGAGGGAGAAGTCGCCCCCCGCCAACGGCCAGGAGCCAGCCAGCCTGGCACGGGCTCTTCTGCCGCGCCGGGTGCTCCAGGCGGCGGGAAGAAGCGTAGGGCCGTGCCGACTTTGTTCGGCAGTCGTCCGAAGAAGCCCAAGGGTTCGGCTGCTTCGACCCGGCGGGACGAGGCGGCTGTGAAGGCCATCTGCTTCCGTAAGGAAGTGAAGAAGCTGCCACTGGTCTCCGCATGAGTATTCCATCTCAACGCTTTATTCTTTCTCTGTAGCTTTGTCTGAGTCTCTTACTTGCTTCCTTTGCTTCAGGGCTCCCCTTACTCTTGAGAGGGTTGCCGCCGCCTCCGTCATGGGGTCAGCGGAGACGTCCGCCTCCACCCGGCGGATTGACCCCGCCATCGACCTCCGAGAGGCAAGGGAGTGGAATGCGCAGGAGAAGCGCAACGAGGAATAGGTCGCCCGCCTGGAGAAGGTGGAGGCCAATAAGGCGGAGGCCTCCGCCAAGAAGAAACTGGTCGAGGCCGAAGCCGCCGCCGCGACGAAGCGGCAGGCTGAGGAGGCCGCGCACCGCCAATCGGCGGTGTTCGTCACCCTGCTGAACTCTGCGCCGCCGCCTCCGGAGTTCACGGGGCAGACTGGGGAAGCCGGCAGCGAGAACCCCATCATGGAGAGGGAAGGCGGCGACTCCTCCACGCCGGATGTGATCGTTCCGCCGCCGCCTCCGCTGCCGTCTGGGAGCGCGCAAGGCAAACAGCTAGAGGACCCTCTGGTGACGCCGACCGAAGACGAGGCCGTGGCGAGGCTGCTTCTCCAAGTCGGCTCGCCAACGCGCCGCCGTTTGGAGAAGGCGACCTCGGCACCCCGCCCCCTGGAGGCTGGCATCGCCAGCTCGGCGATCCCAAACGCCGAAGCGACGAGCGCCGCGCCTATTGGGTGGGTGTGAGGAGGCGGCACAGGGCCGCTGAACCAGGCGCTTCTGTACGTCCAGGCGAAGCTTCGAACTGAGGACGACGCCCTCCAGAACTGCACCAAGGCGTACCTGGCATCGCGGGCAGCCGTCCGGGTATGTTTTTTCTTTGGTCCTTGTTTTCTTGTTCCTCTCTGTGGGGGCGCGCCAGCACACCCACTGGGTGCAGGCAGCTCGGAACTCCAATTGGTGAGCTCTGGGTACTAACTTTTGTCTGAAACACTTCTCGCAGGACTACCACAACCTTCGCGTTACTGCCTTCAATCGTAACGTTGAAGAGCTGGGCAAGCGGACCGCCGACTTGTCGGAGAGCCGGAGTAAGTCCTTTTTCCTCTTTGTGGGGGCGCGCTGGCGCACCCGCGGGCTGTAGTCCCCGAGATTCGGGCCGACTGCTAAGCAGTCGGGCCGGATCTCCCCGGTGACCTTCTTTATTGATGACTTAACGCCTTCTTCCTTCCTTCTCTTCAGGAGCCAACGCTGCTCTTCAACAGCAGCTGAGCAAAGCCAACTCCGCATTGCGCACCAAGGGGGAGGAGTGCAGCAAGCTCGCCACAAAGCGCGATCTGCTGGCCACTCAATTGGCAGAGCAGAGGGGGCTGCTTGTGAAGACACAGAAGGAGGCGGAAGATACGGAAACCGCCCTCCTGGCTGAGTTCGCGAGCGAGCGCTCCTCCTGGACTGACAAGGAGGCAATGCTGGCCTCCGGCTTCCATAAGATTGAAGACATCGTTGATGGTGAGTTTCTTTACTTTCTTTCTTCGAGCTGCCGACTATAAGTCGTGCCGACTCCTGGTTTTTGACTTGCTTCTTCGTTTCTTCCGTCTTGGCAGACTTCTTCCCTGGGCACTCGCAGGCCGCCATCCAAGCCATCGAGGCTGACCGTGAAGGTTGGAGGGCAGAAGGTGCAGAGATTGCCGCAGACGCCCCTCGAACCCTTGATGAGCATATCCTGAGCATCAAGGCTCGCCTTCGGCTGACTCACCAGATGTTGCACTAGCTTCAACGTGTCGGCGCCCAGGTGATTGCCGCCCTGTGGCTGGACATGCAGGCTCCGTGCACCCCCAGCCTGACTGCCGACTGGCTTGAGGTCGCGGCTGGTCATCTTGAGGCCTGGAAGGGTTCCTCGGCCTGAGCTGGAGCGCGCTGGGCCTTGCAGTTCGTCAAGGTGTGGTATCCGGGGCTGGATCTAGACCGGCTGGCCACCCTCCGGACAGAGGCCCAGCCGGAGCTGGCAGCCGCAGAAGATGCCCTCGTCAAGCGTGCCGCGGCGATTGCTGAGTACACCGATACTAGCATCTTCATCCCCAAGCGGTCTGAAGATGGCGAGGAGGTACCGCCGGAGTGGTTTGGGATGAACCCAGACTACAGCGAGGACTCGGCGGAGGTGATCAGCTCCAGCGTCGAGGAGGAAGGCGAGGCGGAGGATGGAGGCAAGACGGAAGCGCCAGAAGACGGAGCAGACGGCCAGCCTCAGCTCGACTGCGCCTCCAGCAACGAGCCGCGTGCGACCGAGCTGACTGCCGCCGGAGGCGATCAAGCCGAGACTACCCAGCCGGCCGCCCCAACGCCTGACGCTGCCGCCTCTTACGACCCTCCGAATCCGTCCGCTGCTTCCTAAGCTACCGCCTTATCTTTATTTTATCTGCTTTAGTAGTATTTGAAGAACTTGTTAATTTGCACAATTCCACCCGCGGGGTGTATTTTGGACTTCTGCTCGAAGATTCGGCCAAGGGCCTATGTTACGTAAATATTTATCCGAGTTCTATCTTTTCTTGCTCATTTCTCCTTTGGCTTTTTTTCCTTTTGCCATTTTCCCTTAGTTTCCTGTCTTGCTAATCGGACAGCTGCTCCGCGGACTGCCGCTGGATCAAATGCTTGGCTACTTTGGGAAGGCAAGTACTTAGCCGTTTTTAAGAGTTTTTGAGCAAGTTGAATAGAAGGTGGCAATCCGACTATTCAAGAGTCGGTTTGCGAAAAAAGGCTGGAAACCGTCTTGAGCTATGTTTTATGCTTTGAGTCCTTAGCCATTTTTCATGCGAACGCCCATTCTACCTTACTCCTACCCACCGCGCAGTCGCTCTGCAAGCTACGGCTTCTGACGGGAGACAGTTTAGGCGTTACACACTACTTGTCCGGCTGCAGGAAGCATTTCGTAGTGCAAGACGGCAAGTCCCCGGGCCGACTTGTCGAGCCCGGTGCCAAGCGGCATAACAAAGAGTAACATACTTGTAGGCCTAATTTTTATCATACAGACAAAAGAGGGCAGTCCCCGAGCTCGTCTTGGGGGGCCCGAAGCCTTGATACTTTAATACAAAAGGTAGTGTGGTACATACTGCATTAATTGTAAAATCTTCAGAGGAGATTTGCATTCCATGGCCGCTCTGTCTCCTTGCCGGAGTTGTCCCTCTTGCGTGCTCGGGGCTTCTGAGCGTCAATCAGGTAGTAGGAGTCATTGCCCAGCACTTTGCTGATGATGAAAGGGCCTTCCCAAGGTGCCGACAGCTTGTGCTGGCCGGTTGTTCGCTGGATCAGCCGGAGCACAAGGTCGCCTTCTTGGAAAGATCTTGGCCTGACCTTCCTGTTGTGGTATCGGCGCAGGCTCTGCTGGTAGATGCTGGACCAGCTGAGTGCCAACAGCCGGCCCTCTTCCAGCAGATCGACGCCGTCTTGACGTGCTTCTTCTGCTTCCTCCTTGGTGTACATGGTGACTCGTGGGGAGTCGAACTCTATGTCCGTTGGGATGACGGCTTCTGCACCATAGACGAGGAAGAAAGGCGTGAAGCCGGTTGACTTGTTTGGAGTCGTGCGCAGACTCTAGAGGACGGCTGGTAGCTCATCGAGCCAGTAGCCAGCCGAGCACTCCAGAGGCTCGATCAGCCGGGGTTTGATGCCGGACAGGATGAGGCCATTTGCTCGCTCCACCTGGCCGTTTGACTGTGGATGGGCGATGGACGCTAGGTCCAGTCGGATGCCCTGTGTTGCGCAAAAACGGGCCAAGGCGCCTTTGGCAAAATTTGTGCCATTGTCGGTGATGATGTTGTGTGGTATGCCGTACCGAATTGTGATATCGGAGATGAAAGTCACGGCAGTCAGACCGTTCAGTTTCTTGATTGGCTTCGCTTCTATCCACTTGGTGAATGTGTCCACTGCGACAAGTAAGTGCGTTAAGCCACCTCGTGCTGTCTTGAATGGTCCCACCATGTCTAGACCCCAAACTGCGAAAGGCCAGGCAATGGGGATGGTCTTGAGTGCAGAAGCCGGCTGGTGCGGCTTGGAGCTGAACTTCTAGCACCCTTTGCATTTTTGGACCAATTCCTTGGCCTCTTCTAAGGCAGTCGGCCAGAAGAAACCGTGTCGAAAGGCTTTTGCGACGAGTGCTCTTGAAGCCGCATGGTGGCCGCACTCGCCTTGATGGATGTCTTTGAGAATTGCTTGGCCTTGCTCTGGCTCTACGCAGCGCTGGTAGACACCAGTGACGCTGCGCTTGACCAGCTCTCTGTTGACTATGGTGTAGGCTGCCGCTCGGTGTTGTACTTGCCGAGCTGAGGTCTCATCAGTCGGCAGCTCTTTGCTCACCAGGAATTTTAGGATGGGCTGGGCCCATGAGGGTGCTGCTATTTCTTCGACTGCCAGAACTGCGACTTGGACGAGGGCGGTTGGGCTGGGAGGCGGTGGGTTGGAGTCAACAACCGCTTGCTGGGTTAATGAAGTCCTCAGGCCGACTGGCGCGGCTCTTGGGCCGAGTCCTGGAGTCTTCGAGTCCGCCGCCGCAGTCCCCGGGCCGGGTACTGTGGTCCCTGGGCCGGCCTCGACTGTGCCGGCTTTGGAGCCATCTGCCAAAATCCCCGTACCGTTTGTCGGGGCTCTGGAGTCGGATCCGACCTCTTCGGGAGGAGCCGGCACAAAGATGGAGTCTGATTCTAGTGAAGGCTTGACAGACGGCTTGAGGAGGCGTTGAAGGGCAACACCGGATGGTATTGCTTGGCGGGTAGAGCCGATTCATGCCAAGGCATCTGCTTGGTCGTTGTCGTTTCTTGGCACATGGAGGAACTCGCACCCCTCAAAATACCCACTGAGTTACTGCACGAGGAAATGGTAACTCGCCATGTTTGCATCTTTGGCGTCCCATTCGCCAGATGACTGTGGGACCACTAAGTCCGAGTCGCCATAACACAAGATCCGGTGAATGCCAAGTTCTTTGGCAGGCCGGAGCCCGTGAATGAGCGCCTCGTACTTGGCGACATTGTTGGAGGCAGCAAAATGGATTTGCAATGCGTATTTGAGCTTGTCGCCTTTAGGAGAGGTGACGACGATGCCGGCTCCCAAGCCAGTGCGCATCTTGGAGCCATCAAAATGCATCCGCCAATGGGTGGAGTCAGGCACTGGAGGTAGGTACTGGGTCTCGGCCCAGTCGACGAGAAAGTCAGCCAATGCTTGTGACTTGATGGCGGTGCGGGGATGGTAGTGGATGGTGTAGGGAGCCAGCTCTATGGCCCACTTGGCCACTCGACCAGAAGCATCTCGGCTTCCGATGATCTCGGCAAGTGGGGCCGTGCAGACCATAGTGATCGGATGCTCTTGAAAGTAAGGCTTCAATTTCTTGGCAGTAAAGTGTACGCCATAGCACATCTTCTGGTAGTGGGGGTAGTTCTGCTTGGAGGTCGACAGTACTTCGCTCAGGTAATATACCGGTCTCTGGACAGGTAGTGCCTTGCCTTCCTCCTTGCGTTCCACTACAACGACCATGCTAACTACCTGGCTGGTGGTGGCGATGTACAGGAGCATAGGTTCCTTAGGAGTCGGAGCCGCTAGGATGGGTGGAGTAGTCAGCATCTTCTTCAACTGGAGAAAAGCTTCGTCCGCCTTATGGTTCCACTCGAAAAAAGTGCTCTTCTTCTTGAGTTGGTATAAGGGGAGAGCTTTCTCGCCCAGCCGACTGATGAATCGGCTGATGGACGCCAAGCAGCCGGTGAACTTTTGCACATCCAGCAGTCGGCTGGGTACCTCCATTCTCTCAATGGCCTTGATCTTTACAAGGTTGCACTCTATGCCGCGTTCGGAGACCAGGAAGCCAAGGAGCTGGCCGGCTGGTACCCCGAAGACACACTTCTCGGGGTTGAGCTTGATCTGGAATCAGCGCAGGTTCTCAAAGGTCTCCTTGAGGTCTTCTAGCAGTGTTCCACGCTTTTCCGTCTTCACCACCATGTCGTCCATGTAGACGTGGGCGTTCCTGTCGAGCTGCTTGAGGAGGCACTTCTGCATGCAACGCTGAAAGGTGGCGCCGGCATTCCTCAAGCCGAACGTCATGGTGAGGTAGCAGAATGCTCCAAACGGCGTGATGAAGGCGTTCTTCAGTCTGTCAACCGGGTTCAGCTTGATCTGGTGATATCCTGAGTATGCATCCAAAAAACTCAACAGCTCGCATCCGGCTGTGGAGTCTATCACCTGATCGATTCTTGGTAGAGCAAACGGGTCCTTGGGGCAGGCCTTGTTGAGGCTCGTGTAGTCAATACACATTCGCCACTGCTTGTTCTTCTTCAGTACCAGGACCGGATTTGCTAGCCATTCTGGAAAGAACACTTCCATAATGAGGCCGGCTTCTAGGAGTCGGGCTATCTCTTCTCCGACAACTCTTCTCTTCTCTTTTGATAGGCGGCGCAGGGGTTGCCTGACCGGCTTTGCATCAGCTCGGACATGTAACTTGTGCTCGGCGAATTCCGTCGGTACACCTGGCATGTCTTTGGGGACCATGCGAAGATGTCCCGATTCTCATGGAGGAAATCGACGAGCACACCTTCCTATTTGTTGTCGAGGTTTGCGCCTACGACAGCATACCTCTCTGGGTGCTCTGGATCCAAGGGTATCTTCTTTGTCTCTTTGGCTGGCTTAAACGAACCCTCAGCCTCCGACTCATTTGGGTTGGGCGATACCTCTGGTTGCTTGCCGGCCATCGCCACAACTCGCTCAAGGAGCCGCTTCTCGGACGCGATCACCAGGGACTCGGCTAGCCGACAGCTCTCAGCCACACAAGCAGACGACTTCCGGTAGTCGCCGGCTACAGTCAAAATTCCCCTGGAACTGGGCATCTTCATTTTGAGGTAGGCGTAGTGGGGGACCGCCATGAACTTGGCCAAGGCGGGTCGGCCGAGTAGCGCATGGTATGGGCTCTTAAGGTCCACCACCTCAAACCAAACCGACTCTCGGCGGAAGTGATCTTTGTTTCCAAAGAGGACGTCCATCAGGACCTTGCCGATTGGTGAGCAGGAAAGCCCAGGAAAAATGCCGTGGAACACAGTCCGGCTGTTCTGAAGCTGTCTTTGCTTGATTCCTAACTTCTCCATGGTGTCTTTGTACAGGATATTGATGTTGCTGCCTCCGTCTATCAGAACTCGCAAGAAATGCGTGGCTCGTTTATCCATAGCAAAGGTGGCGTCCAAGACCAAGGCATAGCAGCCCGGACTTGGCATCACCTCTGGGTGGTCAGCCCTGCTCCAGCTGATAGGCTTCTCGGACCAGTGCATGAACTCAGGCGTCTCTGATGCTACTGCATTCACCTCTTGTCGCTGCAGCTACCTGCTGCGTCGATCATCAGCCATACTGGTGAACACCACGTAGGCTCCATGTTCTTCAGGGTATTCGTCTTGTACCGCGCCGACTGGCCTGACAGCCGGCTGCTGGGGCGGAGGCGGAGGCGGCTGCCCAGCGGGCGAGGGAGGTAGGAGGCCGTCTCCCTTGGCGATCCTGGTGAGCCAGTGGCACTTCCGGGTGGTGTGATTCGACGGCTTCGCGCCTCTATGGAACTTGCAAGGTCCATCCAGAGTCTGCTCGTAGGAGAAGGCCGGCAACCAGTTGGGCTTGCCGCCTTTCTGTCACTTGGGCACAGGCTGCCCATCCGGCTGCTGGGCTTCAACTGTCGCGACCTGCCGGCTGCTGGACGCCGGCTGTGGGGCCTTGTGCTTGTGGTCGCCCTGCTGTTGTCGCCGATTGGCGTCTCCCGCTAGAGTCCTTGGAGCTTGAGGGGCCACTTTGCCAGTTGCGCTGACTTGAATCTCCGCCTTCATGGAGGAGTCGGCCGTGGCGTACTTGTCTGCTATGATCAACAGCTCGTCGAGGGATTCTGGCTCGTCGTAGAGGAGCTTGTGCTTGAGGAGGGTGCCTTCTCTGCACCCGGCTGTGAAGTACTCGATGGCCTGCACCTCGTGCACGCCCTAGCAGGAGTTCTGAAGCTTGGCCCAACGTGTGAGGTAATCGCAAGTCGACTCGTCGGGACCTTGCAAGCACAAGGAGAGCTGACGAGGCTTGGGAGGATGCTTGTACGTGCTGGTGAAGTTGCGGACGAATGCTTCAGTGAAGTCGACCCAGCTGTTGATGCTGCAGGGCTTCAGGCTGTTCAGCCATGTCCGAGCCGTGCCCTGGAGCATGAGCGGAACGTACTTTACGGCGACACGCTTGTTGCCGTTTGCTATGCTAACAGCCGTGGAGTAGTCGACCAGCCAGTCTTCCGGCTTCATGGAGCCGGTATACTTGGGCGTGTCTCTTGGGAGCGTGAAACCTCTGGGAAAGGACTCGTCTCGAATGCGGGGCCCGAAACAAGGCGGACCCAACTCATCTTCTTCTTCCAGCGCTAGGGATCGGTGGAGTCGGTCGATCCGGTGGCGGGCGTCATTTTCTTCGACTCCCTCTCGGCGGCCAAGGCGGTCGCCGAGAGTCGAATGGTCAACTGGCGTCGGGGAGACTCACATCTCCTTGCGAGGAGGAGGAGGCGATAGTCGTCCCGTCGTTCCACTCCTCTCGGGCGGCCGTCTCGGTCGCTCTCTATGGTTATGTGAGTCTGACTATGGCTGACAGCCAGATCCTTGTCTCTTCTTCCTCGGGCACTGCCAGTCGGCGTCCAAGATGTCGCGCCTTGATCTCGGCGAAGGTCGTCGTTTTGCCGCTGCGGCGCCTCCGTGCGGCAGCCGGCCTCGTTCTGCGCGGCAGCCGCGTCGAGGAGCCGCTCGACTCGCTCCATCATCAGGCGGCGTTCTTCGCCCTCGAAATTGTCCAGCTCGTCCGCCGCCGCCTGGGCGGCTCGGATGTTCTCCGCCGGTGTAGCGTACACAGGGCGGCTTGCCTCAAATAGGTCGGCGATGGCTACGCCGCGCTGCTGGACCGCGCCAAGGCGGCTGGGCCCCGCTGGGGCCGGCGAGCCGCCAACAGCGCGATCTATCTCTCGCTGATAGGCCTCTGACAAGCGCCTCATGCTAGCCAGCTTCTTCGCGCCTTCGACGAGCTGAAGGCAGCGCGCCTCCAACGTCTCCGCGTCGGCGTCTTCCGGAATGGGCGCAGTCAGGTCTTGTAGCGTCGCACCGAGCGGATCGTGCGCTCCTCCGCTAGGGAGCTCATCATGGCTGATGACTAGCACCTCGGTGACGGTGCTTCCGTCGCTCTCCGCGCGAGGGAGAGGCTCGTCGTAGACCACCACATTAGTGGGGAATGCATTGAGCGACGCGGTGTCAGAGTCGACCAGCATCGGGTCGGTGGAGCCTACAGACTCCAAGTCCGCGGCAGGCTCGCCGGAAACATGGAGTTGATCGAGGAGGCCCGCGAGGAGGCTCTCGGAGCCGCCCGTGCCTGCGTCAGATGCAGGTTCATCGGAGAGGCGAACCTCTCCGACAAGTTCGGGGAGGCAGCTGGCTGCGCAGGCGATCTCAATGCCATGCAGCGCGTCAGCGCAAACTCCGTCTGGCATGCCTGGCTGGCTGCGCTCGCCAGGGAGGAAAAAGGTTCCCGTCCAGAACAGGTCTCTGGATGGCAGTGCACCATGCCCCACGGTGGGCGCCAAATGTCGGGGGTTGGGTGCGACATATTCCAAAGGATGGCTTATCATGGTGGGGGCGAGTAGAACGTCGCTGGTGCCTGGAAACGGGATGAGGCGTAGACATACACGCCGGCGAACCTTACCCGGCTTCAAGGCTCTCCGGGGAGATAATCCCCCTACTGCTGCTCTACGGGGTCTCCGCATGATCACTATGGCAAGATGTTTACACGATTGCTCCTTGAGCTGCTTCCTGGAGGTAGGAGAGGGCAAGGCTAGCTCTCTTCCTCCTATATCATCTGGTCTAGGACTAATGGATTCCAACCCTTTGCATGGGCGCCCTGGGGGTTTATGTAGGCCTACCCCCCAGGGGTACAATGGTAATCCGGCTGGATGAGGGCCCAGCCATCAGTGCCTCTGGCCTCCGTCTTCTCCGCCGACTGCTGGGGCCTGCCGACTGGTGGGCCCTGCCGACTGGCCAGGTACGGAGCCAACAGGCCGCGTCCGCCACGGGCAGGTCTTGCCGGCTGCTAATTACTGTAGCCGTGCTTCTAATGACGCGGGCTTGATCATGGGGTCCTGGCAACAGCCCCGCCGCCTGGCGGGCGATCACTATTGCCACTCTCCGTCACATCTGGTTAATGGCGCGTGGGCCCTGGGGGAGGGTCTGGCCGACTCCAGGGGCCGACTGGTGGCGCGCTTGCCGCCTCCTGGGGTCCCACTGACTGGTGGGACCCCCCCCCCCCAGGGTCATACAGACAAGCCGTCGTGGGCGCTGGATTCAGTCCTTCGGTGCTGATTTCAGGGCTAGCATGGCAACAGTGCCACGCCGCACGGAGATCTCCCCTGGTACGACGTGTTGTGGCCATGCTTGCCCTTGGTAAAGGGCGGGAGCGGGCTTTACTGTAGCCACTCCCCGGTCCTGTCCCTCTTGATGAGGATATGGGTTCGTTGGAGTTGCGGGCCGACTCCCCAAAGCCGGCTTCTCTGGAAGTCGCCAGTCAGGAGTCGGCTTATCCTGAAGTCGCCCCTGGGACTCGGCCGCGAGTGGGCAGTCGGCCGTCTTGCCGCCGACTTCTCAGAAGGTGGCTCTTCGTCCCGGGGTCTTGAGGGGCGCGGCCTGCCCCGATGTCTTGAAAGGTTCTGGGGCTCAGGCTAGCCTACCCGTGGCCCATTACTCCAACAGCGATGATGACTATGTTGATGAAGCTGGAGCAGATATAATGGAGTCTGCAACCGAAGAATATTTCTAGTAGACCACCAAATCAGTAGTAGTAGTCCACCATGTAAATATAGTAGTCCGAGCACTTTTGCGATAGTTAGATCGATTGTATGCCCTTGTTGATTGATTGAATGAAGTGAGTTGTTTGCTTTTGCCTCATGTGCATATGGGTAGTGTTTTCTCTTTAGACCCCCTCTATTCTTAAATCTCATCTTTTCTAAACCCTCAGATGCCTCCGAGACGTGACCCTGGATTTACCTTCTCACCGGAGCTCACTCAGTTGATCCAGCAGCAGAACACATTGATGCATTTGCTAGTCCAGAACCAGAATCAGGGGAACAACAACAACCCACCGCCACCACCACCTGTTGATCATTTAGCCTGTTTTCTTAGGCTGAATCCGCCGGTGTTTTCCAGTAGCACCGAGCCGATAGTAGCAAATGATTGGCTCCATGAGACAGCAAGGGAGTTGACCACAGCAGGATGCACAGATGCGGAAAAGGTGAAGTTTGCCGCACATAAGCTTGAAGGACCCGCAGCATCATGGTGGGAGAATTTCACAGCCACTTTCCATGTCGACATTGTCACGTGGGACCAGTTTCAGCAGGCTTTTCGTACTGCCCATGTTTCAGCAGGAGCTATGGCCATGAAGAAGCGAGAGTTTCGCAACTTGCGCCAAGGAGGATGGACAGTTGGCCAGTATGTGGAGGACTTTAGTAAATTAGCATGTTATGCCCCAGAGACGTAGCTACGGATGCAGCTTAGCAGGAGAAGTTTCTGGAAGGACTGAATGATGAGTTGAGCATGCAGTTGATGGTAGCAACCTTCAACAACTACTAGGAGTTGGTAGATCGTGCTCTCATGATTGCAGGGAAGCAGCAGTAGATTGAGAATCGCAAGAGGAAGTATGGACAAGGGAAGTACAATTCAGGAGCTCAGCAGAAGCCACGTTTTACCCCTAGACCGGGAGGACATTTTCAGCATACCCATGGAGGAGGTAGCTCGCACAATCACAATGGCACCAAGAATGGTAATGGTAATGGAGGAAGCAACGGCCAGAACCGCACCAACCCATCGACCCTAGCCAAGAGAGACCTGAGCCAAGTCACTTGTTTTAAGTGCCAGAAGACCAGACATTATGCCAATGAATGTCCTGAATCACAGAATGGTAATGGCAATGGAAGCTCTAGGAATAATCCGAACCCTTTCAACAGGGGACAGGTGAACCACATTAACGTGGAGGAGGTTGAAGAGCAGCTGGATGCAATAATCGGTAAGTTTTTGGTTAAGTCATTTACTGCACTCGTTCTTTTCGATACTGGTGCATCGCATTAATACATATCAAGGGGATTTGTGGATAAGTATAGTCTACCCACCAAAGTTCTCAGAAAACCTATGTTAGTAAGCTCACCAAGAGCGGAGTATATGGCTAGCCAAGGATATTTTCAAGTGCCATTGAGAATAGGTAGGCATGTGTTTCCCTCGGATTTGATCATTTTGGAATCACAAGGATTGGATGTAATTCTGGGTATGGATTGGCTGTCGATGTATGGAGGAAACATCGATTGCGCCAGTAAGTCGATCTTGCTTACCACCCCAGAAGGGAGAAGGATCAAGTATGTATCCCGGCATGTGCCGAAGAGGACTCAAGTAAATTGTCTAACAGGATTTGTGCAGGAGGAAGTACCAGTAGTGAAGGATTTCCCTGATGTATTTCCAGAAGAGTTGCCAGGCATGCCACTGGATAGATATATTGAGTTTTTGATTGAGCTTTTGCCAGGCACAGGGCCAATATCAAAGAGACCATATAGGATGCCCGCAAAGGATTTGGTGGAGATTAAAAAGCAGATTAAGGAGTTGCTGGATAAAGGATATATTCGCCCAAGTTCTTCACCTTGGGGATCGCCAGTACTTTTAGTGGAGAAGAAAGATGGATCGTTAAGGATGGTCGTTGATTATCGAGGATTAAATGAAGTAACCATCAAGAACAAATACCCACTACCGATGATCAATGATCTGTTTGATCGATTGCAAGGAGCTAAGGTATTTTCCAAGATCGATCTGCGATCAGGATACCACCAGTTGAAGATTCGAGAACAGGATATACCTAAGACGGCTTTTACCACCAGGTATGGGCTGTACGAGTATACCGTTATGTCATTTGGTCTGACTAACGTGCCTGCATATTTTATGAACATGATGAAGAAAGTGTTTATGGAGTTTTTGGATAAGTTCGTCGTAGTGTTCATTGATGATATCCTTGTTTACTTGAAGAATGAAGAGGAGCATAAGGAACATTTGCGTTTGGTACTTGGTAAGCTCAGAGAACATCAGTTATATGCCAAGTTTAGCAAATGTGAGTTTTAGTTGAAAGAAGTTGGATTTCTCGGACACGTTATATCCGGAGAAGGTATAGCAGTAGATCCCACTAAGGTTGATACCATGACCAATTGGGAAGCCCCAACAACAGTTGGAGAGATCCGGAGTTTTCTTGGACTCGCAGGATACTACCGGAGATTCATTGAGAATTTCTCAAACATTGCGAAGCCTATGACGGAGTTGTTGAAAAAGGATACCAAGTTCGTATGGACTGAAGAATGTGAGGCTAGTTTCCAGGAGTTAAAGAAACGTTTGGTTACCTCACCAGTATTGATTTTGCCAGATCAGACCAAGGATTATGAGGTGTATGCGACGCTTCACGTCGAGGACTTGGAGCAGTGCTTATGCAGGAAGGAAGAGTGGTTTCCTATGCCTCACGACAGCTTAAGCCGCATGAGTTAAATTATGCTACGCATGATTTGGAGTTAGCAGCCGTAGTGCATGCGTTGAAGATGTGGAGACACTTTCTCATTGGAAACCATTGTGAGGTATACACGGATCACAAGAGTTTGAAGTATATTTTCACGCAGAAGGAGTTGAATCTCAGGCAAAGGAGATGGTTGGAGCTCATCAAGGATTATGATATGAAATTGCATTATCACCCCGGAAAGGCTAATGTAGTAGCTGACACGTTGAGCCGTAAAAGCCACGTCAACACACTAATGACGGGAGATTTACCAAGGGAGTTAGCCGAAAATCCTCGAGAGCTATGTTTGGAAATAGTTCCAAGAGGCTATGTAGCAGCATTGGAGATTCAGTCTACTTTTATGGATAAGATCAGAGAAGCTCAAAAGACTGACAAGGAGATTGCTTCTATTAAGGAGAAAATGAGCAAAGGAAAAGCTAAAGGATTTCGTGAGGATGACCACGATACCTTATGTTTTGAAGACCGTGTTTATGTACCAAATGATTTGGAGACCAGGAAGTTAATTTTACAAGAGGCCCATGATTCACCATATTCGATTCGCCCAGGAAATACCAAAATGTATTTGGATTTGAAGGACACCTTCTGGTGGACCGGAATGAAGAAGGATATTGCGGAGTATGTAGCAGTTTGTGATGTATGTCAGAGAGTAAAGGCAGAGCATCAGAAGCCAGCCGGATTGCTACAGCCATTGCCGATACCCGAATGGAAGTGGGATAAGCTAGGCATGGATTTTATTACAGGATTGCCCAGAACATGTTCAGGCTATGACTCGATATGGGTTGTAGTCGATCGTTTGACAAAGGTAGCTCATTTCATTCCAGTAAAGACTACCTATACCAGTGCAAAGTTGGCAAAGATATACATGACCAGAATTGTATGTCTGCATGGAGTTCCAAGGAGCATAGTATCAGATAGAGGAACCCAATTTACCTCAAAGTTCTGGAATCAGTTGCATGAAACTTTGGGTACCAGACTGAGTTTAGTATAGCATTCCACCCGCAGACAGATGGACAGACCGAGAGAGTCAATCAGATTTTGGAGGATATGCTGAGAGCTTGTGCGCTAGATTAAAGATCTAGTTGCGACGAGAATTTGCCATATGCAGAGTTCTCTTACAACAACAGTTACCAATCCAGTTTGAAGATGGCCCCTTTCGAAGCCTTGTACGGAAGGAGGTGCAGGACCCCATTGTCTTGGGATGAAGTTGGAGACCGCCAGTTGTCTGGGCCGGATCTGATAAAGGATTCTAAACAGAAAGTGAAATTGATTCACGATAGGCTCAAGGTAGCTCAATCCAGGCAGAAGAGTTATGCAGATTCTAAACGCAAGGAGACAGTTTACGAAGTCGGAGACCGAGTTTATCTTCGAGTATCTCCACTTCGAGGAGTTAAGTGCTTTGGAGTTAAGGGAAAGTTAGTGCCACGTTTTGTAGGCCCATACAAAGTTTTGGAGCGTATGGGAGAAGTAGCCTATAAGTTGGAATTGCCCGAAGGATTGTCAGGAGTTCACGACGTGTTCCACGTTTCCCAGTTGAAGAAGTGCCACGCAGAGATGGCTGATATACCGCTGAGAGATACAGTGCCACTGGAAGCGATTCAGTTGGATAGTGATTTGACCTATGAGGAGAAACCAGTTAAGATTCTGGAGTATGCCAGTCGAGTCACCCGCAGCAAGGTTATCAAGTTTTGCAAGGTTCAGTGGAGCCACCACACGGAGGATGAAGCCACCTGGGAACGAGAGGAGGAATTGCTGAAGGACCAACCTCACCTATTTTCTAGCCAACCCGAATCTCGAGGGCGAGATTCATCTTAAGGGGGATAGGTTTGTAACATCCCAAATTTTTAATTTGGAATGTTATACACTAGATCATCATTGCATATCATATTTTATTTGCATTTTGGTTGATCCTAGAAAATTCTACGCAACTCAATGACCCTTGAAGAGAGTTGAGGATTTCGTTATTTTCATATTTGAGTTTTCTCAAATTTTGAAAATAGGATCATTTGATTTTATTTATTTTATCTTCAATTATTTCTATTACAAAAATATGAGAGAGGGAATAAAATGACTTTCCCAAAATAAAGAAACATTGAGGATTTAATAAAAAAATCAAATAAGATTTTATTTGGATTTATTTGCTATTTTATTTGAATTAGGGAAAAATGCGCATTTTTCAAAATTGCATTTAGGCCCCAAATAAATGTTCATCCTGTGCGGCTTGATTTTAGAAGCCGGGGTCTGTTTAGTATTCCTTTTTTTCTGAGCGTAATTATTTTTAAAAAAAGAGTCTGAACCGACCTTGGGCCGTAACCGGCCAGGACGCGCCCCGAGGCCCGAGGCCAGCCCAAGTCGCCGCCGCCCCCGAACCCTTAACCCTAGGCCGCCGCCCCGCCGCCGCCGCGCCCTGCCACCGCCGCCGCCGGACCGCCGCTGGAGGTAGTTTTTTTTCGCCGTCAGTTTTTTTAGAAAACCGATCGGCTTTCCGTCGGTTTTGTTCGGGTTTTTTAGTTTCATTTTTTAAATAGATCGGTTTTTCCGGTTTATTTAATTAGCGAGCTTTCGTCCGTTCGTTCGTTTTAATGAACGTTCGTCATTTTTCTTTTTCTCTGATTAAATCCGCGATTTTTCATATCGCGATTCCTGATCCGATTTTCGTTTTAGTCTAACTTTTCGCTCGTTTATCGGAATCAGGCGATTCAAGCGCCTAGAGTTTCGTCTCGTAACCCTCTTTCCGTTTAACCAGCTCAAACAAGTTTTTGCCACTGTAAAAATTACCCTAGATCCATATTAGTAAACGAAGCATGTTTCTTTTGCCGTTTGTCTTTCATTGCTTCGTTCGATTTGATTTCTTTGGCCAACCGGAGTTCTTAAGTTGAACTTTCTGGTTAGATCTTTTATTCGAGTTTTACCTGTGCACTAGTTGAGTACTTATTGTATGCTTGTTTGTTTGCGATAGAGTACCCGGAGTGCGCCGCTTGCTACTTCGAATCGCTAGGTTTTGCGGATCATCATCAAGGCAAGTAACACTTTGATCATACCTCCTACTACCAAGTTTTATTGCATTAGATCAATCCTCACACATTGCATGATTAGGATCTAATTAAATTGTGGGCTTGGGAAGTAGTTGAGGTAGTACCTATTACCTGTTATTATCAAACCTTTGGGAGTTACTTCTACGTTTGCTTATTGTGCCATGCTATGCTAGTAGACATGGATTGGGTGAGTGTATCCATGACAGATGTGAGTTTGTTAAATTAATGGTTTATCTAAGGTGGCAACTTAAATACACATTTGAGTGGATTGAGGCACCTGGGTATTCCAGCGATTGCCTGTTTTTCTTTTGGACCGCCACCCAGGCTCAAAGGGATCATGAGATTATTCATGCTAGAAACTTCTGTGTGCAGCCACAAGCTACTATGGGCTCTAGCATAGTTGATTAAGTCATGCGAACTCTTACAGTGGTATACTAGCAGATGTAGGGGAAACTAGGTGTAACGGTCTACCCGTTCGTAAGGTGCTAGCGCTTCTGAAAGACTATGTCTCGGTCGTCCGTTTCTCAAACACCTTGTAGTGCGAGAAATCAAACGGAGGCGATCGAGTCTTGTGGGGAAAAGTGCGCAAACCTCTACAGAGTGTATAAACTAATCATGATTAGTTGTGTCCCCGGTTATGGACATCTTGAGTATCTAGTACTTGGATTATCATGTGAATCTCATCATGTTACTCTAAAATTAATTTTGTTGGGTTATGTTTAATGATGATGCTTAATTGGGATTGAGAATGCTGTCAACCATTCTCAATGTTTAACAACTACCATGATAGTTAAATAAAATTTATTCCTTAGCAGTAGGGAAAAATTGGCTTTACACAAAACTGTAACCATAGAGCTTTCCACCAGCCAAATATGCCTATAGAATAGCCTATTTCATTCCATTACTCTCTATGTGTTACTTTGCCAGCATATTCCATGTGCTGACCCGTTTCGGGCTGCAACATTAATGTTGCAGACTTTTTAGACGAAAATTAAGGTGCTTTTAGGTCGTCGTTCTATACTCAGTGATGTCGTTGGAGTTTATGGACTCACTTATCTTCCAAGCCTTCCGCTGTTATCATTATTAGATGGCCTTAAGCCATATTTATTGTAATAAGTTCTCTTTTGAGACACTCGATGTAATAAGTGTGTGATTGCTACTCTATTATAAATCCTTCAAGTACTGTGTGGTGTCAGCATTACTGATCCAGGGATGACACCTGAGCACAGAGATTGGACCGTTTGAGGTCTGGTCGCTACAAAAACCTCAACAATCTTTTCACAAAAGTCACAGAATATAGCAGTCATACATCTTTGAAAGGTAGCAGGTGCATTGCATAAACCAAAAGGCATACGTCTATAAGCATAAGTTCCAAAGGAACAAGTAAAAGTGGTCTTTTCTTGATCAAGTTGAGAAACAGGTATTTGTGAAAAAACAGAATATCCATCAAGGAAGCAAAAATGTGTGTGTTTAGATAATCTTTCTAGCATTTGATCAATAAAAGGCGGAGGGTAATGATCTTTTCTAGTTGCTTTTTTAAATTTTCTAAAACCAATTACCATTCTATAACCTGTAACCATTCTTTGGGGAATAAGTTCATTCTTATCATTAGGAACAACAGTTATACCTCCCTTTTTAGGGACACAATGAACAGGACTAACCCATGTACTATCAGCTATGGGATAGATTATACCTGCTTCTAGAAGTTTTAATATTTCTGTTCTTACCACTTCTTTCATCTTCGGATTTAACCGACGTTGGTGATCAACAATGGGTTTAGCATCAGGCTCCATATTAATTTTGTGCTGACATAGAGTGGGACTAATGCCCTTTAAATCATCAAGAGTATATCCAATAGCAGCTCGGTGCTTCCTTAGAACTTTCAATAATCTTTCTTCTTCATGTTCTGAAAGGTTAGCACTAATAATAACAGGATATATCTTCTTTTCATCAAGATAAGCATATTTCAAAGTGTTTGGCAATTGTTTTAATTCAAACACAGGATCACTTTTAGGAGGAGGATGACCTCCTAGAGTTTCGATAGGCAAATTGTATTTAAGCAGAGGACGTTGTTCAAAGAAAATCTTATCTATTTCATTTCTTTCATGCATATGTAAATCATTTGCATGGTCTAGCAAATATTGTTCTAGTGGATCGGTAGGAGGCACAGTAATAGAAGCAAGACCAATTAATTCATCTTTACTAGGCAATTCTTTTTCATGAAGTTTTCTACTAAACTTGGAAAAAATAAACTCATGAGACTCATCACCAAAACTAATACCGACAGTTTGTTTCTCAGAGTCTATCTTAGCATTAACGGTGTTCAAGAAAGGTCTACCAAAGATAATGGGACAAAAGCCATCTTGTGGGGAACCAAGAACAAGAAAATCAGTAGGGTATTTTATTTTCCCACACAAGACTTCAACATCTCTAACAATCCCAATTGGTGATATAGTGTCTCTATTAGCAAGTTTGATAGTAACATCTATGTCTTCTATCTCTGCGGGTGCTATGTCATTCATAATTTCTTGATATAAGGAATAAGGAATAGCACTCACGCTAGCACCTATGTCACATAAACCATGATAACAGTGATCTCATATTTTAACTGAGACAACGGGCATGCCAACAACAGGTCTATGTTTATCCTTTTTATCAGGTTTGGCAATTCTAGCAGCTTCTTCACAGAAGTAAATAACATGCTCATCTACATCTTCTTCCAAGAGATCTTTAACCATAGCAATACTAGGTTCTACTTTAATTTGTTCATTGGGTTTAGGTGTTCTAATATAACTTTTGTCGACCACAGTTGAAACTTTAGCATGTTCTTTTATCCTAACAGGGAAAGGTGGTTTCTCAATATAAGCAGTAGTAACAACTGGGTCTACATTATAAATTATAGTTTCTTATTTAACTGGTACCAGTCCTTTAATTTCTTCTTTAATAGGTGGGTGATATTTAAACCACTTCTCCTTAGGGAGATCAACATGAGTAGCAAATGATTCACAAAAGGAGGCTACTATCTCAGAGTCAAGTCCATATTTAGAGCTAAATGTTTGAAAAGCATCGATGTTCATAAAAGATTTAACACAATCATACTAAAGCTTAATACCTGACTCTTTACCTTCGTCGAGTTCCCAATATTCAGAGTTCCGTTTAATTTTTTCCAAAAGGTCCCACCGGAATTCAATTGTCTTCTTCATAAAAGAACCAGCACAAGAAGTATCAAGCATGGTTTGATCATTACGAGAAAGCCGAGCATAAAAATTCTGGATAATAATTTCTCTTGAGAGCTCATGATTGGGGCATGAATGTAACATTGACTTCAGCCTCCCCAACCTAGAGCGATACTTTCTCCTTCATGAGGCCAAAAATTATATATATAATTCCAATCACGGTGAACTAGATGCATAGGATATTTTTTTTGATGGAACTCCAATTTCAATCTGTTCCAATTCCAGGATCCAATATCATCGCATAGCTTATACCATGCCAATGATTTTCCCTTCAAAGATAAAGGGAAAACCTTCTTCATAACTTCGTCTCCGGGTAAACTTGCAAGCTTGAACAATCCATAAATTTGTTCTACATATATCAAGTGCATATCAGGATGTTCGGTTCCATCTCTTGCATAAGGATTAGCTAGCAGTTGTTCTATCATACCCGAAGGAATTTCATATTCAATATTTTCAATAGGTGCAGTAGGTTGAGGGGTAGCTAATTGTGGTTTCGGTCGAGGTGAAGGTACCCCGAACAAACCGCTCAAAGGATTGTTTTCCATAGTAACAAGTGACAATAAATTTCAGCACACTATATAAATGTTTCCTTACCAATTTCCACTTACCAAAGGCGCTTCACTCCCCGGCAATGGCGCCAGAAAATAGCCTTGATGATCCACAAGTATAGGGGATCAATTGTAGCTCTTTTCGATAAGTAAGAGTGTCGAACCCAATGAGGAGTGATGTCTACTACGCAACTTTATTCTTGTAGACACGTGTTGGGCCTCCAAGCGCATAGTTTTGTAGGACAGTAGCAATTTTCCCTCAAGTGGATGACCTAAGGTTTATCAATCCGTGAGAGGTGTAGGATGAAGATGGTCTCTCTCAAACGACCCTGCAACCAAATACAAGAAATCTCTTGTGTCCCCAACACACCCAATACAATGGAAAATTGTATAGGTGCACTAGTTCAGCGAAGAGATGGTGATAAAAGTGTGATATGGATGGTAGAAATATATTTTTATAATCTGAATAAATAAAAACAGCAAGGTAGAAAATAGTAAACGGGCACAAAAATGGTATTTCAATGCTTGAAAATGAGGCCTAGGGTCTGTACTTTCACTAGTGCAATCTCTCAATAGTGCTAATATAATTGGATCATATAACCGTCCCTCAACGTGCAACGAAGAATCACTCCAAAGTTCCTATCTAGTGGAGAACATAAGACGGAATTGTTTGTAGGGTACGAAACCACCTCAAAGCTATTCTTTCCGATCAATCTATCCTACAGTTCGTACTAAAATAACACGAAGCTATTCTTTCCGATCGATCTAACCAAGAGTTTGTACTAAAATACACCAAAGCAAATCTAGATTCATAATATTCAATCCAACACAAAGAACTTCAAAGAGTGCCCCAGGATTTCTACCGGAGAAACAAAGACAAGAATGTGCATCAACCCCTATGCATAGGTTACCCCAATGTCACCTCGGGAATCCGCGAGTTGAGTGCCAAAACATATATCAAGTGAATCAATACGATATCCCATTGTCACCACGAGTATTCATATGCAAGACATATATCAAGTGCTCTCAAATCCATAAAAGTATTCAATTCGATAAAACAAAAACTCAAAGGGAAAACTCAATTCATCACAAGATAGAGAGGGGAAAACACCATATGATCCGACTATATTAACAAAGCCCGTGATACATCAAGATCATGGTATCTCAAGAACATGAGAGAGAGAGAGAGAGAGATTAAACACATAGCTACTGGTACAAACCCTCAGCCCCAAGGGTGGACTACTCCCTCCTCATCGTGGTGGCCGTCGGGATGATGAAGATGGCCACCGGAGATGATCCCCCCTACGGCAGGGTGCCGGAAAGGGTCTAGATTGGTTTTCGGTGGCTACAGAGCCTTGCGGCGGCGAAACTTCTGATCTAGGTTAACCCCTAAGGGTTTCAGAATATTTGGGAATTTATAGTGCAAAGAAGGGGTACGGGAGGCCACCGAGGTGGGCACAACCCACCTGGGTGCGCCTGGTGGGTTGTGCCCCCCTCGGGGCACCCCCAGGTGCTTCTTTGGCCCACTGGTGGTCTTTTGGTCCATAAAAAATCCACAAAAAGTTTCATGGTGTTTGGACTCCATTTGATATTGATTTCCTGTGATGTAAAAAACAAGCAAAAAACAGCAACTGGCACTGGGCACTGGGTCAATAGGTTAGTCCCAAAAAATGATATAAAGTTGCTATAAAATGATTGTAAAACATCCAAGAATGATAATAAAACAGCATGAATACTTCATAAATTATAGATACCTTGGAGATGTATCAAGGAGTAGAAGGAAATGACAAGTGGTTTTCAGTAAGGTAATGTCTACAAGTGCTAAAATTGTAGGTAGCAGAGTAGTTTGATAGCAAGATAATTTGTAACGAGCAAGTAACGATAATAGTAACAAATGTGCAGCAAGGTAGCCCAATCCTTTTTTGGCAAAGGACAGGCCAAAACGGTTTCTTATGATAAGCAAAGCGTTCTTGCGGGTACACGGGATTTTCATCTAGTCACTTTCACCATGTTGTTTTGATTTGTGTTCGGTACTTTGATAACTGGATATGTGGGTGGACTGGTGCTTAGGTGTTGTTCTTACTTGAACAAACCTCCTACTTATGATTAACCCTCCCGCAAGCATCCGCAACTACGAGAAAAGTATTAAGCATACATTCTTACCATAGCATTAAACTTTTGGATCCAATCGGTCCCTTACGGAATAGCGCATAAACTGGGGTTTAAGCTTATGTCACTCTCGCAGCCCATCATCTAATTGCTACTCCACAATGCATTCCCTTAGGCCCAAATATGGTTAAGTATCATGTAGTCGATGTTCACATGACACCACTAAGGGAATTACAACATATATACTATCAAAATATCGAACACATATCAATTTCACATGATTACTTGCAACACGATTTTTCCCATGTCCTCAAGAACAAAAGTAACTAATCACAAATGATAATCGTGCTTAAGATGAGAGGGGTACTAAATAGCATATTGGATCTGAACATATAATCTTCCACCAAATAAACCATATAGTAATCAACTACAAGATGTAATCAACACTACTAGTCACCCACAAGCACCAATCTATAGTTCTGGTAACAAGATTGAACACAAGAGATGAACTAGGGTTTGAGATGAGATGGTGTTGTTGAACATGTTGATGGAGATTGCCCTCCCCAAAATGGGAGAGCTGTTGGTGATGATGATGACGATGATTTCCCCCTCCGGGAGGGAAGTTCCCCCGGTGGAATCGCTCCGCCGGAGGGCAAAAGTGCTCCTGCCCAAGTTCTGCCTCGAGATGGCGGTGCTCCACCCCGAAAGTCCTCCCCTTATTTTTTCTAGGTCAAAATGACTTATATACTAGAAGATGGGCACCGGAGGTGGGCCTGGGTGAGCACAACCAACCAGGGCGCGCCTGGGCTCCCTAGCGCACCCAGGTGGGTTGTGCCCACCTGGTGGGCCCCCTCTGGTACTTATTTGCTCCAATATTCCTCATATATTCCATAAAAATTCTCCGTGAAGTTTCAGCTTGTTTGGAATTGTGCAGAATAGGTAGTCTGACGTAGCTTTTCCAGGTCCAGATTTCCAGCTGCCGAAATTCTCCCTCTTTGTGTATACCTTGCATTAGAATTGCTCCAAAAAACATCATAAATAATAGTAAGAAAACATGATGCAAAATGGATGTATCAGTGGACGGAGAAGCCTGTTGCAAAAGATTCTAGCGTTTCGCTCCTTCCAAATTTTCCATGAGACAAGCATCAATACGAAGACAGTAGCCTTCTTGATATGCCCTCCCAGGATGATTGTCTTCAGCCACGAATCTTGAATAGAGTCTCCATGGTGCCAAGCCATTGGCAAGTGGATGTGCATGCCAAGCCAAGCTATGACCTTATTTCAAACATGGCAGTGAATCTACACTGGAAAAGAAGATGGGCGGCAGATTCATGAACTTGTTTGCATAGGGGGCATAGGCCGCAATTTGGCTATCCCTGCCGCTGAAACCAATATGCCATCCACACACGGTTTTGAATGATAAGCCAAGCAAAGGCTTTGCGCTTGGGAGCAGCCCAATTCTTCCAATTCGTAGAAGTCGGACTGAGAACAAGCCCCGCAAAGTACGCCATGTACGCTGTAGCCACCGAATATTTGCCACTGGAAGTGAATTTCCAGGTGTAAGTGCATCTAGTGCCACCCCTAGATGGTTTTGGAGTATTGACGACAAACCTAGTTGAGGGACTAATGTGTTTGTGAGAATTGCAGGATAACACAAGTAGAAGTCCCTCATTGATTCGGTTTCACTACCAGAGATGACCCCTAAAAATGTATGAAGACATTGAAGCCAAAGGTGGTATATGAAGATATTCACATTGAAGACTATGACAAAAGAAGACACGTTATGAAGCCTATGGAGCTCGAAGACTTAGATCTTTCGTAGTTCTTTTTCTTTTGTGTTGAGTCATAGGAACCACCGTACTGTTAAGTGGGGTCCAGGAGAACCAGTCAAAATGAATGAAGTGATGCCTAAACCAAAAACCTATGTCTTCGAGTGAAGATAATGAGAGCGAATCTTGTCCAGAGCCGGACAAGTCAGCTTTGCTTGTAGCCCAAGTAAAGTTGCCATGAGAGTTTGAAATCTGACCGTTGAGACACGTGTCAGTTCCTTAGTGACCCAGGGTCATTTCGGACAAATCAGGTCGGGTTGCCAAGTGGCTATAAATAGCCCACCCCCTACAACCATAAACTGTTGGCTGCTCAGATTTCAGTGCACGGCTTTTGTCGTTTGAGAGCAACCCACCTCGAAGCCTTTGAGAGAAAGTTCCTAGCGAGGAGAAAAGCCCTAACCACCCAGAGCCAGAGAACATTAGGCATCACTTAAGTCTTCTTGTTTGTGTGATCTGAAGACTTATTACACTTGAGGACTGTGCATCTCCAGACGGTTAGGCGTCGCATTCAGAGCATCCAAGAGACATTGTGGATTGCCAGTGAACGAAGTCTGTGAAGGTTTGGGAGTCTACCTTGAAGACTTACCAGAGTGATTGGGCGAGGACTATGTGACCTTAGCTCAAGGAGAATATGGTGAGGACTTGGTGTCCTGAGCTACGTGTTCAGGACTGGGTGTCCGGGACTGTGTGTCCTAAGGTTTAAATACCTAGCCGCTCCAACCAGATGTACAGTTGTCACAGCAACTGGAACTGGTCCAACACATCATTGTCTTCAACGAGTCACTGGTTTCATCTTCACTTCCTTTTACTTACTGATCACTCATTGTGAAGTCATTGCATGTCTGTTCTATCTTTTGTCTTCACAATGTGAGTGTATGATCTGTTTGGCTTCATAGTATCTTCCTACCTGATCCTAATTACACTACAGCTATTTGTCACTGTGCTTTCACTCTATTGATACTTGACCATGGCTTGTCTAGGGTAGTCTAACTTCCGCTGCATAGTAATAGGCATATCTCTACTGTTTGTCTTCATAACTTCCACGTTTTGAAGACTTTCATAAAAAACGCCTATTCACCCCCCCCCCCCTCTAGTCGATATAACGCACTTTCAATTGGTATCAGAGCAAGGTGCTCCCTTGTTCTGTGTGATTCGGTTTAACCACCTGGAGTTTTAGCTATGTCAACTGCAGGGATAATCAAAGTCTCCGCTGTGTGCCCCGTCTTCGATGGAACTGAATATCCCTACTGGAAGAATAAGATGCGCATGCATCTTGAAGCTATTGACGTCGACCTATGATATGTCGTCGAGAACGGCGTTCCCAAGGATGGAGAAGGTGTCACTGCTGCTGATGTCAAGAAATTCGTTCAACTGGACTCTACTGCCAAGAACATCATTTGTGGTCATCTAACCAAAGGACAGTATGGCCGTGTGAGTGCTTTGAAGACATCCAAGCTAGTCTGGGACTGGCTCTCCAAGGTCAATGAAGGCATCTCAACACAGAGAGATCAAAGAATCAGTGTCCTTCGCAATCTCTTCAACCGCTTCAAGCGAAATGACAATGAGAATGTCCAGCACACATTTGATCGACTCACTGACATCACAAATGAGCTTCAAGCCCTCGGCGCCACTGAGATCACCAAGCATGAAATCATCAAGACGCTGCTGAGATCACTTGATAGTTCGTTTGACATTCTAGCCCTGATGATTCAAGAACGTCCTGATTTCAAGACACTCGATCCGTCTGACATACTCAAGAGGCTCAACACACATGAGTTTCAGCTTTCTGAGAAAAGAGATATCTACGGTTCAAACTATGGGCGAACTCGTGCCTTGAAGGCAAAAGCTTTTTCCTCATCTGAAGAAGAATCTGACAACAGTTCTGATGATCCTGAAGACATTGGAAGGGAACTTGCAATGCTTGTGAAGAAGTTCCAAAAGTTCACCAAGAAGAAAGGCTTCGGAAAGTCTTCACGATCAAGCTCAAGGAATGATGAAGCTTCTGCTCATGACTACAAGAAGAAAACATGCCACAAGTGCAAGAAAACTGGACACTTCATCTCTGAGTGTCCACAGTGGGACAATGAGAACAGAAGGAAGAAGAAGAGCAAGGAATATGACTCTGACAACAAGAAGAAGAAGAAATACTCAAAGTCTTCTTCCAAGTCTTCCACAAATTCTTCATCACACAAGAAGAGCTCATTTGGCAAGGCACGTGCGTTTGTTGGCAAGGAAATGGATTCTGAGGAGGAGTCCGCTTCTGAGGAGGCAGAGCTGGAGTCTGAGGAGGAGTCTGATTCTGGCATTGCAAGTCTGGCTACAGCATACGTCGCCAAGTCCATCTTCAACATTGAAGACAATGACTTCATCACCGACACCGATGCAAATGACAAGGACGACTCCACTCCTACCTACTGCTTCATGGCACGCGGTGCCAAGGTAAACACACGCACTACTCGCTATCAAACATCCAATGACGATGACTCTGATTGTGATTCGAAACCCAGCTACAAAACACTTGCTAAAATTGCAACTGAACAACAAAAGGCCATGGAACATATTCAAAAACTGTTAGACAGAAGCGATGATCTGTTGGGTGCTGAAATGACTCGATCTGAATCCTTAATTGAAGACATAAAAAATCTTCACGTTAAGTATCAGGAACTTGAAGATCGTCTTGATACTCTCTCAACAACTCATGAAAAGCTTTCCTATGATTATCTTCAAAGGAAGCAAGAACTTGAGAAATTGAGAGTGGCTCATGAAGATCTTCAAAAGGAAAACGAGTCACTTCGCACCGAACAGATCAGTTCCGCTCAGGAAGGATTTGAACCACCATGTCTTAAATGCATTGAGCGTGATAATGCTACTTCTGTTGCTGAATGTTCCACTGCTACTGCTGTTGTAATATCTTCAACTGTTAATGTGGTAACTAACCCCTCTGCTGAGGATACCACTGCTATTGCTGATGAGAATGCTAGGTTGAAGACATTGCTTGAAACAGGGATGTACAAAAGTCTTAAAGGACATCAGACATTATGTGATGTCCTCAAGAAGCAGATTCTGAACCGAAACCCTAGGAAAGAGGGTGTTGGGTTCGTAAGGAAAATAAATGCAGATGGCTCTTACTGGAAACCTGAGCAGTACCCCAAAACCAAGTGGGTTGCTGCAAAGGAACCTTCAGCAGATCCATCTAATTTATTTGGCTTCACTTGTGCTAACCCCATTATCATTGATGAATCCTTTGATGCAAACTATATATTGTTTAAGAATCAGAATGGTGAAGTGTTTGCCAGGTACATTGGTACTAACTGCAGGAATGGACCGCCTATGAAGAAGATCTGGGTTCCGAAAAAGTGTCTAGAAAATCTTCCTGTGAATGTCTTCATGACACCTCACTTGAAGAAGACAAACCTCAGACCAAAGGCTTCATACGGTCCAAAGGCTTCATACAAACAGAGGACTCGCCTGAGTCACACTAACGCAAATGTTTTGCAGGGAAACCATACTCAGGCATATGAATATGAGAGCGGTTCATCAAACCGTCATGTTCATATGACCAAAAATTATTCTACTTATTCTTATGAGTACTATTGTCCACCTGCAAGACTGTTTGCTAAGGCTTCAAAGCCAAAATTCTCAGATGCTGCACTTAGACTTATTGCTTCTAAGCCACCCTTGAAGATGTGGGTGGTTAAGAAGGCTTAACTCTCTTTTGTAGGGAAAGGTCTCCAGCAGAAAACCAAAATCTTCTAACGCTATTGCTGGGGACCTTAAAAATCTTGTAGGGCGCAAGATAAAATGCCCGAATGGCATCATTATGTACTTCGTTCCTGAATCGCATGCTACTCTCCCTATTAGTCCTAATCTGGATCTAAGTTTTCATAACCCACTGGTTCGTCAAATGTTTTTGCTTCACAATTCTCTTCGTGAAGCCTATCCCCTTAACTGCACTGTAGGGTACGACACCAGCGTCTTCAAAGTCTTCAGAATGGATTATTGACAGTGGGTGTACAAATCACATGACTGGCAAAAGAAGTCTTCTTATGGACTCAACCTTACGTCCATCTGACAAGAGCCACATCACATTTGCTGACACTGGTAAAAGTAAGGTATTGGGTCTAGGTAGAGTTGCAATCTCAAAGGATCAACACATGGATAAAGTCATGCTTGTTGAATCCCTTGGTTTCAACTTAATGTCTGTCTCAATGCTTTGCGATTTGAACATGATCGTAATGTTTGGAAAATATCGTTGCCTAGTACTAATGGAAACTGACAAGTCTCTAGTGTTTGAAGGGTATCGAAAAGATGATCTGTACGTGGTAGATTTCTCAGCAGGGCCACAACTTGCAGTATGTCTTCTTGCAAAAGCTTCAGAATGCTGGCTTTGGCATCGGAGGCTTAGGCATGCTGGCATGAGGAACCTCCACACCCTTGCGAAGAAGAAACATGTCATAGGCATCGAAGGCGTCAAGTTCAAGAAAGATCACTTATGCGGTGCCTGTGAAGCAGGGAAGATGATGAGGGCAAAACATCCCTCGAAGACAAACATGACCACTACTCGACCCTTCGAACTGCTTCACATGGATCTCTTTGGTCCCACTCACTACTCAACTTTTACTACTACTGCTTGCCTCTATGGCTTCGTTATTGTTGATGATTATTCTAGATATACTTGGGTGCACATAATTCTTTACAAGACTGAAGTGCAGGATGTCTTCAGACGCTTCGCCAATCGTGCTATGAACAATTTCGGCGCCAAGATAAAGCACATTAGAAGTGACAATGGCACTGAATTCAAGAACACTAGCCTTGATACATATCTTGATACCTTGGGCATCACACATGAATTCTCAGCTCCGTACACGCCACAGCAGAATGGCATCGTCGAACGCAAGAACAGAACACTCATTGAGATGGCCAGAACGATGCTAGATGAATACAAGACTCCAAGAAAATTCTGGACTGAAGCCATTGACACTGCATGCCATACAATCAATCGTGTTTATCTTCACAAGCTTCTGAACAAGACATCTTATGAGCTCCTTACTGGCAAAAAGCCAAATGTCAGTTACTTCAGAGTATTTGGCGCAAGGTGCTGGATCAAGGACCCACATCACACCTCAAAATTTGCACCAAAAGCACATGAGGGTTTTATGCTTGGATATGGAAAGGATTCACACTCCTATAGAGTCTTCAATCTCTTTCATTACAAAGTGGTTGAAACAGTGGATGTGCGGTTCGATGAGACCAACGGATCACAAAGAGAGCAGCTGCCAAGTGTGCTAGATGAAGTTCCTTCCAGTGAATCAATCAAGCTAATGGGAACTGGAGAGATTATACCTTCTAAAGCTCATCCTGAAGAAGAACTTATCATCTCAGCACCTGATCAACATGAAGACAATGCTCATCCTGAAGACATTCCTCCCAACAACAACACAGATCAGCAAGGGCAAAGTCTTCACCTAGTACATCCTCGCGTTGCCAATGAAGTGCAGATTGAAAGAATAATTGATAGCATCAATGCACCTAGTCCACTCACTCGTTCAAGGGCAACTCAGCTAGCAAATTTCTGTGGGCACTTCGCATTCGTCTCAATATCAGAACCCAAGAAAGTTGAAGAAGCCTTCATGGAACCTGAATGGATTCAAGCTATGCAAGAAGAGCTTCAATAGTTTGAGCTGAATAATGTATGGGAACTGGTTAAGCGTCATGATCCACGGAAGCACAACATAATAGGCACCAAATGGATATACCGCAACAAGCAAGATGAGCATGGTCAAGTTGTCAGAAACAAAGCTCGTCTCGTTGCTCAAGGATATACTCAAGTGGAAGGCATTGACTTCGATGAAACATTTGCTCCTATGGCTAGGCTTGAAGCCATACGCATACTGCTGGCCTATGCAAATCATCATAACATTCTTCTATATCAAATGGATGTGAAGAGTGCCTTTATCAATGGCAAGATTGAAGAAGTGTATGTTGCACAACCGCCTGGTTTTGAAAATCCAAAACATCCTGACATGGTATACAAGCTCAACAAGGAACTGTATGGCCTCAAACAAGCCCCTAGGGCCTGGTATGACACACTCAAATATTTCCTGAAGAGCAAAGGCTTCATACCTGGTTCCCTAGATCCCACTCTTTTCACGAAGACATATGATGGTGAACTGTTTGTGTGTCAAATATATGTGGATGACATTATCTTCGGCTGCACCAGTCAGAAGTACAGTGAAGAGTTTGGATATATGATGCAAGAGCAATATCAGATGTCCATGGTGGGGGAGCTGAAGTTCTTCCTTGGTCCTCAAATACGACAACAACGCAATGGCATCTTCATATCTCAAGAGAAGTATCTCAAAGATTGCCTGAAGAAGTTCGGTATGCAAGACTGCAAAGGCTTCACAACACCAATGCCAGCCAAACATCATCTGGGTCCTGACGACGATGGTAAAGAGTTCGATCAAAAGGTATACCGCTCCATGATTGGTTCTTTACTTTATCTATGTGCATCTAGGCCAGATATTATGCTTAGTGTTTGCATGTGTGCTCGATTTCAAGCGGCACCAAAGGAGTCGCATCACTTAGCTGTGAAGCGAATTCTTCGATATTTGGCTCACACCCCAACTCTAGGATTATGGTATCCAAAGGGCTCAGAGTTTGATTTGGTTGGATTCTCGGATGTTGATTATGCTGGTGACAAAGTTGATCGCAAGTCTACATCAGGCACATGTCACTTTCTGGGACGATCACTAGTATGTTGGTCTTCAAAGAAGCAGAACTGTGTATCTCTCTCCACTGCTGAATCTGAATACATTGCTGCTGGATCTTGCTGCGCTCAGCTTCTGTGGATGAAGCAAACACTCAAGGACTATGGCATTCATCTGAAGCAAGTGCCACTTTACTGCGACAATGAAAGCGCCATCAAGATTGCCAACAACCTAGTTCAGCACTCGAAGACAAAGCACATTGAAATTCGTCATCACTTTCTCAGAGATCATGTTGTGAAGGAAGACATTGATATCATACACGTCAACACTGAAGAGCAATTGGCAGATATCTTCACCAAGCCTTCGGATGAGAAGAGGTTTTGCAAGTTACGGTGTGAGCTAAATATCCTGGAATCCTCAAATGTCCTGTGATCAGGCACACATCCTAACCCTTATGCAAATTGATGACTTAGATGTGCAACACACGAAGTGAAGTATATCTTCAATCAATGAAGACATACATTCTAAGTCTGAATACATTAATGTGGAATTTGACTTCGGAGCGCCACGATAATTGTGCGCCGTGTCTGGGTCTAATACTTCCTATACGGTGGGTAACGCCACCACCAAACGTTCTATTTTGAAGTATTTCACTCATGGCGTTACCTTGCAATGTCTTCACATTTGGTTTGGCTTCAACTCAACATGTCTTCATGATTATCTTCACTATGTTGATTATATATATATATATATATATATATATATATATATATACTAGTGTTTTGTCCTCTACAGCATTCACTTATAGCTATGTCTTCTTGTTGAATCTTTTGAACTAAGTGAATGTGATCGGACCCTAACCTCTCTATGCTCTCTATCTCACAATTATATCTCTCCAAGTCATATGCATTCTATTGAAACTGTCGAATTGTAACGCCCCGAGACCGACGCTCCAGAAGACTTCCAGCGACTCCGAGTTTCGTCGTGTGATTTGTTTTGTTTGTTGCATCATTTGCATTGCATCATGCCATCATGTCATTTTTTTTAAAACTCTTCTAAATAAATTGCATAGATTTTTTGATCTATTTAAACCGAGGGAACTCACATGGTGACTTCTCTTTATAACATATCCTCCAATATTAGGGAGCTATATTAAATATTTCTTTATTTCGGAAATCACCAAAACACACATGCAAAATAATTTCGTTCCTTTTCTGCTTCAAGTTTGGTCTCCAACCTTGCCAATAATTATTTCATCATTTTCCGGAGCTCCACCAAAAATCCGAACATTTTTGGACCTTCCTTTCATCAAGTCCTAGTTCAAACCCATTTGAATTTCAAATGAGTTTGAATTTAAATCTTTCAATCATGCCCCTTTCTATTTTTCTTGGAACGAGCATATTTTTGCGAGTCCGGGAAAATAATCCCCTTGCCCAAAATTCTATTTCTACCTTCCTTTCTTCTCCTTTTCTTCCTTGATTTATTTTCTATTTTCAGAAAATATAAGAGAGGGAGAAGAAGCCCAGCAGCCTGTAACCTAGCCGGCCTCTTAGGCCCATCCGCAGTCCAGCCCACCTAACCCCCTCCTAACCCTAGCCCGCATCTCATCTCTCCCTCTCTCTCCCTTGGAGCGCCGCCAGGCACCCGCATCGCCCGCGCCAGAGGACGCGCTCGACCCCATCGCCCTCTCCTGCGCCCGTTCCCGATCCTCTCGCCTCCCTCCTCTTGATCTCTCCCTCTCCCTCGTCTCCTCCCTCGCGCCGTCACCACACACGCAACACACCAGGGAGGAGTCCCCGCGCCCGATTCCCCAGCTCCTCGAGCCGGAGGGCCTCGCGTGCGAGCTCGACCCCGAGCGCCTGAGATGCTCTTCCTCCCTTCTCCTCGTGCACCCGCAACCATCGCCTCCCTGCCATGGCCGCGTGCCGCCCCTCTCCTCCGAGCGCCGCGTTGGGCCTCCTGCGCCGTAACTGGAGTCCAACTCCGACGCCCCTGCCTCGCGTCGTCTTCTTCAACCCCCTGCCCGAGTCCCCTGCATCACGCCCCGTCGCCAGAGCCGCGTCAAGCCGCCGTCCTCTCCTCGCCGGTGCGCCCCCCTCCATTCCGGCGCCGGGAACGGAACCCCGCGCCCGGATCTCGCCTCCACCACCATGCGCCGCGTGCCCAACCTCCTCCCTCACCTGCGGCCGTGCCTCCTCCTCCGCATCAGCCGGCTTCTCCCCTCGTTCCCACGCAGCGCCATGCCCCGTCGCCCCTCCGGTCGCTGCGACCAGGAGCGCTGCCGCCCTCCTTCCTCATCTGCACCGAGCCCCGCGGCCACTTCGTCCATGTCGCCCCGCAGCCATCGCCGGAGCTGCTCCTTTTGCCGAGCGCCACCCCGAGCCCCAAGCATCGCCCCTGCTCCCTCCTTCGCCAGCACCCTGCCTCCTTCATGCCTCCCCATCAGCGCACGGCGTCTCCGACCCGTTCCGCCCCTTGCTGCTGCTGTAGGCCATGAGCTCGCGGCTACCGCACGGACGCCAAGACCGAGACCGCCCTGAACCACGTCGTCTCGCTGGATCGTCAAGACCATCTCGGTTTTTGCAAGTACCTCTACGCTCGAAGATGTTGGATGCGCCAAGTTCCACTACGTTAGGCACCACTACTGTTGCTGAGAGTTTCGTCAAGTTCAACTACATCGACTACGAAACGTGAACGACTACCGTCGCCGAGACCGCAAGTACCACTACTTCTACTACCGTCGCCGTGTACAACTACTTCCTCTACGTCGCCACGTGAACGTCTACCTCCACTACGGCCGTGAACGACTACTTCCTTCGCCGAACGAGAACCGTCCCGATTGCTCGCTTCGAAGGTATAACCACCGAAACGACCGCCGTGGACCGAATGCACGTTGTATGAGATGCCCGTGTTTGCACCATGTCCGAATTGTTCCTTGCACGTTCGCCGTAAGCCATGCCACCATTATGTGGGACACCCGGAATCCGGGATCACCCCACCATCCATGCACGCATCCGCACGCCTCCTTTTGCACCGGTATCTCCGTGAGCTACCGGAACCGATATGTTGTCGTGGCATCATTTTCGGATATGTTGCCGTGGCACCATTTTTTGTTTCGCCGCCGTGGCACCCTTTTCGTTCCGCCATGGTGACCAAATGCTCCTTATCATGCTCTATGTCAACATTTTCATAAAAATTGCATAAAACTTGCATATGTCATCCGCATCATGATAACAACATTTAAAATGTTTAAAAATTATGTTTGCATTAAACTACTAAAAGACATGTGGGGATTTACCGGAATTGTTGTTTGTTGTTCCGGCCTCATTTAAACTTGCCTAGATAGGTAGTTTTCATTTGCTCCACCTCTTGCCATGTTTAACAACAGTTAATATTGTTGGGTAGCTTAAACGAGAGATAACTAAATAATTGATGTGGTGTTCCGTCAACATGCACCTCGTTGCATATTGAGCTCCACTTAACTTGTAGTATTGTTTGTTGCACTTTGCCATGCCATGCCTCATTAAACCGGACATGCATCATACTTGTTTGCGCATCATGCTATGTTTATGTGATGGTTGTTTACTATGTTGTTTGTTTCTTTCCGGGTTGCTTCTCTCGTTAGCTTCGGTTTCGTTCCGGAATTGTGAGGATTCGTTCGACTACGTCCGTTTGTCTTCTTCATGGACGCGTTCTTCTTCCTTGCGGGATTTCAGGCAAGATGATCATACCCTCGAAATCACTACTATCTTTGCTATGCTAGTTTGCTCGCTCTTTTGCTATGCCAATGCTACGATGCCTACCATTTGCTTGTCAGCCTCCCAAATTGCCATGTCAAACCTCTAACCCACCATGTCCTAGCAAACCGTTGATTGGCTATGTTACCGCTTTGCTCAGCCCCTCTTATAGCGTTGTTAGTTGCAGGTGAAGATTGAAGTTTGTTCCTTGTTGGAACATGGAGATGTTGTTCCTTGTTGGAACATGTTTACTTGTTGGGATATCACAATATATCTTACTTAATTAATGCATCTATATACTTGGTAAAGGGTGGAAGGCTCGGCCTTATGCCTGGTGTTTTGTTCCACTCTTGCCGCCCTAGTTTCCGTCATATCGGTGTTATGTTCCCGGATTTTGCGTTCCTTACACGGTTGGGCTATAATGGGAACCCCTTGACAGTTCGCCTTAAGTAAAGCTCCTCCAGCAATGCCCAACATTGGTTTTACCATTTGCACTAACAACCTACCACCTTCCCTTGGGTTCTGCAGACTCAAGGGTCATCTTTATTCTAACCCCCCCCCCCCCGGGCCAGTGCTCCTCTGAGTGTTGGTCCGAACTGAGCTGCCTGCGGGGCCACCTCGGGGAAACTTGAGGGTTGGTTTTACTCGTAGCTAGTCTCATCTGAGTGTGCCCTGAGAAAGAGATATGTGCAGCTCCTATCGGAATTTGTCGGCACATTCGGGCGGTGTTGCTGGTTTAGTTTTACCCTGTCGAAATGTCTTGTTGTACCGGGATACCGAGTCTGATCGGAGTGTCTCGGGTGGAGGTCTATTCCTTCGTTGACCGTGAGAGCTTGTTATGGGCTAAGTTGGGACACCCCTGCAGGGTATTATCTTTCGAAAGCCGTGCCCGCGGTTATGTGGCAGATGGGAATTTGTTAATGTCCGGTTGTAGAAAACCCGAAGTTGACCTTAATTAAAATACATCAACCGCGTGTGTAACCGTGATGGTCTCTTCTCGACGGAGTCCGGGAAGTGAACACGGTGTTGGAGTTATGTTTGACGTAGGTTGCTATAGGATCACTTCTTGATCATACTTTTATCGACCGTGCCTTGCTTCTCTTCTCGCTCTCTTTTGTGATTGTAGCCACCATATATGCTAGTCGCTTGCTGCAGCTCCACCTCATTACTCCATCCTCCCTATAAGCTTAAATAGTCTTGATCTTGCGGGTGTGAGATTGCTGAGTCCCCGTGGCTCACAGATACTTCCAAAACCAGTTTGCAGGTGCCTATGTTACCGTGCAGATGACGCAACCAAGCTCAAGAAGGAGCTCGATGAAGATCTTGCCCTTTGTGTTGTTTCGTTCTAGTTGATCAGTAGTGGAGCCCAGTTGGGGTCGATCGGGGACCTTTGTCGCATGTGGAGTTCTTCTTTTATTTTGGTTACGTAGTCGGACCTTGATTGTATCTGGATGATGTAATGCTTTATTCATGTAATTGTGTGAAGTGGCGATTGTAAGCCAACTATGTATCTCTTTCCCTTATGTATTACATGGGTTGTGTGAAGATTACCTCACTTGCGACATTGCTTTCAATGCGGTTATGCCTCTAAGTCGTGCTTCGACACGTGGGAGATATAGCCACATCGAGGGCGTTACAAGTTGGTAATCAGAGCCTTCCCCGACCTTAGGGGCCCCACTGCTTGATCGTTTTTAGCGGCCGAGTTGTGTCTAGAAAAATGTTTTGAGTCATTTAGGATTATATATATCGGAGAGTTAGGAATTCTTTTTACTCCCCAGTCTCTTCATCGCTTTGGTAAGGCATCCTGACGTAGAGTTTTGACTCTTCTCTTCTCAAATTTCACTAAAAAAAAATTTTAGGATCACGCGGGTATCTTGGAATCGTTCCGATGGTTTTATGATGAGAACATTGTCTTGGTGCCTCCTGTCAGGGGTTTAGTGGAAGTGTCCCGGGGAGTTGAGCTCTGAGGTGTTGTCGTCATAATTTTATCGTTGCAGTTCTGGAATACCTGAGTTTAGTACGCCGACATCGAAAATCTCTTTTATGCAGTTCGTTGGTGAGATAACCCCGATAACCCAGTACTGAGGTGAGTACGGGAGTATTGCCATAACTTGTATAACGGATGCTTTTCGAAGGTTGAGGTAGACAATTTCCGAAGGTTTCTTGGTTATGTGTTGAAGGATGGATACAGCTAGATGTAGGATTTGCTAGTTTTGGGTGAGATATTATGCTTCCCCTGTATCCCCAACACCTGATTGCATAACCGGAAAATTTCAGGAGTTTCATAGGTGGGAAATCAAGTAGCTCTTAGGATATCTTTCCGACAGATGTATGATATGAAATTGGGGTTCGACGTCTAGTGGTCCGCCTATTCACGGTTGAATTTTACAGTGGTCTCGTTGTGTCTTAAAGAGTCCTTGGCTATGCCGACTCGGGGACGCTTCGTATGTCATGTGCACTGCCTTGTACATGATGGTGTTGTACGATCGAGCCCGTGTAGGCCCCACCACGAAAACTTCGGACGAAACCTCTATCATATGTTTGTTCCGGCTTATTCTGCAAGCCAGTCCTTTGTTTTTGTTTTGAGTTGTGGTATTCGAGTTGCTTCAATGTCAAGTGTTGATTCCATACCTTTCCGAAATGGTGTTCTCATACTCCGATGTGAATACCAATCCTTCTCAACAATCGAGATTGTCATGTCAATCCTTTTCAACCGGCGTGTTTCTCTTCAAGTGGATCCGATCACTTCAACATCAGCAAGACCAATTATCATTTCTTCTCAACGGTGTTTGTTTCATCCGTCTCCAAGTTGCCTTTGTTTTTTCCCGCCCACCCACCCTTTTTCCTCAAGGACTAAGATTTCTTTACCAAGTATCCTTTTATTTTCCGTCAATGTTCTTACCCGGTGGTTCTCAAGAAGATGTTCTACTAGTTCGTCATTCCTCATTCCTTTCTCTTCTCCGGTGGATTCAAGTCAAGTTTTGTTGGTCATACCTTTTTCCTCATTTCTATGTCTTCTCATACCGGTGCACCTCATTATCATTCTACTCCTCGCTATTTGTTATTCCGGAGTGCTGAAGATATCTCTGAAGATTCGTGTTTCCACTCCGCATCAATTCTAACTATTTCGAGGCTGTTACCTCATTCAAGCCATTTAATTCAACCGGTGCAACCTCCCTTTCAAGCAATTGTTCAACGGTGTTCTTTTGAGTGGGCCCTAACCCACAGGTCTTTTCCCAGGATCTTACCTGACTCTTCTATTTTCCCAGAGCTATCCTAAATTCTTCTCCAAGTTTGACGTAAGAATGAGTTATCATCAGTCAAATGCTTTTCTCTAAGATCTTTCAAATTCTTTTCATAGTTGGCTCAACCTCTTCGCTTTTGATTCTTCCGGTGTGCCTCAATAATTCTTGGTGGTGTTTCTCGTTGTCATTATCATCATTTGAAGACCGAAGAAGAGTTTCTCTTTAATCTTGCTCTATTCTCTTCAAGATTCATGGTGCTAGCTTGTTGCCATCCTCTCATAATTGTTTTCGATTTTGAGAATTTTTTTCACCCATCCGGAGCATTTCATGAGTTGTTTCAATTTCTTTCCTCCGAAGGCCATCATGTCATAATTCTTAATTCTCAGCGTGTACCTATCGTTCTCCAAATCTTACCGGTGAATCGTTCAAATATCCTCTAATCAGTTCCTGATCTCTTCGTTCTCAGGTATCTAAATCCCCTCAAGTATCTTCATTCATTTTTTCAATTATTCCCGGTGAATTGTGCCTTTGCTACTTTCATTTTCAATTCTTACGGTGGTTCTTTCAACATTCCTCTTCTTTTGTTATCGTATCAATTAATTCGTTCTTTCTGAATCCTACCTGTGGATCGTTGAAGACTTTTTGGAAGTTTATGATATATCTCTCTTAATCCTTTCTACAAGAATAAGTAGTATGCCAAATCCGTTGCTTGTCATCAATTTAAATTGGTGAAGGATACGCATAACATAATTCTTATTCTGGTTTCATCCAAGTGATTAATCCTTTCCTTCGGAGTTTGTTCAGGAGTAATAAATTCTTGGCTTCTTGTTGTTCATCTTTCTTCCAGAGTTCTAAGTTTTCCGCATTATCTCGTCGCGAAGCTCCATCTAAATCATCGCAAGGCTTCACCTTGTGTTTTCAACTTCTCTTTCTTTTTATCATCCGTTTATTACCGGAGTGGTGGTTCGTCAAGGATTCTTTTCATTCTTCAATTGTTCTTCAAGATTTCTCTCGAAGTTAAGATCCGTCAAGCCATACTTCAAAATAACCATGGTGCTCAACACATGTTTTGTTTTGAGGAATTCAAGCATTCTTTATCGTGCATTCCAAAGTGCAATTTTTTCTACCTTATCTTTTGAGATGGTGTTATGCCACTCTTGACAATTTCCCTTGGTTATTCATGTTGTCAAGAATGAGATATTTAAATCCATCAATCTCTTCATTGGAGTTATCTTGGGCTATATTTCACCTAAAGCTTTCCCTAAGGATTGTTGCTATTTATGGTGCTTATAAATGACCCAAGTTCTTCATTTGTCCTTCCGGTGAAATAAGTTTCTCGTCTCCTTGTTGATATCAATCCAATCATTTGTTTCCGTTGGTGGCAGATGTTGGCATTTTCTTCTCCATTCTTCTATTTCAATTATCTATCTTCTATTCTTTTGTTTCGGAGGCATTGTGATGTTGCTCTCTTCACTCACCATCTCGATTCGTGAGGATCGTGTTCTTTTCTTGCTTATCCATTTAACCGGAGTGTCGTGTTTTCATTCGAGTTCTCTAATCTTATCAAGTTTTCCCTCCTTCCTCAACTGGAGAGCTGTCTGAAATCCTTCTTACCCATTGTGCCATTCTTTCAATAGTTCCGGAGGCAGTGTGTTGTTGATTTCATCAAGTAACATCCCATCTTCTCAAGTTCATGTTCTATTCCTTCCATGTTCAACCGGAGTACTGCCCGAATTCTTCCCCTCTCATCTTGTTTTAACCGGAGTGGTTTCGAATTCTATCTTGTCCATTAAACTCTTGATTCATGTCTTTGCAACCTTCAAGTTCTCGTAATGTTCCTTGTTCTTTTTTTTAACGGATAGTTTGCAATCTCGTTCTTCTCAGTTGTGCTCTTTCTTTTAAATTGCTCAACCTCTCAAGGTTCGTGGTTTCACTCGTTTGTCAAAGAAGCAACTTAGTTTTACCTCTTCTCTTTCTCTTCTGTTTTCCCTCCGGTGCCATTCTAGATCTCGGGACGAGATCCTCTCATAGTGGTGGAGTGTTGTAACGCCCCGAGACCGACGCTCCAGAAGACTTCCAGTGACTCCGAGTTTCGTCGTGTGATTTGTTTTGTTTGTTGCATCATTTGCATTGCATCATGCCATCATGTCATTTATTTTTTTTAAACTCTTCTAAATAAATTGCATAGATCTTTTGATCTATTTAAACCGAGGGAACTCACATGGTGACTTCTCTTTATAACATATCCTCCAATATTAGGGAGCTATATTAAATATTTCTTTATTTCGGAAATCACCAAAACACACTTGCAAAATAATTTCGTTCCTTTTCTGCTTCAAGTTTGGTCTCCAACCTTGCCAATAATTATTTCATCATTTTCCGGAGCTCCACCAAAAATCCGAACATTTTTGGACCTTCCTTTCATCAAGTCCTAGTTCAAACCCATTTGAATTTCAAATGAGTTTGAATTTAAATCTTTCAATCATGCCCCTTTCTATTTTTCTTGGAACGAGCATATTTTTGCGAGTCCGGGAAAATAATCCCCTTGCCCAAAATTCTATTTCTACCTTCCTTTCTTCTCCTTTTCTTCCTTGATTTATTTTCTATTTTCAGAAAATATAAGAGAGGGAGAAGAAGCCCAGCAGCCTATAACCTAGCCGGCCTCTTAGGCCCATCCGCAGTCCAGCCCACCTAACCCCCTCCTAACCCTAGCCCGCATCTCATCGCTCCCTTGGAGCGCCGCCAGGCACCCGCATCGCCCGCGCCAGAAGACGCGCTCGACCCCATCGCCCTCTCCTGCGCCCGTTCCCGATCCTCTCGCCTCCCTCCTCTCGATCTCTCCCTCTCCCTCGTCTCCTCCCTCGCGCCGTCACCACACACGCAACACACCAGGGAGGAGTCCCCGCGCCCGATTCCCCAGCTCCTCGAGCCGGAGGGCCTCGCGTGCGAGCTCGACCCCGAGCGCCTGAGATGCTCTTCCTCCCTTCTCCTCGTGCACCCGCAACCATCGCCTCCCTGCCATGGCCGCGTGCCGCCCCTCTCCTCCGAGCGCCGCGTCGGGCCTCCTGCGCCGTAACTGGAGTCCAACTCCGACGCCCCTGCCTCGCGTCGTCTTCTTCAACCCCCTTCCCGAGTCCCCTGCATCACGCCCCGTCGCCGGAGCCGCGTCAAGTCGCCGTCCTCTCCTCGCCGGTGCGCCCCCCTCCATTGTGGCGCCGGGAACAGAACCCCGCGCCCGGATCTCGCCTCCACCACCATGCGCCGCGTGCCCAACCTCCTCCCTCACCTGCGGTCGTGCCTCCTCCTCCGCATCAGCCGGCTTCTCCCCTCGTTCCCACGCAGCGCCATGCCCCGTCGCCCCTCCGGTCGCTGCGACCAGGAGCGCTGCCGCCCTCCTTCCTCATCTGCACCGAGCCCCGCGGCCACTTCGTCCATGTCGCCCCGCAGCCATCGCCGGAGCTGCTCCTTTTGCCGAGCGCCACCCCGAGCCCCAAGCATCGCCCCTGCTCCCTCCTTCGCCAGCACCCTGCCTCCTTCACGCCTCCCCATCAGCGCACGGCGTCTCCGACCCGTTCCGCCCCTTGCTGCTGCTGTAGGCCATGAGCTCGCGGCTACCGCACGGACGCCAAGACCAAGACCGCCCCGAACCACGTCGTCTCGCTGGATCGTCAAGACCATCTCGGTTTTTGCAAGTACATCTACGCCCGAAGATGTTGGATGCGCCAAGTTCCACTACGATAGGCACCACTACTTTTGCTGAGAGTTTCGTCAAGTTCAACTACATCGACTACGAAACGTGAACGACTACCGTCGCCGAGACCGCAAGTACCACTACTTCTACTACCGTCGCCGTGTACAACTACTTCCTCTACGTCGCCACGTGAACGTCTACCTTCACTACGGCCGTGAACGACTACTTCCTTCGCCGAACGAGAACCGTCCCGATTGCTCGCTTCGAAGGTATAACCACCAAAACGACCGCTGTGGACCGAATGCACGTTGTATGAGATGCCCGTGTTTGCACCATGTCCGAATTGTTCCTTGCACGTTCGCCGTAAGCCATGCCACCATTATGTGGGACACCCGGAATCCGGGATCACCCCACCATCCATGCACGCATCCGCACGCCTCCTTTTGCACCGGTATCTCCGTGAGCTATCGGAACCGATATGTTGCCGTGGCATCATTTTCGGATATGTTGTCGTGGCACCATTTTTTGTTTCGCCGCCGTGGCACCCTTTTCGTTCCGCCATGGTGACCAAATGCTCCTTATCATGCTCTATGTCAACATTTTCATAAAAATTGCATAAAACTTGCATATGTCATCCGCATCATGATAACAACATTTAAAATGTTTAAAAATTATGTTTGCATTAAACTACTAAAAGACATGTGGGGATTTACCGGAATTGTTGTTTGTTGTTCCGGCCTCATTTAAACTTGCCTAGATAGGTAGTTTTCATTTGCTCCACCTCTTGCCATGTTTAACAACCGTTAATATTGTTGGGTAGCTTAAACGAGAGATAACTAAATAATTGATGTGGTGTTCCGTCAACATGCACCTCGTTGCATATTGAGCTCCACTTAACTTGTAGTATTGTTTGTTGCACTTTGCCATGCCATGCCTCATTAAACCGGACATGCATCATACTTGTTTGCGCATCATGCCATGTTTATGTGATGGTTGTTTACTATGTTGTTTGTTTCTTTCCGGGTTGCTTCTCTCGTTAGCTTCGGTTTCGTTCCGGAATTGTGAGGATTCGTTCGACTACGTCCGTTTGTCTTCTTCATGGACGCGTTCTTCTTCCTTGCGGGATTTCAGGCAAGATGATCATACCCTCGAAATCACTACTATCTTTGCTATGCTAGTTTGCTCGCTCTTTTGCTATGCCAATGCTACGATGCCTACCATTTGCTTGTCAGCCTCCCAAATTGCCATGTCAAACCTCTAACCCACCATGTCCTAGCAAACCGTTGATTGGCTATGTTACCGCTTTGCTCAGCCCCTCTTATAGCATTGTTAGTTGCAAGTGAAGATTGAAGTTTGTTCCTTGTTGGAACATGGAGATGTTGTTCCTTGTTGGAACATGTTTACTTGTTGGGATATCACAATATATCTTACTTAATTAATGCATCTATATACTTGGTAAAGGGTGGAAGGCTCGGCCTTATGCCTGGTGTTTTGTTCCACTCTTGCCGCCCTAGTTTCCGTCATATCGGTGTTATGTTCCCGGATTTTGCGTTCCTTACATGGTTGGGCTATAATGGGAACCCCTTGACAGTTCGCCTTAAGTAAAGCTCCTCCAGCAATGCCCAACATTGGTTTTACCATTTGCACTAACAACCTACCACCTTCCCTTGGGTTCTGCAGACTCAAGGGTCATCTTTATTCTAACCCCCCCCCCCCCCAGGCCAGTGCTCCTCTGAGTGTTGGTCCGAACTGAGCTGCCTGCGGGGCCACCTCGGGGAAACTTGAGGGTTGGTTTTACTCGTAGCTAGTCTCATCTGAGTGTGCCCTGAGAAAGAGATATGTGCAGCTCCTATCGGGATTTGTCGGTACATTTGGGCGGTGTTGCTGGTTTAGTTTTACCCTGTCGAAATGTCTTGTTGTACCGGGATACCGAGTCTGATCGGAGTGTCTCGGGTGGAGGTATATTCCTTCATTGACCGTGAGAGCTTGTTATGGGCTAAGTTGGGACACCCCTGCAGGGTATTATCTTTCGAAAGCCGTGCCCGCGGTTATGTGGCAGATGGGAATTTGTTAATGTCCGGTTGTAGAAAACCCGAAGTTGACCTTAATTAAAATACATCAACCGCGTGTGTAACCGTGATGGTCTCTTCTCGGCGGAGTCCGGGAAGTGAACACGGTGTTGGAGTTATGTTTGACGTAGGTTGCTATAGGATCACTTCTTGATCATACTTTTATCGACCGTGCCTTGCTTCTCTTCTCGCTCTCTTTTGCGATTGTAGCCACCATATATGCTAGTCGCTTGCTGCAGCTCCACCTCATTACTCCATCCTCCCTATAAGCTTAAATAGTCTTGATCTCGCGGGTGCGAGATTGCTGAGTCCCCGTGGCTCACAGATACTTCCAAAACCAGTTTGCAGGTGCCTATGTTACCGTGCAGATGACGCAACCAAGCTCAAGAAGGAGCTCGATGAAGATCTTGCCCTTTGTGTTGTTTCGTTCTAGTTGATCAGTAGTGGAGCCCAGTTGGGGTCGATCGGGGACCTTTGTCGCATGTGGAGTTCTTCTTTTATTTTGGTTCCGTAGTCGGACCTTGATTGTATCTGGATGATGTAATGCTTTATTCATGTAATTGTGTGAAGTGGCGATTGTAAGCCAACTATGTATCTCTTTCCCTTATGTATTACATGGGTTGTGTGAAGATTACCTCACTTGCGACATTGCTTTCAATGCGGTTATGCCTCTAAGTCGTGCTTCGACACGTGGGAGATATAGCCGCATCGAGGGCATTACACGAATGTCTTCTCTGCGTCCTTGTCAGCAGAAGACACAGAGACAACATTTAAGTCTGTTTTCAATGCTCATTTATCCACATGAAATCCGGAGAAGTAGGAACGACCACCCAACAATCCAGGCGTGCGTGGGATGTGGAACTGCCCCCAAAATACCGCATGATGGCCACGTACTACTCAGATGCGAATCGCCAGGGGCACCTGAGTAACAGCACAGTGCCGCCCCTGCGCCTATAAATTCACACGTACCGCGGTCATAATCTCCTTCTTCCACCCTCGCATGAACCCTAGCGCCACCGCTAGCTCTCGACGACGCCGGCGACGAAGCGCTTCGCTGCCGCAACCTCTCTGACACCGTCTTCACGCCGATCGCGGACATCGTCCTCTCCGCCGTCGCCGTAGGTGTCTTCCGTCGCCAAGTTAGGGCACGGAGGATTGAACTGCTCGGCATCATCTCCCACTCCGTCTAGCAGTTCCAAGTGTGGTAAATAAAACTTCTTTTTACAGCCCCGGTTGATCTCATGGTTATGTCACTTTCTACCATAAGAAGTTTCTCTTCACACAAGTTAGATCTTTCAATCTGCATCTCATAACATGCCTAGTATATTCACTTGTGCTTCATGAAGTAGTTAGATTCCTCACTTGTACTGATCTGTGGGTTCGTACAAATCAGGAACCAACTTCTTTTCTATGAGTGAATGTCTTCGCACGATGAGGTCAATGTCTTCTAAACTGATTTATCTTCAAAATCTTCTGAGAATGCATATGACCTCTTCCCCTTCCCTTGCACCTTAATGCTGTCACAGGTACATGTCCGTGGGAGAATCCTTTGGTTCTCATAGTCTGCATTCATTTGCAGAATTCTTACAGCATCACATAAATTCTCCTGAAGCCAGTTCCTGTTGGTCCAGCAAAAGAAAGCCTTTGAAGCCTTTGAAAGTTTTGAAGCCTTTCAAGTTAAAGTTTATGGCTTCAAAAGCAGCAGCAAGGAAGGGGGGCAGACAGAGACGTGGAGGAACTTCCAAAGATCTGCCTGAAGACCTGGCAGAAATGTATAAAACAGATCCTGAAGAGAATTATGGGCAGCGCAAGACCCGAATCCAATGGATTCGACGCTATTGGGCTGAACAATGGTTCAAGTACCGCTTCACAACCCAAGAGTATGCTAAGAAGAATGTCATCAAAATACCATGGGGAGACATCTTATTCAAGAACCTTGTACCCAGGACCAGAGATGAAGCTATTGCCCAAAGCTTCTATCCATGCATGGTTCGTGGACCACAGCCTGATGATGCACATCCGTCGTCACTCCTCTGGTGTCATGATGACAATCTGTTCAAGCGCAACTTCCAGTTTGCCCAACAATCAGCGAAGCTCAACAAGAAGAAATTTGGGTTAGACTTCAACCCTGGTCCCTCAGCACCAAGGGAAGATGGCACACGCGACGCAGAACCCAATATCATCGGTCCGTATGCCAACCTTGAGGGCCTCATCACCCGCATCTTAGTCCAAGGGACTGCCGTGAATGACCCTCCAGCTGACTCTGAGTCTGATGAAGCTCCTGCTGTACCGAAGCCAAAGCAGTCGAAGAAGCCAAAAGCTTCAAAGCCGGCCCCTTCACCAAAAATCTCAAGGGCGAAGCCATTGGCAACTGCACCTCCTGAAGACAGTGTGCAGTCTGAAGACGTATCCCGCGTCTTCAAGCCCCAGAAGGCTAAGATGCCTCAGTCACACACCGGCAAAGAGCTCACAACTGCTGCCATTCTGCGCAGCGAAGCCATTGATCTGCTAAGTGATGAAGATCTTGGAGATGACGCTCTCGAGCAGCTCATCAAGAGCAAAGAAGAAGCTGAAATCTTCAACAATTTGCCTCTCTTTGATGTCGCCATCATCCACAACTTCATCGACGAATGGTTTGCCACACCAAACATCAGCTTCGAAGATCTGCAGCTGCCCGTTGGCCTCAGCGTCGCCTTCCAAGGCGCTATTGCTTCAGAACTTGCAATTGCCCAGCGCATTGTTGAACTGAAGCAGAAAATTGATCATGAAAAGGCTCAGTTCAAGAAGAATATGGCCAAGCTCAGCGTGCAAGAAGTAAAGAGCTTCAAGATCATGTTGCATGAGCTTAAGGAAAACTTTCTGAAGAAGCGTGCAGAAGCTCAGGGTTCACGTGAGCGAATGAAGTCTCTGGCTGAAAGATGTGTGCAAGCCTACAATGAGGCTGAGAAGCGCAAGGCACTTGGGCGTCCTGGCATCGACCCCAAGATGGCCACAAAGAAAAAGAAGAAGACTGTTCCAGCTGAACCAGAGGCACCAAGGCAGGAAGCAGTTCCGATTGTCTTCCCAACTGCAACGACTGGCTCGAAGCCAAAGAGCCGGTCAACAGGTTCAGAGCTCAAGAAGACAAGAACTGCTGAGGCTGAAGCCAGGAAAAGGAAAAGCTCTGAAGCCTCTCCTACTGCCCCCAGCAAGAAAAAGAGAAAGACCAAGAAATCTCGGGCTGCTGCCACAGAGCCCTTGATAGTTGAACCTATTTCTGTGGTTCACCCTAACGCAGAACGTCAACTGACGGTTCATGAGCTTGCTTCCACAGAGGCTCCTGAAGCTGAAGACATACCAGCAGCCGACCCCATCGCTGTTGAAGACATTGGTCATCAGGACAATGTACAAGATGATGCAGCCCTTCCTCAGTATGAACACAGTGAACTCATCAGCATTGGTCGTCCTCTGATGCCAATTGCACAAGATGCATCATGGGCAGATCGCCCTCAAGAGGAAGAAGACAATGAGTCCCAGCCCACTCCAACCCCACAGGCGTCGTCTGCATTCTGCAGGATTAGCAAAGGTCCAAGGCCTCAAGTCTATGCTGAAGACATTCCGGCTGCATCAGCCGCAGAAGAAGCACCACAAGAGCCCAATCCAATGCTCCACCAAGAAGCAGTTCTCCAGGAGAACGTGCTTGTGACTGACCCTCCAGCTAGTCAAGCGGAGGCTGAAAATATTGAGGCTGCCATAACCAACACTGAAGCCAATGTGGAGCCATCCCCACCAAAAGCTTCAGAAGACAGCGAAGCTACTGATCCAGACACTTCTGTTCCTGAGTCTGCTGCAGGTCCTCAATTTGATTACCATGTGAGCACATGCCTCATGTCCAGAAGCCAGTCCCAAGGCTGCCGAGGTTCCCAGGTCCTGCATCAGCACCTGGCTCCTTTAACATCAATAGCTTCAAGGCAGATAATACGTTCTTCAACAGCTCCAAGAACCCCTATTCAAGGGAAAGGATTTCATCAGATAGGTTCTGGAGCTATCATCAGCGCAGCTACTATTCATGCATCCTATACAACCAAGGTCGCATCTTCCCGCACAAGCGCCTTGATGTTGAAGCCATTGCTGGTCTGCCCTATTTAGAGGAAGCGTTGGATTGCTTCAAGCAAGTGGGTCTGCTGCAGTTTGTAACTGATGAAGAGAACTGGAATGAAGAGCTTCTCCTGCAATTCTATGCCACCCTCCACATCAAAGGATACAACAGAGATCCGAAGACTTGGGCCCTGGAGTGGATGACCGGCAATGTCCATCATGAAGCCAATGCATTCGATATCATTGAGCTCACCGGCCTGCCCACTCCTGGCGAACTCTTCGAGGAAGGCTGTCCACTACACACTGAAGCTCTTGAGAGCATATTCCAGAGGCCTGAACCAAATATGAGTCAGATGCTCTCCATGATGAAGCCATTGCCCCACGATGCTCCTTATCCAACAGAGTTCTTCATTGAAGACTTTGAGTACCTGCCCAGAACCATCTATCACATTATCCGGCGGACTCTCTGGCCTATTAAAGGGCACTCTCCAAATGCCAAGATCGAGGGTGCAATGAAGACTCTGATATTCTGTATCCTTCATGGCAAATGCTTCAACACACAGGATTTCTTCATCCGCCAACTAGCTGCATCAGGCTCAGATCTGTTTGGTTTAAAGTACTATGCTCCTTGGGTAATGAGACTGATCAAGCTTCACTCTGCGATCTCATATCAGCCCTCAGCCCGCAACCATCGGATCTTCTTGCCAGATGTGGATACCTCTGCTGAAGCTATATATCCTGAGCCTGCCAAGCAACCTTTGAGCCTTCAGAATGCAGAACACCAGAGCTTCACTCAGAACGATGAAGGTGTTGAAGCCATCTCCAGGGTGTATCCTTTGGCTGGCACTACACGTGTGCTGCACCCTGCTTCAACTGAAGCCACTGATAGTGCAACTGCTTCTAGACCCAAGAAGTGTGCTCGTGTTCTCAATAACCGAGAGCTTCTTGTGGCCCTTCATCAAAAACAAGATAGGCATCATGACTGGCTAAAGCGTCAGATGAAAAGCCTCTTGGTGGATGTTAATCGTCTTCGAAATCTTGCCACCAAGAATGCTTTCGTCACTCATGAAACCTGTCGTCGTACATGGAAAGGGATATCAATGATGTGTACTGAAGCTGAACTTGAAGAGGATGGCTTCACTGAGCGATTCAAGTTTGACACCACACCTCCTAGAAGGGTTGTGATGCAAAACACACCATCACTTGAAGACTCTGAGTTTTCTTCATCTGCTGCCACAGTCACTGCCAGAATCATTGATGAAGAAGATGATGCTACATCACCGCCACCTGCTTCAGCACCTCCAAGCTCTTCTGCACCGCCAAACACCTCCAACGACCCTGCTGCTTCTGGGAACGAATAGACACTCTATGTCTTCAAACCTTTTCGGTCCTTGCTGACAAAAGGGGGAGAAGCATATGGGTTGATAGTCTTCAAGCGAGTCCATATGGGCGGGTGCTTTATGTTTTTCTATATTTTGCTTCGTGCTTACAACTCTCGTTTTTGCTTCATTTGGTTCTTTGAGTTGTAACACTAAAACTCGATGGTCGTCTGCTACTTGTTTGCCACCCTGTTTTGCGAAGATAAATTCCGCACTTATCTCATTCTGTAGACGTCCATTTTCCATTATGCATGTCATTATCTTCATATACTTTCACATGCATAGTGCATTGTCATCATCAGCTGAAGTGGATCTCCACAAGTACAACCTGCCATGTGCATTTGCATTCCAAAAGCAAATTAACTTATATGCACATCTTTAGGGGGAGCCCTTGCAACTTATGAAGACAATTCCTTATCCTTTACAATTTCACAGACTATATTCCCCGTTGAAAACTTCAACTAGTTTGTCATCAATCACCAAAAAGGGGGAGATTGTAAGTGCATCTAGTGCCACCCCTAGTTGGTTTTGGAGTATTGACGACAAACCTAGTTGAGGGACTAATGTGTTTGTGAGAATTGCAGGATAACACAAGTAGAAGTCCCTCATTGATTCGGTTTCACTACCAGAGATGACCCCTAAAAATGTATGAAGACATTGAAGCCAAAGGTGGTATATGAAGATATTCACATTGAAGACTATGACAAAAGAAGACACGTTATGAAGCCTATGGAGCTCGAAGACTTAGATCTTTCGTAGTTCTTTTTCTTTTTGTGTTGAGTCATAGGAACCACCGTACTGTTAAGTGGGATCCAGGAGAACCAGTCAAAATGACTGAAGTGATGCCTAAACCAAAAACCTATGTCTTCGACTGAAGACAATGAGAGCGAATCTTGTCCAGAGCCGGACAAGTCAGCTTTGCTTGTAGCCCAAGTAAAGTTGCCATGAGAGTTTGAAATCTGACCGTTGAGACACGTGTCAGTTCCTTAGTGACCCAGGGTCATTTCGGACAAATCATGTCGGGTTGCCAAGTGGCTATAAATAGCCCACCCCCTACAACCATAAACTGTTGGTTGCTCAGATTTCAGTGCACGGCTTTTGTCGTTTGAGAGAAACCCACCTCGAAGCCTTTGAGAGAAAATTCCTAGCGAGGAGAAAAGTCCTAACCACCCAGAGCCAGAGAACATTGGGCATCACTTAAGTCTTCTTGTCTGTGTGATTTGAAGACTTATTACACTTGAGGACTGTGCATCTCCAGACGGTTAGGCGTCGCGTTCAGAGCATCTAAGAGACATTGTGGATTGCCAGTGAACGAAGTCTGTGAAGGTTTGGGAGTCTACCTTGAAGACTTACCAGAGTGATTGGGCGAGGACTATGTGACCTTAGCTCAAGGAGAATATGGTGAGGACTTGGTGTCCTGAGCTGCGTGTTCAGGACTGGGTGTCCGGGACTGTGTGTCCTAAGGTTTAAATACCTAGCCGCTCCAACCAGACGTACAGTTGTCACAGCAACTGGAACTGGTCCAACACATCATTGTCTTCAACGAGTCACTGGTTTCATCTTCACTTCCTTTTACTTACTGATCACTCATTGTGAAGTCATTGCATGTCTGTTCTATCTTTTGTCTTCACAACGTGAGTGTATGATCTGTTTGGCTTCATAGTATCTTCCTACCTGATCCTAATTACACTACAGCTATTTGTCACTGTGCTTTCACTCTGTTGATACTTGACCATGGCTTGTCTAGTGTAGTCTAACTTCCGCTGCATAGTAATAGGCATATCTCTACTGTTTGTCTTCATAACTTCCACGTTTTGAAGACTTTCATAAAAATCGCCTATTCACCCCCCCCCCCCTCTAGTCGATATAACGCACTTTCACCAGGATATTGTGTCCTTCCTACCAAGGTTGAAAGAAACACCATCAATCAGTCCCCAAAGAGCAGATGTTTTGAATCCAGCATGCTCATTGTGCACAGGTCTTCGGCAATACCTCGTAGAAACATTCAGATCATGGATTCTACATTCAGAACATAGAGGAATCAAACCATGGGAAGTGGCGGAGACAGCCGGGGTTGACATTGTAGCCAATAATTACTCCCTCAATTTTTTTACTCTACATATAAGATTTGTCTTGAGTAAAACTTCGTAAAACTTGACCAAAATGTTATTGAAAACTATCAACATCTATAATAGTAAAGATATGCAATATGAAAATTTATTTCACACCGCAACAAAATTAATTCCATGATACATCTAATGGTATTGATTTAGTATTGTGAATGTTCATAACTTTTATTATAAACTTGGTCAAACTTTATAACGTTTGACCTAAGACAAATCTTATACGCGGAGTAAAAAGGAACGAAGGGAGCACCTTCTTGGGGCTTGGGAGTTTGGTCCAACTTCTCTCAGTTCGTTGCCCGCAACGTGTGAAAAACATTGTAATCTAAACTTGGTTTGGTTTGTAAGAAAATGGCACCCGATTTGCACACTCATCAAAAATTATTTGGAAGGGAGTGTTGTTATCACATTCTAGATTTTTCTCAAATGTAGAATGTTTAAAATTTCACATGGGATTAATTTTTTTCTAAAAATACTTGCGTTTGAATGCTTTTACTTATGTTGACTAGGGTTGTTTGTTTGTTTGAAAGTGAGACCCAAATGGAAATTGGGAACTAAAAAGAAACCCTAAAGGGGCATGTATGGAAATGAATCCCCAAAATCAGTTGTTATTCCAAGCATTTAAAGAATGAACACAAACAAAAATTCCATTAAACTCAAATAACAAAAGAAATCCAAATTGAAATGGAAATAAAACAAGATGGAATATTTAAGTAAGGCTATGAAAATATTTTGCAGGAAAAATTTACCAAAAGGCCTCAAATAAATATCTAATCTACTGTAAATATTCCTAAAGGAATTTAGAACAAGTTTGTTTCTCAAAACAAGTTAAACTTCAAAACAAAAATGAAATTAGAAAGACAACGGAAAAGAGAAAGAAGAGTCAGGATATCCAGACCAACCTAGCCCAGCCGGCCCAGCAAGCACGCAGCACAGGACTGCACAAGCGCGTAGCGCTGCCCAACCAGCTAGCAGGCCCGCCAACGAACTAATACGCAGACGTTTATTCACCATCGCCGGATCATCATCCAACGGAAAGTGCCACGCCCGCACTCTCTGTCTCTCTTGCCTCGCTCTGTCACTAACTGGTGGACCCCAAACGCTAGCTCCCCTTCGCCAACCTCCTCCATCCGAGAACCCTGCGCCTATGCACCCGATGTAGGACGCGCCCATGATCTCCATTTAGGCTACCTCCAACACGCACATGTCCCAGTGGCCATGTCCTTTAAATCCCCTTTGATCTCCTCATATGTTTGCCCCAAAGACCCACGGGCATCGCCGCTAGGCTACGCCGCCTCGACCCCCACATCTCCACCGCTGCCACCTCCGTCGCTGGCCAAATTTCAGAAATGTTAGGACCCCTCTCGACCAGCCGCTAGCACAACCAGCTCCATCATGCCCAAGCGCACCTCCGACACATCATCTGTTCCTCCAACGCACACCCAAGTTTCGATTTCGTCGGCAACCGAAACTCACCGCCGCCGCAGCTCCAACTCCAGTGAGGTGAACATGAACTCGAGCACCCCCGCCATGTCTTTTAGCATCGCCACACCCACACAAGTCTTTTGACCACTTTCTCGTGCCCAAGATCGCTCAACTCTGAGCACGCTATCCACACCCGAGTGATTCCCCCGTCGAGACCAACTCAAGCGAGTCACCACCATTGCGCCTGCCATCCCCGAGGGCAAGCCACCCTTACCAAGAGCACCACCGCGTCAAGCTGAACCCCTCCGACCACTCCTCCATCGCGAGGACCATCTGCATCGTCGAATTCATCGACTCCCAAGCCATCGTCGCCGCACCTGATGATTCCGACGCGTTTCCGACAACCTAGCCGCCATGATGTGAGCCTCGATATAATCCTAACTGTCCATATTTAGATCAACATCTCATGAGCATTCACTTAAATGAACCGATATGGTTCAATCTCAACCGTCCACGATCAATTAGATCCAATAGTTGTGTAATATTCTAGTTCTGAATTGGTACTAACCATTCAGATCACACCACATGCTCCCGGTTTAGTTTTACTTCGTTTAAATTGATTTAATCATTGCAACATTTGTAGAAAAGCCCCTATAACTTCAAATATTCATAACTTTTTACCTATAAGTCCAAATTGAGTGAAACTTTTTGCAAATTGTCCTTGAAGATAACCTTTCTTCTAGAATAATAAAATTTAAATTATTAATAATTTTCAATAGATTCAATTCAAACTTATATAGGGTTTAATTTGCAAATTATAAATCCAAATTAAATTATACTTCTTACAGAATAATCCTAATGAGTTGTACTTTCAACTTAGCTCACTGAAATTCATTTTCTAAATAATTAAAAGTGTAATTTAAAATAATATTCAAGAGAGGTTTAATTCAAACCATATTCAAACTTAATTTGGTTATGATTTCTAAACCAATAGACTTCAATTGAGTAACTCATTTTGCGTTATAATTCAATAACTCAAATGAAACCTTAGGATTAATTTAAGATCATGTTTGACTTTAAGGAATTCAAACTTAATTTGAATTCAAATTAAACTTAATTTGAGCTTAGAACTCAAACCGCATATTCAAGTAAACATTTCACAAATGAATTCATGAACCAAGCTTAATCATGAATTCCTTTGAAGTTGAACCTAACTTTTCAAATTCAAACTCAAATTGGATTTAAAATTAAAATATCTTTCAAAGTTAATTCAATTTGAATTCAAATAAGTTAAGACATATTTCAGATTCAAATTGAATAGGATAACAACAGGCTTCCATGGCTCCCGCGACTCTGTGCCCGTGGCCGGCGGCACAGCATTGATCTTCTTCATCCGACCGACATTTCAGCCTCGAGACCAGATCCAGGCTGTTGGTCGCGTCCTCTTTCAGTTGCACTCCTTCTCCCCTCTAGGCTCTCGAGGTGCTGCTCATGGCCCTCACGTCCACATCATCATCCCTGGATTCGTCGGAAGCTTCAATTGCTGCCGCCGTGCTGGTCGAGGTTGCTCTTGCCTCCCGCATGGCCGTCTGGGCAGCTGGCGGTCGTCTGTCCCATGCTGGACTCCCGCCGAGGCCAGATGTGACAGCACCTCTGATGGCACGGTCGGGCATGTGCTCCCTGCCACGCCCTCGACCTCCTCCGTCCGGTGTCGACACCCTGGACGCAGGTGCGCTGCTCTAGATCGTGCCCTTGGCCTGGTGGATGGAGGGCTTGGATCCCTGGCCTCTGCAGACGCTGCTTCTGCCAGCACCGCGCCGTCAGCCCCAACTACTGTTGTGGGCACGTTGTCCCCGACTCCTGCCAGTGTTGCTATGACGTCCTCAACTCCTGTGGAAGCCCCGCCCCACCCCTGGTTGCTGCTCATGAAACGCCGTCCATGACTGTGGCTGGCTCTGCCACATTGTCCATGTCTCCTGCTAGCTCCGCTACACCGTCCTCGACTCCTGTGGAAGTGGCACCGTCCTCAACTCCTGTAGGCACTGAGCCGGGTCTAAACACGGCGCCACCTATTTCGTGGAGCTCCCTTACCAACTATGAAGAAGATGAGGATGGCGATGCAGTGGCCCCGTGGATGCCGTTGTCGGCTACCAAATCCTCACTTTCGGCTGCTCGGTCGGGCATGGCGGGTGATGCGGATTCATGCGGTGATTGGCAAAAGGTGTTGCCGTGGCGGCATGTGCAATGTCCAGTGTGACTAGGTCCTGCATTGGCTCCCCTTCCTATCCCTGATTGGCTTCATGGTAGATGTTGTAGATGCCTTTATCCTGGACATCATGCAATGGAGTGTCGAGAACCTTTTAGGTGTTCTCTGTGCCTTGAGAATGATCATCGAGCACGTGGGTGCCACAATATGCCTGGCGTCCTCTCAGCTTTTTGGGAAGCCCTACTTTGTCGTTGTTGCCCCGTCTCCCTGTCGGGCACCAACAAGCTTCAGTTCCTCGCAAGGTCCAGAAAGAAGCCTCACTCGCCCCTCTCGAAGATGTTTGGTCATGATTCTTGGGCGTCGGTCATTGCTGATCCTACTGGCTCCTTGGCGGATATCCCGGTGCAGCCTGCCCTGGAGAGGCAGGCCGAGCTGTTGCGCTCTGAGCTCCTTGGCATGGCTTCCTTTTGACTTGAGGAGATGGTCCAGCATTTGTGTGATGTAGTTGACTCCATGCAAGTTTTGATGTTGCGGCTAGAGAGCTTCATGGAGCGAGCTGAGGCTGCACTAGGCGGGCTCTCCCTGGCGCCACCTGTGTTGCAGACTGCTCATGTGTTGTGTCCCTTCGTTGTGCCTGATGATAGCTTCGAGATCGAGAAGGGAGATGAGCTTCATGGTTTTTTCTCCCCTCGTGCTAGAGCCAGCTTGCCGTTGTCATCCTCTGAGGGACTAGGCAATGATGTGGTTTTGACTGAGGTGTTGTAGATCATGCCCGAGCTTCGGGAGCTGTGTGGGGGCTTGGTTCTGCCTCTGTCCGTCGAACAACTAAAGGTAGACCCCCTTGAGATCTCGATTGTGGCTTCATCGCCAGCATCACCCCTGGAGTCTAGCCAGATACTAGATGCTGAGGAGTGTGGTGATTTGGATGTTGCAATCTCTCGATCGCCTAAGTCCATTGGGTGCCAGGCGTCAACCAGTCTACCTCTCGGTGTCATGGAGCACGGAGTTTTAGATGTTTCTGCCCTTCCATCGCCTGCAACCATCGAGCAGGTGATGCCCGTGAGTGACATGACCATTGAGCCAAGTGTGTTGGCACCTACTCCAAATCCAAATGCTCTCGTCGTGAAGGAACTTTGTGATTTGCTCGCCGGTGTGGAGGTTGCTAGACCTGGTTTGGGTAGGTCGATTGCTTGCCTCTTGACGGGGACACCAATAAAGGGAAAACTATAGAAGGTGGGCAAAGGAAAGTGTGGCGCCATGGGCAAGGCATCTCTCGTTGCTTGATGGATGACCTTCGTTCTCTCGGCCCGTCCGCTTCGATTGAGGTGTCGTTGAGGGTTAGGCGGTGCCTGATGTCTTGTGTCAAGGTGTTCTTGTCGGGGGGTCTCTTGGCGTAGTAGCAATGCCGTCGTTTGTGTATGTTGTGGATTCGGAGAGTGGCGGGGCCGCCTGTGTTGTTTTTTGCCATGTGAGTAGTTAGTGAGTGCTCAGTTTGTATTGGTTTTTGCCTGATTTTCCATAAATTAACTGGGTAATTCTTTTCTTCTTAATTAATCGATGAGGCAAAACTTTTGCCTCCTTTTTGAGAAAAATTCAAATTGAATTGCAACTCTAAACATGGTCATGAAATCAAGTGATGTTTAGTACTTATGTAATGGATATTTAGTACACTTATGCAATCATGTTTTATAAGTATATGTTTGTTGTTCTGTAGACGTATCATATTATTGTGTAGACAGATCAAGTTACATCGCAAACAGTTCAACTAAGGAACACATGTGAGATGATTATCTCAAATCTCAGACAATTACTTCTTAGCAACCGTTTTCCTATAACGCGCACAACATGTTCTGGAGAATCCTCTGTGTTATTTTCACTCATCGCAAACAATTATGCAGACTGAACTGTATGTCGTATCTTGCACATGGCTTGTGATGGTTAATTGTCTGTGTTATTTTCGCTCATCGTAAACAGTTTTCTCGACTCAATTGTATGTCATATATTGCACACACACCTTGTTTTTGAATCGGGTCAGCCATCTCACACGTAACATTTTCTGTCTGATGATTTATTTTTCTACCGTTACTCGCACAAAGTTCATCTAAGGGTGTGTGAGATGTGTGTCTTTTTAGCAGGGTTCGGTAACAGTGCCCCCACCAAAAATGGACGCTTATGGCTTGTATTTAGATGGTTATACAAGTTCAAGCAGCAAAACGTGTCCATGCATATGACCCTGATAAACATATAGTGCAGCGTAGCATCATTACCAGAGGATTCTGATCGAGTCCGCCGAAATGCATTATTTTCCTACAGCTTTGGCCGCTAGTACAGTGTTGTCTAGCGTGAGGAGCTGTGAGCGAGCATGGCCCGTGACATGCATTGCCCTGCGGCTGTCATACTGAGCCACTGACGGTGTATTGCATGTTTGACTACTCTCTTTCGCGCCTGCGTGCTTTTCAATCGTGTGGCCTGTGCAAGGTGACAAGAAAATTGCTTGACCGATTTCTTTCCTCCTGCCTGACTACGGTAGTACCGCCGCGGTCTCAATCCTGTAGCGCCCCCATGCGTGTATGTCCCTTTGTCTTTCAAGCACAATCACACTCTGCATTTCATTTTCTGCGTCTGTACTGTCTTTCTAAAAGAAAACATTTACATTTCATTTGCCATATGCTAAACTGCCACAGAGATTTGGGCATGGTCAGTCTGTGTAACTTACATGAACAAAGGTACAATCTTGGATTATTCTTAGATTACGAAGTCGGATTATTGGGGATGAATAAAGCGAACTCGTCTAGCAGGATGTAGGGGATAGACATTCAAGCTTGCAAACCCACTCATTTAGGTAGGAGTCTAGCTTACTTCTACCTTAATTCTGAAATTATTGGGAATAAGTAATGCCTGATCTTGTATCTCAAAAAAAAAGGAGTGCCTCATCTTATAGCTAGTGAAGAAACAATATGGGAGAACAGGGTGTCAACCTATTGGCTAGGATAGCATTGGAGCTATCTAGCCCACCCGGGTTCGAGGCTATCTAGCCCAGCCGGGTTCGAGTCACGGAGTGACCCGTGATGCTTAGTGTTTCTCTTATAAACATATGTCTCCAAAGGCTAGTCCTAGATAGTCTTGATTTTTAAAACAAGAGAACCCATGTGTGACTGGACGGTTAAAAGTGTGTCTCGTTAACGTTGATTATCCTTTTAGTCAGACGCGACATTCCTGTCGATAATGAGGCATTGACTTCATCAATTTTGCAACTTTGCAACTCTAGTCTTCATTAGGTGCTTCCCACCTTTTTAAAAGGAGCATATACAAGCATCAACAATCAGATTATTAATAAGAACAAAATGAATATTCACCACAAAATGTAGGGAAAATGTATAGTGATTCGTGCAGTACTTAATTAAGCCATAGTGAGCCTTGATGACATATACACCGCATGTGCTATACACGCCACCTCATTTGGTCTTCGTGATCCTTGCCCGGAGCGGAGACAGGCCTCGAGAAACAATCCTTGCTTTATTTCTTACAAAGTAAGAAAATCACTATAGTGCAACTCTTAAGCTAGCTAAACCCCAAGCTTAGCATGCTGCTCATTCTGCCCCTAATCCTTATCAATGAAATTAAAGCTTAGAGTTCACCCGTGTTTGCATTTTCCTTAATTTATAGTAATAGTTATGGTATATAAAGTTCCTTTGCTACAACCCTAAGGTCCAAATACTATCTCCGTCTCAGTGTATAAGTCATTCGCGTAGTTCTAAGTCATCGATTTGAGGATTTAAATATGTGTTATGTGTCATGAAAAGTATATCACTAGAATTCTACACGGATGTAATATATATATATATATATATATATATATATATATATATATATATATATATATTGTCACATGTAATACATATTTAGATAGTTAAATTGTCGACCTAGAACTACGCGAATGACTGATACACCGGGACAGAGGTAGTAGTAATGATAGAACTTTTCTTTATGATTGTGACCTTTTAGGGCCTCTTTGGAATGCAAGAATTTAAAATGTAGTAGCATAAAGAAAAACACAATGATATAATGACACTGAATCCTACAGAAACTGAAAAAAGTTGATAATGGAAGTTATCTGATATCACTACCAGAAATTGAAAGCACATGATTTTTGTATGGAGGTTGAGGAAGGTTGAGTGTATATTTTTTTTGATAAAGGGCCCTTTATTACTTAAAAGTTTTAAGTATTACACCCGGCCTTTGCATATATAACTAAGATGAGCACAACCAAATCAAGTCCAACCTCAGAAAATAAAAGGCGAAATACAAGTAATCATGAAGATTGTATGACACCTAAACCGTGGGAGGCCAATCCTAAGATCATGCTGCCATCCATATCGGAAAAAAGTATCCCTCCAATGTTCTTCAAGCTTCATAAACAGGTCTTGATTCTTCACACATTGTAGAGATGATCATAAACGGAGCGTGCATCTTCTTACACAGACACAAATGAAAATTACAAGGTCTATCTTCTTGCTACGAATCCTAGAGAATTGCGAAGTAAAATTTGGAAGGTCTCATTGTTTGGACACAAATATCTCAGTGGAGAAGTTCTGATGGACTGAAATTCTATAAATATATTTGTGTACGGATAACCAAAGGAGCCAAGACTTTTTCTAAAAAAGGTCATTTCTTCCTAATTTGTAATTTGTACATAGTGGGTAGACTCTTCACTGTATAGAATGAGACAACATGTGTAGATTCTCGATAACTGTGGAGTATAAAACTCTTCGGGTCTCTGCATGCAAGGGCAGCCCAAATTATTATGAACTTTCAACATGTGTGGACTGGAGACAAAAAAAAACGAGGACACTGCAGAAGATCTGTCTGTCAATATACTGATCTCATTAGATCTTAGCTTGGGTATGTTTGGTTGTTTGTGGGATAAGTTCACCACAAACACTCCCTGATATATAACGTTTACAGCGTAAAACATGGTAACGATGTTGCTACACAGCGATAAACTTGAGTTTTGAGAATGTAGCTAGCTAGCTATATATACAAGTGAAAGAAACACACATATCATGGCATTTGTAAATTTTGTTTTGCAGATGAGGCATGTGTAACACTTGGCTTACTACTGACTTATTACTGATACCCCATCTAAGGTTTGAAATATTCCAAACTAAGATATACTAATCCAAGTTATGCCTCTCTTTTTTGCGATGGAAAGTCATGCCTCCTTTATGTGCAAAGCTACTAGCATGATCCACAATTCAGCATGTGCATCAAATTAATTAATACTTCCTCCGTCCTAAAAATAAGTGTACTAAAGTTTTACTGAAGTTGAGACACTTATTTCTGGATGACCAAAGTTCTACTAAATTTAAGACACTTAGGGATAGGAGAGAGTATAAGCTTCTCGGTTAGCATATGATAAAGAGAATGTTTGCCTCAAAAACAGCGGGAAAAGGTTAGAAAGCACACTGTGCGCACTGACAAAAATTAAAGCAGATCATCACTGACATACAATCATCAGAAGCAAAAGTCATGAACGATTCCCAATGAACAGCAACATTTCATGGTCCGGTATTTCGGTATTATTACGAGCCCACAGTACAAATGGTTCGAGCAAAATAAAGAACAAACATACATGCTATATGGTAGCCTTTTGGCTTAACTAGCCGGGGGCAACAAAAAGCTAGCTACTCCAAACTGAACTCACGCTTGATCTCACAGTGTTTGCAGATCCTATAGCTAGCTAGCTCACGTTGTTTTTTTTATTTTTATCCTCTTCTCTCCTCTCTCCTTGTTTCTACCTCTCTTCCTCTAGATCTCTCTCTTCCTCACTGCCTTAATCTTACACACAAACGAATCACAAGACTTAAGTAGCGCAGGGTTACACTAGCAACAAGAACAAGAAGCCAAAAACGCGGCAGCACGGACAGTACGTACCGACTGTCTAACGGACTAAGGCAAAAAAGCCCGGGGGTACCGTGGTGGATAGATCAGAGTCTCTCGAGTGTTCCATGGATCGATCAGCTCCGGACAAGCTCGCAGGACAGCGTCATCAGCAGCATGGCGGCGTCCGTGATCTCGTCCTGCACCGGCACTGGCACCGCAAAGGGCGCCGGCGATGGCCGGAAGCAGGCAGCTGCGGCGGCGGTAGGGCTCTTGCTCCAGTTGGCCCCGATGGTGTCGACGAGATCACTCCCCGGCGCAGCAGCAGGAGCAGTGGTGGGGACGACGACCGGCGGCTCTGCGGCAGCCTCGACGGTGGTGGAAGCAGCGTCGTGTGTGGCAGTGTGATCCTGGACCACCTTGCACCGTTTCTTGAACGGCAGAGACCGGTCGACGTCGACAGCTCTCTTCTCCTTCTTCACCTTCGGTGGGCGCACGGTCACGGCAGCGTCACCCGGCGCGGCCGCCTTGGCGCCGACGTCGGTGGCGGGCGCCGCCCCGGTGGCCATCATCGCCCGGCGCGCCTTCCGCTGCCTGATGCCGCACGCGTTGCAAAGCGACTGCGCCATGCAAACCGGAGCAAATTAGTTACCGTTAAGCCATTAACTAACTTGTGGAGTACTTCTACCAAGTGACCACATACTAATTAACAAGACATACCTTGGGGCCACAAGGACCACTCCTCCACAAGGGGGTCTTCGTGGTGTTGCAATCAGAGCATGTCCTAATAACACCCAGAGCTTGGTTCATGCCGCCCATGTGGCCGTGATCCTCGTATGCCTGCGCCCTCTTCCTCGGCTTCTTGACACCGGGATCGCTCGTCTTCCTCGTGATCCTCATCTTGGCTGCAGGAGCAGGTGCCGCCCACTTGCCGATCTTGAGCGATCCGCCGCTGGTGGCCTGCAGCTTCTCCATATCATATGGATCGTACGAGTAGGATCGCTCGATCATGTCGTCGCGGATGCTCTCGACGGTCGGGAACGGCGTCGAAAACACGCTCGATGATCCACCAATCATCTGATGCGCATAACAATCAAAGGATCATGCATGTTAATTGAGAAACTAGCTAGAAAGTGAGCAAGCAAATTAATTCAAATAGGACAGAAGAAATCACTCCAGCTTACATGTTGGGGCTGATCTAGCATGGCATGGTGCTGCATCAAGTGCTGGTCTGATCCGTAGCCGAGACTGCTGTTGTCGCTAGGGCTGCTGTTGCTGATCACAAAAGGGAACAGGATCGGGGGATCCTTGGGCAGGGTGAAGGCCTGGAAGTGCCCCTGATGGTGATCCTGGTGATGATCTTCCTCCATTAGAGGGAAAGAAGTAGAGAGCTGGCTCATGTAGATGGTAGACATGATGAGATCTAGAGGAGATCTCGCTAGCTAGCTAGCTAGGCAGCGCAGATAAACGGGGATCAGGATGAGATGGGGAGGGGATGGAGGAGCTGGCTAGCTAGCACTGTGATGTGCAGTTTGTAGAGAGCCGATCGAGAGAGATCATGAACAGGAGGGGGGGTCAGGTCCCTTTTATAAAGGAACTGAGAGAGAGAGAGAGGGGGGGGGGGGGGGTCTAGGCCTTGTGTGATCACTTTCACAGAGAGGTAGCTAGAGAGAGAGGGAGGAGAGCACAGGCACAGGAAAGGGATGAGCTAGCTAGATCGGCGGGGAACAGTAAAACACGTCGGGCGCTGTGCAAACACACGTTAGAATTCCTAGGGCCCGACAAGGATCAGGGTCTCTCTCTAGGGATGTCGTGACGCGTGATCTGTGTGTGCGTATGATCCTATGTGGCAATCACTTCGTACGTCTACTGTAGCGTGCCCTCGAATTAGGGCAAGGGATATTTCGCTGTAGCACACAAGTGACACGTACGTTTGGCCTAGCTAATCCTATGTACTACTAATTAACTCATCATCCATAGTTTGTGGCTGAGCCAATCAAATTGCGCACTTAGCTCATCAAACCTTCGTTTTGGTACATAATTAGGTCTTCTTAGATCTATTCGGTTGTTAGGATGTGATCAATAGTGCCACAATGATTTCCTAAATTCGCTTACTAGCCTACACGTACACCACCACACGTACACGCATGCGCCCGTGGTTCGTCTAGCATCACTAGTCTAGAGTTGCAAAGATTAGGAACGAATTCCGTGACCTCAAGAAGCACAAGCATGTTCATCCCATGGAGGCAACGTGCTCGATCGATCATATTGGTGTAGATGTGGGAATCTAGAAATTGATGCCTGTTGGGTGGAGTTTCCCGAGGTTCCACTTTCTCCTTGTAGGTTCTTGGTTGTAATCGTCAAACAAGATTTTGAACGGTTATCGATGGAGTGAAATTTTAAGCATTTTCAGATTTTTGGATTTGAATTCAACCGACGGGGAACTAAACAATTGACATCAATCACGATGATCTACATGGTTATAGTATTTCAATATGTTCTTGGGTGCATGCATGCCATCCAAGCGGGTCCATTAATATGCGGTTTAGTTAATGAAATCAAGGAGAAGTAGTTCAAAATTCACTTTAGTTTTCAAAATAGCAAAATATAAAGTACCTTGATGTAACCTTGGTATCGGCCAATATCACCAGGAAATAGAAACCTAGGGTCATTTCCACAATTCCCAAAGAAAAGTTGTCGCACCATTATTTCTAGTTTTGAAATGAGATATTTACGGAATCCCCATAAATAGGATCAAATTGTATTTCATGATATTTCCACAAGAGTCTTCTTTCTCATTCTTAAGCAAGCCCTCGAGAGGGATTAGTGATCATGATTTCTGTTTTTACTGAAAATTTGTATGCCCCGCATTCAAGAAAATGGGAACCCATAGAACGGAAGTATGGATCTACAAATTTCGGGGGGGGGGGGGGGGGGGGGGGGGGGGCTATGCACATTTGTTTTGAAATGTGAAGTCCAAGTTCCATAAACTTGTGCCCCATATTAATGCATTACTTAAGGGTTTCTTTGGGGCACATTAATTTTCTATAAATTTCAAACGGATTTCCTAGTTCTAGTTCAAGCCATGCATTCCTGCAAGAGTTGGGAGAAAATTACAATCCTAAACAGGCCCTAATAAATTACAATCGAAAAGAGCCTAAGCATGCATGCATGCATGACCCAGCTATATATGCATGCCCCCTAGTTTCTGTATTCATGGAGCAAACTTTAGAAGCTTAACAACCAAAACGGAAATATAACAGAAATTGAGAACCTCCAGAACAATGCACCCATTATACTTGCATAAGTCCAATGGAGAAGTTATGTGTATCAGCCTCAAGTACCATCTATCGGCCTTATGTAGTTATTGGGGGGGGGGGGGGGGGGGGCTGATCTAACTCGTAGGCTCAAACAGATTGCCACTTAGACGTTGCCTCACACAGATCATCACACGATTATGGTAGTTGCATGACCGATGAATATCGCCAACCTATCTCTTCAGATGGCTCCAGTACCCTTTTAACCCAACATAAAAGGTAAATACACGTTAAAACTACTGTAGAAAGTCAAACAGCTCACATGCATGTCAAAAAGTTCAATAAAAGTTGAGAGCTCTTTGAGGAGGCTCAAGAGCCACTGTGTACACTACATATTCATATTTAGTTTTTTTCCCAGAAAAAATATTGGTAGATACAGATTTGCATTTTTTTTTCTTTTGCGAGATAGATATAGATTTGCATGAAAACGGTATCTCTGCCTATCTCCATTCGCTGCCCCCTTTCGGGTCTAGACAAAGGGCATTAAAGTTCACCAGGCAAAGAGACAGTTCCTGTCCCCCTGGCCCACTGTAAGCATGGTTTCTGGTTCACGGTTACTCTCCAAATCACCAAATCTATATACGTACGTGTTACTCACGGAGTAGGGTGTTTCGGTATTCAGGCTCATCTGCACTCGGTGAGAAAAAAAATTGAAAAATTTCAAACAAATTCAAAAAAATCAAAAGTTTTCTTGAGCGGTAGAAACTTTGATGCGTGAGGCCTGTTCCAAATTTTAAATTATTTAGACATCTGAGCAGCTTTCAGCAAAAAAGACAAATCGGGCCAAAACAGTACATGAACAGTAAAATTTTTTACAAACCCTCAATTTGTCTTTTTTGCTGAGAGCTGCTCAGTTGTCCAAATTATTTGAAAATTGGAGAGGACCTCACGCATCAAATTGTCTATCGCACAAAAAATGTTGTAATTTTTTTATTTTTTCTAGTATTTGTTTTAATTTTTTTCGTCGACACGGGTGCAGATGAGTTCGGGTGCAGAGATGGATATTCGCTACTCACTATGTAAACTAATATAAGAGTGTTTAGATCACTAAACACTCTTATATTAGTTTATGAAGGGAGTACAAATAAATCATTACATGACTATGTGTCAAGAAAAGGTAATTCATTGCCGGTCAAAAAAAAGTAAATTTTTCCTTTTACTGTCATGGAGGGTAGCTATATTGTTCTTTATGAGTAAATGTTTAGGTCATCGTGTACTGCATATATTTGAATTGACCGATCCTAAGAGCATGGTTAATAGTATAGCCAACTGCTGGCTATAAGCCATTGTCATGTCATCTATAGCCCATCTTATAGTTGATTAGAAGAGTGTACTGCTTTTTTATTATATGGCCCATCTTTCACTCTCACAAAGTGCCTAGAAGCATGTACTAGAGCTAGCTCTTCACCAATAGCCCACTTACCTTTTCTCTCCTCTTTTTTTGCTCCAACTAAGCAAGAATATACTAGTTTATTTCTTATAGCCAGCTAACTCAGCTCTATTGTACTTGCTCTAACCGGGTCGACTTCCGTTTGCTTCATTTACCCTCTCACTCTCTGGAGACATCCATAATGTCTATTCTCTCCTTTATTTCATAAAGTTTAAACAGGAGATATTGATAAACCACCGATACCCATTGGCCACATGAACCGTCGGGGCGGCTCTCTAACCATAGCTCAAAGCCATCGTCATCGTCATCTTCCTTTTGCCCTAGTTGCCTCCCCGGTAAACTACTCCCCGCGCAATTTGGTCCGCGACTCTCCTTTTGCCCGCCATCTCTCAGCTCATGTAGATCTAGTCTTTAGATGTAAAGTACTTCTCTCATGCAGGTTATCTACAGATGTATCCGGGACTCTTCGTTTATGGTCCTCTCTACAACGCGTGGAGAATCGAGACCTGTTTACGGAGGTGTGTACACGATTGAAGGCTACGGCGAGGGATACTTTTACCCAACGTGGGTGGCAGCATGATCTTAGGATTGCCCCCCTCTAGATTCTACATGTTTCTTTGTATTTCGCCTTTTATTTTTTGTTTGTATGAGAAGACCTTGTTAGGATGTGTGCATCTTAGTTATGCAGATGTCGGGTGTAGTACTTAAATATTTTAAGTAATAAAGCGCCCCTTTTCGAAGATGTAAAGACCTAGAGTGTCCCGTAATGGAGCTTGCATGTAGGGCTTGGTTGTGGCGGCTCCTGACCCCCTTGGGTGAACTGACCCTCACCAGCTTATGGTGGTGACCTGCTTGACGCCTCTCCTTGCTCTTCATCGTCATGGTGTTCTTACCTTACGAGGGTGGGAACTTCAATGTTCTGCTTCATCGTATACCATGCCGGTGGCATCGAGCGTTGGTGGTCTTCATGGGCCAACTATCATGGCCAAGGCAAAATCCCTTCTTGGTCGTGCCGATGTTGACGAAGGCGATGCCTACAAGTGTTCGTCGCCTCGTTGGAGGCATTGCATGGCCTTTGATTCTATTTCTTCCCTCTATAATCTTAGAGGAACCCCTAGATTTGGCTTGCTAGATCGGGAGCGATGGTGTATTGTGTCGTTCCTTTCTTGGAGGCATTGTCTTAGTATCCATAGAGTCCTTCAGTGTGGCAGCTAAGAGATCACAACCTTCTTAGTTTTGATAGTGAGGCCTGGTGGTGACGTGACATTGGTATTGGTCCTTCGAGCAAGGCGTTGGGATCCTCGGGACATCATGTACACCTCTTTCGACACATCCTAAACAATGTCACTTCTCTAGTTCGAGTCAGGACCTTCCTTCTACTCACATTTGAAGTCTTAAATTTCGAGACCAACCATCCATCCTTTGGTACAAGGGTCGGGGTTGGCCTGGGCGGTCCTGATGCCATATTTGGGTGACAACTGTTGTTATGAACACAATCTTCGAGGCCATGTGCTCTGCTTCTTTGCAATTCACATCTAGAGGTTGGGCAAGGCAAGCCCCTCTCATTGTTGTCTAAAGGTCAGAGGCACCCCTTTACCTCTCATAATCCTAAGCTCATCGATGGTCCAGTTGCACAGACAATGTGCATTTGAACTACGGTTCTTCACCTTGTGTTCTTCCTAGAACCGTTGCTCATTTGTGACCTCTCAGAGCTGCTGGCAAGCGCACATAACACACCTTCGACCACATATCTGTTATTTCCCATGCTATTCTAGGTCCTGGTTCACAAGGGCTCCAATGTTGTTTGGTGAGGATGGTTGTTCTTTCTTTCATCTTTTTCGCATTGCCATTCATGGGTGTTTGTAAATATTGATCATTGTCTTGTCCTAAAGCTTTATTCACGACAAACACACTTCCAAGCATGTTCGTCGTGTTATGATTTTTCTCTCCAGAAATACAAAAGAAGCACTACCTATTCACCAAAAAAAATATGATTCACTATTTCAAGCGAGCAATATATTTGACTTCATAAATGTAGATAGTTGGAATGAGAAGAGATTCCTTTGGATTGACCTTCATCAACTTTCACCCAATTCCATTTGGAGTATATGGTGTAAATTTTTACTATGCGAATCACGCAAGGTAAAGAATTCTTAAGCATTCACATAAGAAAAGAAATATATTACACCTATGAAGTGTCAAATCAAATTAACCTCTCCACCCCCCCCCCCCCCACCTCCCCTCTCGCGCGCGCCGCCACTTGAATCGTACACAACAAGCCTACCTTGCCAACATCCTACTGTTATCTACAAACATACATTTCTTCTTCTCCACTTTGATGAGATCGCTGGCCTCATCACTAGCAATGCACGTTACGCCTTATTCTCTAGCACCATCCTAGGCTTCTACCCCATCGACCCATTTCCTTCACGTACGCCTTGGGATTGATGTGCTCTAGCTATTCTTTGAGCTTAAGAACATGTGGATAAGGCTTCTAGATCGAGGCGAAGTCGAACACGGTTTTGATACGTCCCAACCGTATCTACTTTTCTAAATGATTTTGCTCTTGTTTTGGACTCTAATTTACATGATTTGAACGGAACTAACCTGGACTGACACAGTTTTTAGAAGAATTGTCATGGTGTTATTTTTGTGAGAAATTAAAATTCTCGGATTGAGCTGAAAATTTACAAAGAATTATTTCAGAATATATAAAACATACCGGTGCAAGAAACTACCAGAGGAGGGCCACCAGGGCGCCACAAGCCCAGGGGGGCGTCCCCTCCCCCCCCCCCCCCCCCCCAGGGCGCGCCCTATAGGCTTGTGGGCCCCTGGCAGCCCCCGCAACCCTAACTCCAACTCCATAAGTACCTATTCGCCAAGAAAAAAAATAAGAGAGAAGAAATCATCGTGTTTTATGATACTGAGCCGCCGCCACCTCATGTTCTTCATCAGGAGGGCTAATCTGGAGTCCTTTCTGGGCTCCGGAGAGGGGGATTCGACGTCGTCGTCATCAACCTTCCTCCATCACCAATTTTATGATGTTCACCGCCGGGAGTGAGTAATTTCTTGGTATGCTTGCTGGACGGTGATGAGTTGGATGAGATTTATCATGTAATCGAGTTAGTTTTGTTAGGGCTTGATCCCTAGTATACACTATGTTCTAAGATTGATGTTGCTATAACTTTGCTATGCTTAATGCTTGTCACTAGGGCCCGAGTGCCATGATTTCAGATCTGAACCCTTTATGTTTTTATGAATATATTTGTGTTCTTAATCCGATCTTACAAGTTATACGCATCTATTACGTGTTATGATTCGCATACCTCAATGTGACAATAATTGGGATTCTTTCTAGTGATTACCATAGTTTGCCGAGTTCATGTATTCACTATGTGCTATTGCTTTGTTCCCGTTCTCTATTAAAATGAGGTATTAATATCTCTTAGTTTCTTTATGGACCCTGCTGTCACGGGAGGGTAGGACAAAATATGCCATGCAAGTTCTTATCGCAAGCACGTATGACTATATATAGAATACATGCTTACATTACATTGATGAATTGGAGCTAGTTCTGTGTCATCCTAGGTTATGACTGTTACATGATGAATGTTATCCAACGTAATCGCCAATCCAATGCCTACGATCTTTTTTTTTGAATTTTCACCCGGGGGGGAGAGAACTCCCCCACCTGAATCATCGTATTTATCAAATCCAGAGTATAGTTACAAGGGCACCGGGAGGTAGGTCATTACAAACGTGAGAAGAGCAAAAAGCAAGGGGGGCGCCTTAACTAGGCGACATAGCCAGTTTCTGGAGCCATACGTCGACGTGGGCACGCTCGTCGACGGCCAGCCTGCCTCTCCATAGCACCGTGTCGTCCCTGCAGCACTTCAGAGTAGCCCCGAGAGAGGGATTCTCACTCCGGAATACCACCGCGTTCCTTATCTTCCAGAGGTGCCAAAGGCAGAGAAGGAGGAAAGCGTTCGGTGAGGCGCCTCCCACCGCAGCTCCGACGTCAAAGAGGTGAAGATCTCAAACCCGACCCAGAGTCGGATCGACGCCAATGTGGTGCCAGAAGCGCACGGCGCCCTCGCAACGGAAGAAGAGGTGGTCTGCCGTCTCCGGCGACACCGGACAGCAGGGGCAGCCTACGCTCTGGGCGTCGACGATGGTCATGCGGAGCAGGACGTCACGGGTGTGCACCCGTGCCATAGAGAGGAGCCGGGCAAAGAACTTCACACGCGAGGGGGCGGCTGATCGCCAGAGGAAATCGGCGTTCGGTGAAGCGACGCCCCCAAAGCGCATCAGCTGGTACGCCGAGCGGGGGAGAAGGCGTCGTGGGCTTTTCCACAGAGCACGGCCCGACGCGCGTCCTCGCAGGGAGTCGCAGGCTCGCATGCAGCAGTTCCAAGACCTTGGCGAGCTCCCGAGCCGCCACAGTGGTCAGACGAGGGACGAGGGAGGCCTGGAGCCCCTGCCGCCGGACCTGCTAGACCGTGGCCTCGGGGCAGCTGGCATGGGAGAACAGGGCGGGGAAGCCGCAGCGCAGCGGGCCGGAGGGGAGCCAGTTGTCGTGCCAGAAAGAGGTCTTGTCCCCGCCCCCAACCGTCACCCGCGTCAGAGCCCGGTAAGCGGGGAGGAGCTTCATGAGATCAGACCAGTGCGACTCGGCAGAGGTCGTAGGGGCAGGGCTGAGCGGCGAGCGCCCCCCCCCCTAATGTCTCCCAACGCCACCTAGCCCACCTTGCGGCGACTGGGCGTGGAGGCGGTGCAGCATCTTGAGGAGGAGACAGTCGTTCTGGGTGGCAAGGTCGCGCACACCCAGCCCTCCCTCCTCTTTCGCCCTACAGACGCGGTCCCACGCACCAAGCATTGGGCCCCGGAGGCGCGGTCCGCCACGTTCTAGAGGAAGGCACGGCGAAGAGCGTCGAGAGCGGACACCACCTTAGGAGGCAGGCGCAGAGCTGACATAGCGTAGGAGGGGATGGCGTCGATGACAGCATTGATCAGCACCAGCCTCCCGGCAGGTGAGAGCAGGCGGGAGCGCCACCCCGCAAGGTAGCGGTCGACTTTGGCGATCATAGGAGCAAAGTCCGCCAACTTGAGCTTGTCACTCGAAAGCGGGAGCCCAAGGTACGTCTGCGGGAAGCCTCCCACCGTGCACTGGAGATCCGTCACAACCTCCGAGAGCATGCCCGCGTCCATGCAAATGGGGACGACCGTGCTCTTGTGGTAGTTGATGACGAGCCCGGTTGCCGCGGCGAACATGTCGAGGATGGCCCGGAGGCGAGACGCCCCAGCTGGGTCAGCACGCATGACAACAAGGGTGTCGTCGGCGTACTGGAGCACGACGGGGGGCGCGCCATCAGATAGGGGGTGCGGGAGGGTCTCGTCGTGCCGGATCAAGCGTTGAAGGACGTCGGCGACGAGGAGGAAGAGGTAAGGGGAGATGGGGCCCCCTTGCCGCAGGCCACAGGTGATGTCGAACCAGCGCCCCGGGACACCGTTGAGGAGGACCGCAGATCGGGAGGAGTGGAAGATATCATCCATCCAGTCGCACCACAGCGTAGGGAAGCCGCGGGCCAGCATGATCCGGCGAAGGCTTCCCCAGTCGATGGAGTCGAAAGCCTTCGTGAAGTCGAGCTTGAGGACGATGGTCGGCGCAGAGCGGCGGTGACAGAGCTGGACGAGCTCAGTGGCGTAGGCAAAGTTCTCCGAGATGCTTCGTCCAGCTAGGAAGCCGGACTGGTCTTCATCGATGAGCGCTCCAATCTGACGCTGCAGCCGAGTCGTGAGACCACAGTAGAGGATCTTGACGTCACCGTTCTGCAGGGAGACGGGACGTAAGTCGCCGGGACTGGGGACCCCATCCTTTTTTAGAAGGAGAGCGATGAACGCCCTGTTAATCCCGTCCAACGCTGCCGCCCGCGAGTGGAAGGCGCTGAACAGGGCCTGAAGATCCTGCTTGACAGCAGGCCACGCAACCTGGTAGAAGGCCGGACCGAGGTCGTCTGGTCCGAGCGCGCTGGCACCATCGAGCTGGGCCACCGCAGCCTTGATCTCAGCGCGGCCGAAGGGAGCGACGAGCACCGCGGCGTCCACCCGGGGGGCGTTGGTGTAGAGCAGGTCGAGGTCGAACCCCCAGGTAGCACGGCTGTGGCGCCCGAGGAGGGCGGCGTAGAACTCGCGCAGCGCCTCGGCCTTGTCGTTGTGCGCGACCACTTCCGCGCCGTCCACGTAGAGGACACGGATATTGTTCCCGCTCCGCCGCATGGAAGCAAGGGCATGGAAGTACTGCGTGTTCTCGTCGCCGAACCGTACCGCTTTGCATTTGCCCCGCTGCCGCCAAAACACGCATTGGCGATGGACAGAGGCCGCGAGGCAGACGCGAGCGTCATGGCGCAGAAGCGCCTCATCAGGACACAAAGCTCTGCACTCTTCCAAGAAATCGAACAGGTCAATAACAAAAGTGTAGTCATTGTCCGCCGTGGGGACGAACCTATGTTGCCTTTTCCAAACCTTGGACGCAAACCTGACCGCTTTTTTCTTGGCGACCAAGTTACCAGCAGCACAGCGGCGGTTGCCAGCCCTAGCCCGGGAGGGAAGGATGGTAGGGAGGAAGAGCGGGTCGAGGAGCCAAGAGCGCTCAAAGAAGAATCTCGAGGAGGCGGGGATGCGAGTCGAGGCGGAAACAACCAGGAGGGAGTGGTCCGAGGTGGAGCGGGGGCGGGAGGACAGAGAGGAATCGGGGAAGATGGCATCCCACTCCGAGTTGAAAAATGCACGATCAAGCCGAGCGAGGGTCGGGGGGGCCTACGATCTTTTCAAATATTTTTCTTGGTAAGTTACTATTACAACTGCTACTGTGACAATTGCTACAAATCTACTGCTACTGATGTTACTGTTACCATTGCTATTGTTACCACTGCTATGAAATTACCGTATTACTGTGCTACTGATCACTCTACTGCATATATTTAGTCTCCAAGTGTGGTTGAATTGACAACTCAAGTGCTAATAGTTGCAAATATTCTTTTTAGAGAAAAGGCCACAACTCGACTTTATAAATAAAGCCACCAGGCAGAGTTAACAAAGACCCAAACAACCAGCACACAATCACCAAAGTATCAAGCCAGAACACAAAGAAGGATGTCTAAGTACATGGCTCCCAGGCCAGTACATGGCACGCAGGCCGGAAGAGGATAAGATAACGTAGCAACATAGCAACGCATCAACGTCTACGGGCCTGCTTGGATTGGAAGGATGGAGATAGCAGAATTTTGGATCTTGGCCAACATGGCGTCAAATGCATCCCTATTCTCCTCCTTAGTCAATAATCTCCACTGCTGCAGAAATATACAAGTCTTAAATAAGCAATCAGCAGGCTTAGCAGGAAAAACATGTTCGATAGTAAATTTATTCCTTGTCGTCCATAAGGACCAGCACATGGCAGCAAAGCCGACCCAAAACAATCTCCTCTGGGCCCCAACCAAAGAATTAGCCAAGGCACGTAAGTCCGCAAAGGAGGTCGAAGCCCAGGAGACATGCAACCATGATCTGATACAACACCAAAACAGTTTAGCCAGGACACAGTTAAAGAAAATATGAGGTGTATCTTCTCTTGTCCCACATAGAACACAGCAGTCAGAACCCGGACCATTACGTTTACGAATTTGGTCACCCGTAGGTAGATGCCCATGAGAGGCTTGCCAGAGAAACACTTTAATCTTAGGGGGGTGTGAGCTTTCCAAATCCACTTAAATTTGGAGGTGATGGATCCCTCAATGAGTCTACTATACAGGGATTTAACCGAGAAGCGGCCAGAGGGAGAATGGGGCCACACAACTGTGTCTTCCTCCTCCGAGAGCGAAGGGAAGAGGGCAGCAAGACGCTGCCAGTCTTCCAACTCTACAGGAGAGAGAGAGCGGCGCAGCTGAAGGTCCCAATTACTCGACGCAAGCTCAGAGATAGATATCTGAGGGTTTGGACAGTAAGAGAATAAAACAGGGAAAGTAGAGGCCAGCGGGGAGGCCCCGCACCACCAATCGAGCCAGAACCTAATAGACTTCCCATTGCCAACAACAAACTTGACAAGGCCTTGAAAGGTAGGCCGGAGTTTAACAAGATCACGCCAAAATTGAGATGCCCCAGAAGCACGGGCAAACATAGGGCTACAGGAAGGGAAGTATTTCGCCTTTAAGATGCTGAACCACAAAGGCTTGTCCTGGGAAATATTCATGATCTTCCACCACCATTTGATGATCAGACATTTGTTCATAACCAGAGTGTTAATGATGCCCAACCCCCCAAGGCTTTTGGGCTTACAGATGGTGTCCCATTTAACCAAGCGATACTTGCTCTTGTTATCGGCCGCGTTCCAATAAAAGGCCCCTCTATGTTTGTCAAAACCAGCATGAGTGCCCATTGAAAGAAGGTAGAACCCCATCAAGAACATAGGGAGAGAGGAGAGGCAGGCGTTAATTAAGGCCACTTTGCCCGCCTGGGTATTATATCTGCCCCTCCAGGGCATCACACGATTACCGACCTTGGTCACCACAGGAGCGAAGTCCTTGGCATAAAGCTTGTCAGAAGTAATAGGCAGGCCCAAATACTTAATAGGAAAAGAGCCCAAAGAGCAGTTTAATAAGTGAGCCACCCTTAAAGCTTCGGTGTCAGAAACACCCGTGACAATAACTTCGCTTTTAGAGAAATTAATCTTAAGCCCCGAAAGAGCTTCGAAACAGAGGAGGAGAAACTTGAGATTGCCGATGCATAGATCATTAAGTTCCACCAAGATGATAGTGTCGCCGGCATACTGAAGATGCGTAATTCCTTCCGGAATGAGGTGGGAACTAACAGGGGAGATATGGCCGGCCTCCGCAGCTCTAGATATGATGTTAGATAGGGCGTCCGCAACGAAGTTAAAAAGAATGGGCGAGGCCGGGTCTCCTTGCCGCAAGCCCCTAGAGTTTTTAAAGAAGTTACTAATATGCCCATTAACATTAATAGCAGTATGGCCCCCCATGACCAAGTGCATGATACGGTGCACCACCCCACTGTCAAAGCCTTTTGCAAGAAGGACTTGTCTCAGGAATCCCCAACTAACCGAATCGTAGGCCTTTTCAAAATCTAATTTGAGTATAACTGCCTTGTTCCCAGATTTGTGAATATCATGAACAATTTCGTGGAGACAGAGAACTCCGCCAAGGATGAAGCGCCCCTTGATAAAAGCAGACTGAGTATGAGAGAGGGTGCGATGGGCCACTAGGGTGAGGCGAGTGGCCAGACATTTGGCAGGGAACTTGGCAAAGTTATTAATGAGCGCGATAGGTCTAAACTGGGAAATTAAGTCAGCACCCTTAATCTTGGGGATAAGAGAGATAACCGCATAATTCAGCCTGGAGATATCAACTGTGCCCAGGCAGTAACCTTGAATAACTTGGCAAATAAGATTTTTAAGAATAGGCCAAAACTTTTTAAAGAAGGGGATAGAAAACCCATCCGGGCCATAGGCAGAGTTAGGGTTAGCCTTCCTGATAGCAGAAAAGATTTCCTCTTCAAAATAGGGGATCATCAGGTCCGAATTTTCCTCCTGAGAAACCAAGGATCCCTGGTTCCAGAAGTTAGCAGCAAGCCTGAATCCCTGATCAGGCTTGGCGGAGAGAAGGGAAGAAAAGAAAGAGACTACGTGGTTAAGGATGACGCCCTGCTCGGAAGTGCGCACCCCATCGATAATCAGGCTATCAATTAGACATCTGCGCCGTCTCCCATTCGCAATCGCAAAGAAATAAGCAGAGGGGGAATCCCCTTTTAGGAGCCAATTGGACGCGCCCCTCTGGCGCCAGTAAATCTCATTAAGCCGATGCAGGTGCATCAACGCATGTTCAAGGGAGAACCGGAGGGACCAATCAGAATCGGAGAGGCCAGAGGCATCCGCCCGAGCATCAAGGGCCTCAATCTGGGTCAAAAGAAGGGCCTTATCCCTACATTCCTGGGCTGAATGATTCTGGGACCATCCCCGAAGGAATTTGCGAAGCAAGGCCGAGCAATTATGCCAATCATCCATGGGTCCAAAGGAACGATGAGGAGCAGAAAGAATGGCACTGATTTTAGAACCAAGGAGATCACAAAAACCCTCAATAAGGAGCCAAGAGGCGTCAAACTGAAATCTAGACGGGGAAGAAATAGAATGATTTCCAGCGTCAAGAATAAGAGGGGCATGATTCGAGCCCACAATGCCCTTAGATTTAAGCGTCGCGAGCAGGAAGAGAGAATCCCAATTCGAGCAAACAAGAACGCGGTCTAGGACGGAGCAGATAGGAGAAGGTTGGTGGTTGGTCCAAGTGTACCTAGATCCCACCCTAGGGATCTCACGCAGAGCGCAAGAACTGATGAAGTCATTGAAGGCGTCAGCCAGAGCCCACGAAAAAGTACTAGTGTTCTTGTCCGTGGGGGAGCGAAGCAAGTTGAAATCACCACCAATCACCAAGGGGAGCGAACAAGCTTCTACTTTATTGGAGATTTCGTCCAGAAAAATGGGAGAGAGGGAGTGGTCGGCCGGGCCATACACAACCATAAATTCCCAAAGAGAATTAAGCTGACGATGGAAAAGCACAGTGCTGGCCCAAAAGATACCATGATCAAAAGCAACAAAATCAAAAACATCCCGTTTCGAACCTAGCAGAATGCCACCAGAATGGCCCGAGGAGGGCAGGAAGTTCCAATCAAACCGATCCGCCCCCGCGAAAGAAGTGAGCTCATGAGGAGAGAAGGAGGATTTAAAAGTTTCAATCAAGCCTATCCGGTCAATATTGTCCCCCTGACCAAATCTTTAATTTGGTCTCGGTGTCCCCGGGCGCCGAAACCTCTGATGTTCCAGAAGAGGGCTTTCATTTGTAAGAAAGGTTTTTGATGCGCAAACTCGACCTGCAGGGAGCCAAGCAGGATTTAGCCCGTTTAGAAGCCCCCTTTTTCACTAGGGTCCCAGCCCCACCACCAGCGGCCACCGCCTCCGAAACCCCAACAGCCACAACTGGAGGGGCAGGAGGTGTTGCGGCCACTTCCTTAGCCTTAGCCAAAGCCGCCTGAGCCACTTCATTAGCCCTAATGAGAGCAATCGAAGATGAGGGAGAGCCATGGTTGTGATCTAGAGAAATACCCGCGTCTGCGAGTACCTTAGTCAAGTGATCATCCGAGAGGGAAGGTAGAACAAGCCTAGTAGGTGAGGGGGAATTATGAACCAACTGTGCAGGGGAAGGAGGGATACCTGAAGCGGGGAGGTCCTGAGCCGCCGTGCGTCGAGCCGCCTTGTCAACCACCCTCATGCCATTGTCCCGGATCCGACCACTCTTGCGAGCCGTAGAAGATGGGGACCGAATCGTAGAGGACCGCACCGCAGCCGGAGAGGACAGGCCCGCCACATCACCCAAATCGCCGTCAAGACGACGGCACAAACCCGCTGCAGAGAGCTTGGTTCCCGAGGAGGCCCGACTCCGAGCAGAGAACTTACGGATAGAGGATTTGCGCTTGGAGGAGGGGACCGACGCCACACGACGCGGGGAGGCAGGGAGGTCTTCAATACCCAAGAGCGACGGGGAGCCCGACCGAACAGGGAGGTTGGAATAGACCCCCGACATAGGGGTACCAGCAGGTGGAGCAACAGGGACATACTGAACAGGTGCAGACTCCATCTGATCCTTCCCACCGTTCCCGTTCTTAGGGGCATTCTCCTTGAAAAGCTCACGACTTTCTGAGCCCATGCCATCCCACTCAGACGTAGTGAAGTGAGGAAGCGAACCCCCACTCAGGTTGTCAGCATTATCAGCATCTCCAGCATGACGATCAGCAGCGGGAGGGGGCGGTGGTGGGGAACGGGAAGAAGCAGCCCCCTCCACGCGAACCCGAAGCCTGAAACCATCCGCAGCAGGGAACACATCAACACTTCCATGAACACATAAGGGGTCAACAGCCCAGATTTTGAGACGCACTGGTCCAAGGACAGCCAAGGAATCCTGATCCACCAAGATTGGTTTACCAATGAGAACGCCAAATGCCATGACAAATTCGGTAGAGCGGAGGGAAGGAGGAATGTCATCAACCAAAACCCAGATCTCAGAGAGGGGGAGATAGGCTTCGCCCCATTGGCAGCAGCTTTCACCGAAACGACCAGTTGATTCAGAGGGAGGGTGAAACTCGTGCAAGAGGAGATCATCTTGAGGCTGCTTTTAGAAGGAAAGACCACTGCAAAATCGAAATCAGAGAGCTACCGGATCTGCCAGGCCCACCGTCCTTCATCCCATAACTGCAGTTCATCCTGGAGGGTTTGGGGAGAGATCTTGTGTTCTTTGACCGTGATGATGGCAGCATTAGAGAGAGCGGGGGCCACTGAGACTTGTGGGACCTCACAATCCAGCACGAAGAATGAACATCCAGGGAGCCCTTGGCCAAAGTGCACAAAAGAAGCGGGTTTGCGGCGGTTATTGTAGTTCACAGTGAGATGGCCGTCCTCACGGCATATCAAGCAGAAGGGGGGATTAAAACAGCACGACTGAAAATGCCCAGGTTGGTGGTAGGCGAAGCAAGTGAGGTTAGGGTTAGGTGGTTGGTTAGACGAGGGAGGAGGGCGGGTCGGAAGGGGAGGAGGAGGAGGGGGAAGGATGCCATCGCCCAAAGCTCCAGAAGACGAAGCAGGGCCCGACGACGGGAACCGGCGACTAGGACCACCGGAGCCGCCGCCCCCACGACCCATCGAGCGCCCGTCGAACCCAGAAGACGAAGAAGGAGCACGGCCGCCGCCGCGAGCCATGGGGCCAGGACCAGGCGGGGGAGGAGGGGGAGGACGGGCCGCAGGGCCAGAGCCACCGGCCGCCACCGCGGCCTCCCATGGATCGGCCCCAGATCCGCCCGATCCAGGAGCCTCAGATCCAGATCCAGCCGTGGCCGGCGTCGCAGCCCCAGCCCGCCTTGTAAATATTCTTTGGCTCCCCTTATGTCAAATTAATAAATTTGAGTTGAATACTCTACTCTCGAAAACTGTTGTAAACCCCTATACTTGTGGGTTATCAGGTTCCAACTTGGATATATGGCCATTGACGCAACCCCCCCCCCCCCCCCCCCCCCCCCCCCCCCCCCCCCCCCCTCCTTTCGCTCGCCATTAGTACAATACGACCATCGACATGATTGACAGAACCAATTTGTCTAGTCGGGCCTCCCTAAATCACAATAGGCACCAAGGCACCTTCAACCAAGAGAACATGTATACCTCGTCTCTAGTCACTCTAGAGATCCATGGTGGCTACTCCTTACAAAATAAAATCCACCAATCGTGTTACTTCTATGAACCTTCATTGCCAATCCCTAGCACTTCCCCATATCTTAGAACATCGCATGCACGTCTACTCCATGATAAGTCCTTGAAGTTGTCCTTGACAACTTGAGGGAATTGTTGTCTCGTGTTTTACAAGTAACGTCGCACCCATCCCTCCCACTCATGATAGGCACTATGACGCTACATCCTAGGACGATGAATATCATGTCAAACCATCGTCATCGGGAAGTGATCTGCATGCCATTCTTGCCGCAGGCCTACTTCTTCACCATTGTACACGATGCATGAACCAAGAAGAGAGGATAAGCAGAGGGAATAAGCGACCGAAAGAGGACTTCGGGAGACAACTTGGCCAGAAATGTGTGTTCTTCGTGAAACCATATTTTAGACAAGAAGAAGGCACCCATCACACTTTCACATGCCATGGAAAAGTTGTCTTATAGTATCATTGAAAACCTGTCGAAAACCACCTCTAATAATGGATTAAACGATTCAGAATCAATGGCATAAAAAAAGGTGGTTTCCTAGATGAGCCGGTTATACGGACTTCTCCCGCAGTTGGGTTTGTGACATAAATCTTTTTATGCAACCCTTTTGCATCTAAATTGACTTTTGTCACCCCGAAGCATTTCGGGCGTAGGATGCCAAATTATGAAACTTGCCCTATCTTGAGCTTCCCGGCTCTATCCTAGATCACGCGTGGTTCCAAACGCTCATCATGACACACCACACATGCATGCATGTACCGGCGCCACTTACCAGCACGGATCCAGAAACACCCCAAAATAGGCAAGGCAAACGTAGTGAAGTTGGCTCTCCCTCGCTCGCTAGATCGCCCACACCCCTTGAGCGCTCAGCAGCGGCAAACTCTCTCACCCTGATCTTATCTGCACCTAAATCCTCTGCGGCGAGGGGGGGCGGGCAGGGGAGGCCATCAAGCCAGGCGGAGGCGGGGCAGACACGGCGGGAGGCCGTGAGGGCGACGCCGCTGGCCGATCCCACATGCAAAGAGAGCCCATGCAGCCCCAGCTGCGTGCGGCCAAAATCTGGGCGACTTGTTCCTCGCCCCCTCCCTCGTGATCTGGCCCTCGAATGGCGACAGATGCAGCAGCGAGGCCGCGCACGCCCAAACAAGCGACCAATTGGGGGCGGGGCGGTGCGCGCCCGCCGCGCCCACCTGCGCGTAGTACGTACAGCTCGGCGCTTGCATGCTGCTGCCCTGCCATGATGGATGATGCCATTGCCATCCCCCCTCACGTCCTCCCCGTCTTTTTACGGCCGGCCGGGGGCGGCGGTGGCGAGCGAGCCGGGAGCGCCGTGGATCGTGGCCGTGGCATGGGCGTGCATGCGCATGTGTGACAAAGCTGAGCAATCGGGGGAGGGGGGGATCGTCGGGGTTGACCCACTTACGTGTGGTGGAGATCTTCAGGAATGGATGTTTTCCCGCGGCCCGTTGCATCGAGATCGGGCCTAAATATCTGCTCCTATCTCTGAGCGTCTTCGCAGAGGGGCCAAATCCGAGCAGGGGAACTGCAGAGGTCATCAGCAAACACAAACAGGGTAAGTAAGCATAGGACTCTGATCCTTCTTCTCGGTGGTCGGTCGGCGGCAACCTGATGAAGTAGATTTTGTGGCCTCGAGAGCCGTATCCAGAATCCAGATGAACTGATGGCGCAATTAATAATATGGCAAGTACCAGACCCCTAGACCATGACAATGATCAAACAGTGAAAAGATCGCGACCGTTAAACGGAATCTTGAGAGGAACTGTTCCACTCAGAGCATGATAAACGCTGCCGCGCTATGATGCGAGCCAAACAGTGAGTGACCAGTGAGGCTTGACCCCAGGGGAATAGCCCAGTTATCATAATAGCAGAAAACTGTATTCTGTCTAGATCTCTTGGCTGCCCATCCAGTAGTGGCCCTATGCATTGCTGATGGCAGAGCACCGCTAAAAATCAGTTGGGGATCAAGTGCATCATCACGGTGAGGTGATGGAAAGATCAGGCAATTGAGCAGGCCAGGTATTATCAGCCTATGACAAGTTGACAACACTGATCCACAACAAGGGAACCCAACCACAGGATTAATGAGCGGTAACAGAAAAGACAGGGTATCCAATCCATCACATCCTAATTAAACTACAAAGGGATTTTCTCGCCTTGATCTAGCGTATAAGCTATAGTAGTTTTTTTTTTTTTTGATAAGGCGCTCGAGATAGGTCACATAGTTACCGGTAGCATGGTTCACACACCGTTGCGCGAAAGATCAAGACAGCACTGTCAAACATCCTGTCCGTATCATTCCTACGGGCTACGGCTGGATAATGTTTCTAACAGAGGGGCAGCTGCTGGTTTGTATGATGGCTAGGATGCATACGTATACGGTCTTTGAATCACTCCTGGAGAGAGAGGGGGAGCGACGAGTAATTCACTCGCTGTCACGAGTTGTAAGGTGGCAGGCAAGGCCCTCAATGATAGACCTGGGCCTGAACAAATACGTAGCTTTCAGAGACGCTCTGCAAATCCAAAGGGGTCATGGCTTGGAGCAAAAGGACACTGTGCACCATGTCTACAGGGACCCTCTGTGGGGGTAACAGCAAATGCGTGGCTGGTGATTCAACACAAGGCAATTACAGTAGATACACATGTAGGATTGAGCACTAACGGTAGCAGATTTTTTTAAGTAGTACTACATGATGAGTTTGGATTGTTGGTATTCAGACAGGACAAAGAAACTACAGAAGACATATACAGGAACGGCCCAGGGTAATGGTGATCATCGTGTATTAGTAAGAAAATCAGTTGCCAGGATCTAACATAGAGTATCTATTCTTCTTCTGAACCCTTTCTCTAGTTCAAGCACCGAAGAAAAAGATGGCCAGGATATTTTGACAGGGTGCTACTGAGCTCAACTCATGAAAAAGAATCAAACAGCATTGACATTTAGGTCATGTCCATCATAATCAATGCAGAGAAGTCCTGCCCGGTATTGGGAGTAACAATCTCACACACAAAAAAACCAGGGTCTGCGATCTGTAGCGAAAGAAATGCGCACAAGCGGCAATCATACCGAACCATATAATAACTTTAACATTTGCTGTCATTTGACTGCACAAGATGATGGGGATGTGTTCACATAGGAAATCAGCTGGTGGTTGTGAGGGGTACACGCCCACAACAACCGGGAGCTACCAGAGAAACAACAAAAATGGGAAGAGGCAAAGGCGGGCTGATTAGGGATAAGGTTAACCTACGGGTCAGATGAAGAGATGAACCACAGCCGCATATCCCGAAACTAAATGATGTACCTTTCTGAAATTGCGCTTGGAAAGGAAGATGGATCATAGCATGAGGGTGCTAACTGCAACAAGGATAAAAGAGACGGCTGAACCAGATCTGCGAATCAAGCATGAAAGCCAATGAACTTTCCTTTTTCTGTGAAGACATAACGTAGTTGTCAATATGCCTCTTTCAGTCCTATTTTGTAAGCGAAACTGCTCTAATGCTCTATGTACTAAATGCAAGAGATCGTTGCACTATTGTTTATGAATTAATATGCTCCTTCCGATCCATATTAATTGTCACTGATTTAGTATAAAGTTGTACTAAATCAGTACTACAAAGTTGTACTAAATCAGCGATAATTAAATATGGATCGGAGGGAGTACATTTTACTAATGCTGGCCTGCTGACATGAGCTGCATCAGCATTAAAGTTGACCAAAATGCAAAATGACTCGAAAGTTTAAATAATCACGATAGCTCATAAATAAAGTTAATGTGTATCTAAGTCCCACTTTTGTAAACTTCCAAACTGTTTGCCAGGTTAATTTCGTACAACTGCTTGGAACTCGTATATTACTTGAGCTGACATGATATGAAATGAAATGATATCAAAGCACTAACATATATCGACTATATATACCAGTTACTGCTTCTTAAATGCAATCTTTTTGCTGCAGGTTTCTTGTATGAAACCTGGTGTGACCTTGTCAACATGCAAGCCGCTGAGAGTTCAGGTTTACATGTTGGGATGGGATGGCCTTCATGTAATCTGATAATTTTTTGTTTATTAATCTCTTGTAGGATGCTGTAATGAATTTCTTCCATATATTTATATTAATAGAAACTGGTAGGGGTTTCCCCCTTAGGAAAAACCCAGCATTTCATGCAGTTGTGAATGGCTGCAAGAGCTTTGCATCTATCTAAGAGTTACAGGCAACATCAGAATGATAATAAGGTGGTGAAAATGCATTAAACAGGTATGAGCTTTTAAAGACTGACCTGGTCTTTATTCTACTTCTGCTGCTTGGAACTAATCGCTGAAAATAAATTAGTCATTTTCAGACAAAGATAAATGACCAAACTAGTAGATTTGATGGCAACACATGGTTTCTGGAATAACAATTGGCAATGAGTATCTTCGTTTAGAGAATGAGCTATCGTGCAATCTCCATTTTTTTTAACAAGAGAAAACATGTAGATCACTGCCTTCTGTTCTCTTGCTTCCATATATTCCTTTCTTATTGGTTTTATCGTAGAAAGCAGATGTGGATCCCAGTGTCAAAAAGTTCAGATCCTCAGGCCCTTTTTCATTGTTATTGCATCACCAGTTTCTTCTTTTAATGCTTTCAAGAAAGATATACCGCGGATGTGAGTAAGATCCTTTGTTTCATAGGTGAAATTCATACTCCCTCCGTCTGGAAAAGCTTGTCCCTCAAATGGATGTATCTAGCATATCCCTCAAATGGATGTATCTAGAACTATGCTAGATACATCCATTTGAGGGACAAGCTTTTTCGGGGACGGAGGGAGTACTTAGGTTGATTTACATTATTGTAATCATGTTAATTCATGTATTCTGACTACAAATTTATGGAGATTTCTAACAGCTTTTGTTTACTGTAACATTGTTAGTTCACAATACGTATTTTTACCTCCTCTTTCAACTTCTATGTCCCGCCAAAATCCCCTCTCCCTCAGATTCCACTCCTCTGCATTCCCTATTCTACCATTAGTGGATAGGTAGCCATATATCTTGATAAAGAAAATTGCTTGGAAGGGCGTCATGTCAATCTTGCTTATCAATTATCATTCTCAAAGAAGAATATGCTGCAAGATTGCTGTTGTGATTACTGGTAATAAAGCATGAATAATTGGTGAAAACATATGAATAATTTGATATCAGTCAAACAAAATAACCTATTTGCAGATTTTGCAGAGTGGCACACCAATCCGGATTCAAATAAAAGAAGCACTTACTCGCAAGTTGACTATATACAGTATGGATTCTCAAAAAAAAACTATATACAGTATGGAGAAAATCGCAAGTTGAAACTGCAATACCACAGTTGAAACTTTGTTTTGTTGAATAATAGAATATTGAATTTCCCTACGCATAATTGAAGCACCACTGATTGAAGAAATCTGGACCTAAGCTTGAGTTTTGCTCACAAGGTGTCCACTTGCTGATGTAAGCAAAAGATTTGTGATTTGGTAATACCACTGTTGTGCACCACTCTGCTCCCCCTGATCCCTGCCAAGAACGACACACGCACAAATTTAGCCTCTTAAACATTTGAAGTGCAAGTAAATTTGGTTTAGTCGACCTACCTATATTTGCGGAATTTCAACCAGAATAATAAGTATCACCCATATCATTTATTTGCAAAATGGATGTGGCAAAACAAATGAATCACTGTTTGTCAAACTGTGGATGGGGGTAGCCACCGTGTAGCCATCCGACAAATATGATAACCAAAGGGCACAGGTTAATCGACTTCTTGTCTTAAGGAAGCCTGATTCTGTTCAGAAACTATAAAAGGTAGACAGGAAGAATTTATCAATCGGTACAGCATAAGGCTAGCGATTGTTGGAAATTCATCCAACATATTTCTTTTTTTTTCGCGAATACGCAAGCTGCGTATCATTTCATTGATAGGTAGAGAGCAAAGAGCATACAGGGTAGCAGGTACAGTACTCGTACACCAAGGAGGGCAAGACTACACCCACACAAGCATCGAGAGAGCGAGGATGCTCAGTCGCAAGTAACAAGAAACGTCTAAGGTGGCTCAAAAATAGAAAACGCTGCCAATCCTCTAGCTCCGGCCAGAGCCCACGTGCGTGCCTCATCGAGGATGGACCGAGTGAGGCGGTCAGAGGAAGGTGCAGCAGCGTCGAAGATGACAGCATTGCGATGCTTCCAGATGCTCCAAGCCATCAGAATACCCAGGGAGGCAACACCTTTGCGCAGAGACGGAGGGGAGGACGCCACAGCCGAACTCCACCATTCGATGAACCGGGACGTAGGGGTCGGGATGTCAACCGTGAGTCTGCATGCAGCAAGTGTGCTATGCCAGACAACGCGGGAGAAGGGGCATCCAGCGAGGAGGTGATCAAATAACGCAAGGCCATTCTGGTGAAGTCTAATTCAGTTGAGTTCAAACCTTCTTATTGGGCAATCTGTTCTATGAATGAACTTCTGATATAACAGAATGATTTTTCCATTTAAAATACAACTAAAATATTAAAATTAAATAACTGATACATTATCTGGTCCATTGCATGAACTTCACCTCTTTTTCCCATAACTCTAGTTATTTTTTGATTCGGTTCGATTGTTTATGCCTTAATTAACCACTATCACAACTATCTGAATGCCACAATGCCCTGGCCCTCACCCCGGATGACAGCTTCTCTAAGGCAATCCTCGCTGCTTACTGTCTCTCGTTGGTTCAGAGAGTTCGTGCTTCTTTCAGGGATTGGTCATCTGTAGGCACGATGATTGCTGACATGAAATTCCTGGCAGCAGAATTTCGTGCTTGCTCTTTTGTCCATGTAAAACGTTTGTTGAATGTACCAGCACATGAACTTGCTCTTAGTCAGATCTACGTGGTGTAATCCCAGATCTTATCTGGGAAAATATGTGTACTGATGCTACTATATGAATAAAGTGCCATCATTCTCCTGATGCTACTATATGAATAAAGTGCCATCATTCTCAAAAAAAGAAACTAGTAAATACTCAGAAATTCAGTATAACAGCACACGCAATACTTCATATAGCACCACCATTATATGAAAAAAAGAATATACGATGTAATTTTGCAATTGTCAGAACCATTTTCATAGAACGTTACTAAAGTGGGTGGAATTCAGCAGACTAATTGAGTTAAATATCATGAAAAGTTGCCGAGTAACATAGATTATGGAATGATGCACGCATATATTTGCTTTGGTAATGTAGACATCATCCCTTTAAGAATAAGGATTGAAATATACATTCATCACGTTCTGGGATATTGCAAGTTCCTTACCACATGCTCCCCCGAATTAATGTAACTTTTGCATCCTGCCTGTGGTTACCAGTGCAAGCAAATACGAATACACGATGGCTTCTATTTTCGTGCTACAGAATTGCGATCTTGTGACCCTCGCGAGACCTCGCGCGCATTGAGGATCGTGAAGAAAAAGAATCAGGCGCATTTCGTCGAACACAACACGCGCGGCAGGGAGCCCGTGCCTGATTCGATCATGTTGTGCGATCGTGGTAAGAGAGTGGGACAGGGAGCGACTAACCTCCGGGATTCATCGGATAGGGTGACAGGTTTCCGTGACCGCTGCTCGCCCTTGCAGTTTCGCCGATCGCCATGGTTGGGGTTGGGGACTTCGCGGAGAGCGCGAACAGAGTTCTGCGAGCACGCCGAACCTTTTTTTCTGAGGGAGGGCCATCGAAGAGCCGAACCTTCGCAACATGGGCCAGCATTAGGCCTATAGCCGAAAGATCATCTGCTTTCATCCAGTCCGCTCAAAAAAGAATCTTCTTTCGCCCAGTGGGTCAGGCACGGCGAGAGCTCCTATTGGACGCCCGCGCGCGTCCAATAGTCGAGCTTTCGCTGAGGCGGGCGCACGAACGGGACGGCCCATTCACAGGGCATTGAGCGAATGTACAAATGTAACGAAAAAAAATTAAAAGGGTAAACATGGGAGTCGAACATCCCAATTCCCGATGGACAGCTGCATTGCTAGCCAGTACAGATGGCGACTGACTGGGTCTAAAGTGCAGCACTAAACATAAAATACTAAGTACAACGGCAATTTTGTTTTATTTCAATTTTTTAATTTTCTTAGAAAAAATGTGAAAAATATTCTTTAAAAAATAAGAATAATATTTGAAAAGCTGAACAAATTTATAATTCAAACAAGATTTTGAAACATTAACAATTTTGGGAAAAAGTGAGCAAACTTTTGAAATTCAGCACATTTATTAAAAAAATATACAATCAACAATTTTAAATATATAGTGACCAATTTTAAACTTTTTTTTGCAAAATACACAATGAACATTTTTTGTGATATATAGATTGAACAATATTTAAATACACTTTCAAAAATTGTGATATACAGTGAACAATATTTGAATACACATTGAACAATTCTTGTGATATACGCTGAAAACTTTAAAATTACACATTGAACATTTATTAAAACATCTTGAACATTTTTATATATGGTGAACATTTTCTTACATATACGATGAACATTTTTCAATACCCGGGTGAACTCCTTGTAAAAATGCACAAAAAATGAAGAAAAGAAAAATCAAAACAGAAAAAAAAATAAAAAAGGGAAGAAAAATAGATCTGGAACAAGAGAAAAAAACCCTAAAATGTACACTTGTATATAAACACGCAATGAACTTTATGGCAAACCAACATGTGGTTGGATGGTTAGAGAGATAGTGGTATCCCTAGCCCACCAGAGTTCAAGTCCTAACTTGACATTGGTGCTTGCATTATTGCTGGATTTATTTCAGGCTTCAGGCGATGTTCATTCAGTGGAAGGAGACGTTTCCGTCGACCGCGAAGCCCCTGTGGTGAATTCTTAAAAATACAAGATGTTATGCAGGTTTAGTCTCTCGAAGATGCTCATAGTGTTAGAGCGTGCGTGCGTGTGTTTATAGGGGTGAGTGTGTGCTCGTGTATGTGAGAGACTTTGATTATACTGTGTTTAAAAAATAAACTTTGTGTAGTACACGGAAAAAAAGGAAAAAAAGGAAAAGGGGGGAAGAAATAGCAAAAACAGGAACAGAAAAAACAAAAAATAATAAAACAAAAAAATGAAGAAACAACGAAGCAACCATGGACCAGCCCAAATTGGGGCTTCGCGAGGCCGAGCTTCAGCGAAGCAACGACGTGCCGCCAGGCGCGCCTATGGCTCACTTAAACCGAAACGTAGGTTGCGCTTGCGTCACGTGCCTCACCAAACAGGCAGGCCCAACGAGGGAGGCTACAGGCCACTACCTCGGTTTTTTTTGTTTCTTCAGGTTTTATGTTTTTTATTTGTTTTTTTTCTGTTTTGCTTCCGAACATTTTTTATACAAGGTTTAACATTTCTTAAATACATGATTAATATGTTTATTTTCAAAGATGTATGTCTGATATCCACTTTTTTCATACATATCTTGTATAAATCATACTAGTTCACATTATTTATAAAGTCACGGACATTTCTATTGAAACGAGTGAACACTTTTTATATACATAAGGAACATTTTTAGATACAAGTTTATCATTTTTTTAAATACACGACTAATATTTTGTTTCAAATATATGTTTTCATGTCTACCTTTCGAATAAACGTTTGTAAAGTTTTTGCGTATACAAAGAACATTTTAAATATATTTTCAAATACATGAATTTTTAAAATAATTTTCCAATTTATTGGAATGTGTCAGTAATTTTTATATACATAGGGTATGTTTGTTGTAATTTTACATTTTTACATAAGGAACATTTTTATACAGGTTTAAAAAATATGATTAATTATTTTCTTAAATATATGATTTTGATATCTACTTTTATTTCATACACATTTGTAAATATTTTGTACAAATTACTTAGGTATTTAATGCGTGAACATTTCATAAAATGATTCAAAAAAATTATGCTATCAACGTTTTTGTACTTTGCCTAACATGTTCTATAATTCATGATTAATTTTTGAAAAATATCTTTATGTTTTGAAATATATGTATTTACAATATTTTCGAAAATAGGAATGGAAAAAAAGGGGAATGGACGAACTAACATAGAACATACCTGAGTCAGCCCATGTATAGCGAATGCTTGAAACGAGTGCATGTACCGTCTCGCGTATAGCAACACATTTAGTCGCTCCCCATAGGGATTTCTAATGTGTCTCGCATCTGGAGCCTTACTCACTGTTTGTCGCCCAGTCACCTTTAGTAGCGGTTTTGCATCGGGTTTTTCTTGAGGTTTTCTTCTCTTTTTGTTTCTCTTTTTCGTCAGATTTCTTTGTTTCTTTCCGGTTCTTCTTTTTTCTATCTATGGTTTTCATCATTTTTTGTTTTCTTTGAAATTTTTTCCTTTCCTTTTCTTTCTTTCAAAAGATATATACATTTTCACACGAATTTATATTTTTTGTATAGCCAACGAACATTTTACAAATACATAATTTAACATTTTTTACAAATATATTTTTTGATATCACTTTTGTACACTTTGTATATTTTTATACGTTATATATTTTTAAATAGATGATCTAACATTTTTTAAATATTTTTTATGAAGATTTTTCGAAAACATGTTAAACATTTTTCAAATGCACGTTGGTTTTTTGTATGACACAAAACCTTTTTCTGGAACTATGCAACATTTTTTAAAATGCCAAAAACATTTTATTTGAATGCATGAACATTCATTTTTGAATTATATGAAAATGTTGTTAATTTTTTATAGCATTTTTAAAATATCATGTTTATTTTTAAAATACGTAATATTCTTTAATTTATTTTTTATAAAAGGTGAGCGAACATTGTTTTCACTTTTTTTAATGTGCGATAAATCCATCGAAAAGTAAGTAACTATTCATAATATATATATATATAGTATTTTTCAAAAAAATATAGTGAGGCCACCTGGTTACCAGGCCAATATAGTATCGGCTCCCTTCAGGTGACGCTGCTCTCTGCATGGCAGTAAGCGGTGTATAGGCACGCCCAGTCGGCCGAGTTGCAACTGATATGTATCACCCGATGCGAGCATTAGGGTCCCGATCAATTAGGGTTCCAAGCTGCAACTGATATGTTTTACTTTTTTAATTTCTTTTTTTATGTTTTCTAAATTTTCCTATTTTCCACTTTTTTAAAATGTCGCAAATTTAACAATTTTGAAAATCTTCATCTTTTTAAAAAAATGTTTGTGGTTTACAAAAATTGTGTAATTTTAAAATAGTTTGATATTTCAATTTTTTATAGTTTCAAGAAACGTTTACAAATTTCATAAATTGGTCATGATTTTCAAATGTTCAAGCTATTTCAAAAATTGTTTATGAGCATTTTTGTGAATTTGCGTCAAACTTTTGCATCTCATGAACTTATTTCGCAAACATTTTTAAAAGTCATGACTATTTGTTTGTATTCATGCCAATATTTTGTCAACATTGAAGTTTTTTAGGTTCATGAATATTTTGCAAATTTCATGCACATTTTTGAGTTCTCAAACATTTTTTGAACTTACAAATATTCTTTTGTATTCGTAAACTTTTTTTGAATTCACAAGCATTTTTGAGTTCATGAACATTCTTTGAATTTGTGAACTTTTTTTAATAGATGGGAACATTTTTTTGAATTCACAACCTTTTGTTTTTGTATTCGCATTTTTTAAATTATTAAATTGACCAAATTGAGAAAAAAAATATATGCACGCCAGCTGGTTGGACCACACCCATCTCGTGCGGCTCCGTATGTTTTGCCTTTTGATTTGCATTTTAGTTAAGTATGAACTCCACTGGCCCTTTTGGATGGCATTTAGTTTCTCTATGTCGGATCGCCCTATCTATGTCCGATTGCTATGCTTATATGTTCTGTGAGATGATCTACGTAGTTTGCATGGGTTTGTATGAATTTGGATGCAGACATATAGAAGACGTGGTTGTGGAGTGGGACAAATGAAATCTGCCCGGTCACTTCCAGCAGGCCGCGTCCATGAACATATAGGGTATCAAATTAGAGAGGTTGTAGATGCTCTGAAAGTAGTAATATAGACTAATGTTATATAGATCATACTAGTCTAAAGGAGACTCCAACAGGCCGACACAAGCAGACAGGAAATGCGTTTGTGTTTTGTTCATTTGAGTGGCCAGGCAGACACCAAAAGTCCGCCCGTGTCCGCCAGCCTGCATTTTATAGGACAAATGTTTACTACCACCAGTACTACTTACCACTGCTTGTGTTTTGTATATGTTGTATGTAGTATTTATCAAATTAAAAGTATGTACATATAGTATGTAGTATATAAAAATATTTAGGTAGTATATATACTATTTTTTTGCTAATATGTATCGTAGTTTGAGTATGATCTTTTTTACGTACAACTATGTACGTATTTCATAAATATAATAAAAATCATGGGTCAACTTGTGATTTTTTTATATAACTCGCTTTGAATTATCTTATATATTATGAAAATATTTCTAATAATAAAATAGTATATATACTACTATATGATAATGTATGAGACATTTGGGGTAACTATCCCTAGGTGGAAGGATATACTGCCACCAAAATTCTGTTCATTAAAATAAATTAAACTGAGAAAACTATATCTACAGCTTGTGGTCCTTGTCTTCGTCCTCGTCGCTGATGAGGTCAATGGCTCAATGGACACCAGAGGTGACCATTGATATGTCCACGCTCCTGGTGCAGTGACCAGGCCCACTGGCGTAGCTGGCGCCACCTATTGCTCCTCCTCCGGCTTGGCCATGCACGGGAACGTGGAAGCCCACGTCCACGACTACCCCACTACCCCTTGTAGTGGCCACGACATCGGCCGCGACACGAGCACAGGGTCGGCGCCCTCCACCGCCAATGTGTGGACCGCCAGTGGCAGGTCAGGCCACTGTGCGAGCTTGGCCAGCTCAGAGGCCCTGAGGGCCTGCTTGAGGGCCTCATCCTACTCGTAGTCCTCCTTCTTCATCACGGGCGGCTTTGTGCGCTGGACCATGTGTGCATGAGCGGCGAAGCATGCCCGACGCATTGGTCGTACTCGTCGTAGAACTATGTATCCGAGTGGGGTGAGTCCTTGGCAAACGTTGGTCGTGGTGGAGGTCGTCGAGGAGTAGATCGCGGCGGCAACAGAGGTCCCCCGCGTGCGCGCCGCCAGAGACCACAATGACAAGCACTAGAACCCTGTCCAGGTTCAAATGTCATTGACGGTGGGCGATGGAGGTGGACTAGGGTTTGACCATTGGTGGTAGGGGAGAGGAGTGAGCATGGATAGGTGGATCCGCCGCACACGTGGCATTTTAAAAAACTAGCTCATGGTCGTTGGGCGGCTGCCGCATGGGTCCGGGCAAGCACCGAATGGACGTGCGACGCGTTCATCTCCTGTGTGTATATATGCAAACTCGTCCCAAATTTGAGGCGGATTTGCATCTACACAGACACGAAACAGACAAAATGATCAAATGTGTCACCGCGGGCTTCTGTCTGCGCAGACCCAAACGAACGCGAGCAAACGAAATGCGTCCCGGCATTAGAGTTACCCTAAGAGCATCTACAGCCGTTGGCGCGTCCGCCGACACTGACCGGTCACGCCTCAAATAATGCAATCCACATCCAGGCACATCAATTATCATATCTCAAATTCATATAAACTCATGCAATGCAACTACGTCGATGCGTTACACACATCATCCAACTACTCCATCACTATGACCATGCCATCGGACTACCCAAATTTGGCATGCTTGGTTATGATGGAGATCATCCAGGGCTGCCCTTGCCCTTCCCAACACCCTTGTCGTCATTCTCATGGAAGTACCGGTTGAAGACGCAGTAGGGATCGAGTCGGGTCTGCTCGTCGCCGGAGCTGTCCTTGTCGTCGCATTCCTCCTGCTACTCCTTCGGTGGCAGTCCGGCCATGGCACGGACTGCCCGATTCTGCTTCGGGTGAGGGCGCACGTGTTCTTCCTCTGTTGTTTCTTCACAATGCGGGCGCTGATGGCTTCCTCCTCTGCGGTCGCCTGTGCTGCCGCATCAGCCACCTCTGCTGCCGCCATTTCCACCATGATACCGGCGTCGGCGGCCCTTATCCTCTCCTTCCCACGACGAGTTGCCCGTTCCCGGTGAGACTCAAAGTCTGCCCGACCGGTGATGGGGAAGGAGAGATTTTCCGACTACCGGGACCGCGATGATCCAGCCCTAGAGGACCCGAGCTCCCGTTGAGCCGACGCTATGGAATCACGCCGGACATATCCGTCCGTCGGCCTGGCGCTGTCCTGCTGGCAGCGGCAGAGTGCAATACGGACCGACATTGCCTCCTCCACCCCGCACAAGATGACACGTAAGTCGACGGATCCGAATTGGTCAGAGTCAGATCCGCTGCACGCCATGCCGAAGATGGCGAAAAATCACCGCGGGTGAGCTCGAGTGACGGAGGGAATGGAAGGAAGAGGCGAGTGAAGTGGCTAAGGTTTGGCCCGCGAGTGGATGGGGATGAATATATGTAGGGTCATGTGGGCCCGCATTGACCAGTTCGACGTGACGGATGCGTGCGTGTGCGCCCAAACGCCTTATATCCGTCCTATATTTAGGCTGGATATGAGGGATGTCGGTCAATCCAGACGTTTGAGGCCTGTTTAAGATGTTCGTCTGAATCAAAATTTCGTGACCGGTCAGTGGCCGAACAGACTGCCTAGATGTTTGAGAAGGGGTCGGGGCATCCGGCTCTAGGTTACTCCCGAAGATGACTAGCCTCAGATTCAGCGTGTAAAAATTTCACCCGAACGGTGAAAGATCAGCACAGAGCCCAAGAGCTCAAGCGACGAATCATGTAAATAGTGCGCTGCGACAGGCTCCTGATTACGTCCATTGTGGTCGGTCGAGTACTGCACAAAATCATACTCCTCCTCCTATCTCCAATTCCGCACTAATAATTGTACACTGTTGAAAGATACGGTCCGCTCTACGCAGAGGCCCGAACATGCATGCTCCATCGGCGGGGGTCGACGTCAGTGTGTACACGCCCGGGAGTCGCAATTCCGAGCTCAGAGAACATGGCGGGTTGTCTGTGGAAGCTGATCCACACAAGGAATTAACAATCATTGCATGCTCCGAATAATCAGAGCGGGCAAGCGTCAACCGACAGTATGAAAGCGATCCATCTCGATGGTCGCAGGAGTAACGCCAAAACACCTCACATGCATGCACGCACGGAAAGCACGTATGGGAGCACAGGACGAGGCTCAGTTTAGGGCAATTATCTCGGCACAAACAAGCTGCACTTGCCATGGAAAAGCACACTTTTTCCTGCTCTGACTCTAGGGCAAACATGTACCGTGTGTATGGAGTGTGAAGGAGTTGTTTGGTTTGTGACTAACTTTGCCAAAGGTTACAACACCTAAGATTAAGCAAATCTGATCATCTTAGATGAGTGTTCGATTCAAGTCACACTTTAGCTATATTCTGCTTCTTTCTAAACTTTCAAGGGTCCATATGAGCAGAGGCCGTGCCAAATTGTGCATGTGTTTGGCCGCGAGGCCTTGGGGAAGGAGGAAAGATTGTTTTTTTTTTTGTTTTTTTGCAGGGATCAGTATTTGGCGGAAATGTTGGACTTGGCCTCACGTGTACAGTCCATGTCCATGCATACACACACTGTGCTAAAGCTCACACACACTGTGCCGCATTTCTTTAGTTCATTCAAGTGGGGCCCCGGTTTGGTAGATGCACATAACTTCTATGCACCCATATGCTGTACGTAAGGGTAGTGGTACATGTATGATTAATTGTTTCTTTGGCTATTTCGATCTAGCTTTCCAGTTGGATTCTGCTTATCTCGTGTTGTATTGCTCCTCCGATGGGCCACGTACGTACGCACCGACGCGCCGGTGCATGTGGGATGTCTGGCGTATCCTCGCGTGCAACGCAGATAATATTGGGTGTTCATTGCGAAATGCGCCGTACGACCCCAAATGGGGAGTGGTTGTTGTGTTGTTGCAACTTGGTGACGTCGACCACAAGCAATGCGTACGTAATGCGAGTGAGATTCCCTGGACAAAGTAAAGGCATTGCCAGAGTGTTTTCACGAGGGAGTTGACACTCCTTCCACCGAGAGGAAAATATGTCCTTTGAAATAATCTGAAATTACTCCCTCATTCATTTTTATATAAGTCGTTCCATACAACTGAAAATAGACTGATTTACATGTTATCTACAATATCTTCAGGACTTATAAAAGTAAACAGAGAAAGTATCATTTTGTTAAAGGACTAATCCCTTAATGGATAATAAGAGCAACTTCAATGGGGCGACCCGTTTCGTCCACTGGCGTTCGTTTGGGTCGGCATAGACACAAAAGTCGGCCCAATGCGCCGACCCAAACGGACGCGCGTCCGCTTCCTGTCCGCCTGCCGGCCCCCCATTGTCGAGCCGGATTTGCGTCGGCGCGGATACGAGACGTATGCGCGTGCGCCTACTCCTCTTTCCGGGCCCGCCGGTCGGTGGTAGGAGCCACCATTCCCCCCATTTTCCTCAAAAACGTCCCGCCCGCACGCTCCCGCCCCACTACTCAAGTCTCACCCTTTCTGTGTGCTGGCAAATGCACCAGCATTAACTGTGGTGATATTTTCTGAAGCCGGCATTGTATGTCGACGCTGGCATGGTGCCGGCATGATGAGACATGGCCGCTGACATGACCGGCCGCGAACCTTTTTAAAAAGAAAATTGATGCAGACGTGAAATGGGTCGGCGCATTGGGAGCATTTTCGACCCAAATGCAAAACTGAACGGACGCCGGGTGGGCGGCCGATCCAAAAAAACAAAAAGCGAACAAATACGCCGCCCGTTTGGGTCGGCCCGCTGTTGCTCTAATAAAACAACTTCTTTTCTGCCCGTATATGTGTGATGTGCTCTGCTTTGACTCGTTTTGCCGGGATTCAGGCATGCAATTAGCTACCAGTGACGACTAATCCACGTACCGGACCCAACAGCGACAGGCGTCCCGTAGGCGTAGCCCTAACATGGTACGCATGCGCTTTGAGACCACACACACCACACCTTCTCCAAAAGCCAGTTCTTCCAATGATGCCGACACCGGCTATTCCCTGGCCTGGACGCATGATGATTGACGAGCTATGAATTACCACTCCAAAACCCTATTTTCAATTATTGCCGCTAGCAGTGCTGTGCTGCCTCTGTTTGACTGCTCCTTCCACAAGTAGTAGTGATGATGCAAAACAAATAAAAACTGACGAAAACGCGTAGCATGGGCTCACCGGCGCGTTTGGAAGTGGAGAGGAGACTAACAGATGAGTAACTCCAGCCACGTACGCAGAAGGATCACTTAATGGCGAGTCCCAAAGCTGTCTCACGCACCTTCACTCAAGAAACGGAAGCACGGACGATATATGAATATCCCGGTCCCGGGTGGTACAACACCGCTACATAAGAGCATCTTCAGCCGCACCCCCAAGAGACTCCTTCGAGTCATTTTTTCGGCGTCGGCGCTAAAAAAAATGCTCGAGTCACGTTTTCAGAACGACAAAAAGCGTCAGTTCGGCCCTTTTTTCCGCCCGGCGCTCGTAGGCTGAACCCAGCGCACTAGGGGGCCATCGGGGGCTCCGGCGCAGAGGAAAAGCGCGGCTGGCCCACACCGTCACGTGAAAAGTCAAGATTTTCTTCCCCGACTCACCTCCCACCCCCCACGCCCTCGGCCGCCACTAGCGATATCCTAGCGCCGCCCGCCGCCCTTCACCGCTAGATAGCCATTCCCCGCCGGAAAAATAGTAAAGGTTCGCCGCAACAGCCCCTCCAACAGCAGTTGGGCGTTTCCGGCCGCAGAGGGGCAGTTTAGCGGTGGTTGCACGCCCACCGGGTGCAAGGTGTTCGGCGATTTGCCTGCCTCGACGATGGACTCGGATGACGAGGAAGCGCTCACCGCGCTGCTGGAGGGGGAAGCCGAGACCGACTTCCAGGAAGAAGAGCATCTCATGGTGCTCGCCGCCCTCGCCCAGCTGCTCGCAAGCAATGAAAAGCCGCGGCGAGGTGGCTTGGCACCGGGGCGGGTGAAAGCAAAGAACCGGCATCGTCTCGAAGGCTACTCCATCCTCTACTCCGACTACTTCGCCGATGCTCCACTTCACGGCGACAAAACATTTTGGCGCCGTTATCGGATGAGCCGAAAGCTCTTCCTCAGGATTGTGAATTCCATCCGGGAGTTCGACAACTACTTCAAGTGCAAATGGATTGCACCGGCAAACTTGGATTCACCTCGATCCAGAAGTGCATGACAACGATGATGATGCTTGCATACGGAGTTCCCGGTGATTCACTTGACGACTATGGGCGCATGGCCGAGTCCAACAGCATAGAGTGTTTCTACAAGTTTTGTCGGGCAGTGGTGGCAGTGTTTGAACCACAATACTTGAGAACACCCAATGCGGAAGACACTGCTCGGATCCTAGCACAGAATGCAGCAAGAGGATTTCCTGGGATGCTTGGAAGCATCGACTGCATGCATTGAAAATGGAAGAATTGCCCATTTACTTGGCAGGGGATGTACAAAGGAGCCAAAGGCGGTTGCAGTGTGGTACTTGAGGCGGTGGCCACACAGGACCTCTGGATTTGGCACTCCTTTTTTGGTATGCCAGGAACACACAATGACATCAACGTGCTGCGGTGCTCTCCTGTCTTTGCCAAGCTTGTTGAATGTCATTCTCCTCCGGTGAACTTCGAGATCAATGGGCGGCACTACAACAAGGGATACTATCTAGCTGATGGTATCTATCCGAGATGGTCGACATTTGTGAAGATTATCTCAAACCCTGTGCCAGGAGGCAAGAACGCCTGGTTTGCGAAGATTCAGGAGGCTTGCAGGAAGGATGTCGAGCGGGCATTTGGTGTGCTCCAATCTCGATTTGCTGTTGTCCGGTACCCAGCTTAGACCTGGTCGAAATATCAAATGTGGGAGATCATGACTTGTTGTGCCATCTTGCACAACATGATCATCGAGGGCGAGCAAGAAGACCCAGTGTTTGACACTGAACCATACTACATGCAGGGTCCTCTAGCCGAAGTTGATCACCAGCTACCGGCAACCTGGACTGCCTACCTCAGTATGTGTGAGGAGATCCAAGACCCACAGGTGCATCATGAGTTGCAACATGATCTGGTGGAGCACCTATGGAGGCTCAAGGGCGACGTCGGGCGCGACGTGTGATGAAATATGAGTTTTTATTTTGTACTATTTTGTTGAACTATTTGATTTTTTTTGTGATTAAATATGTGATAAAAAATATTTATGTTCATAATTCAACGACGAGCCACGGCGAACCACGCCGAATATGGACATATTCTCGCTCATATGGACCCTTTATTCGCCGAAAAGGGGCTGAAAAGTAGGCCAATATCGGCGCCTGGGGGTGACGACTAGGCGCAAAACCGTCCTCAGTGCCAGTTGTATCGCCAGCTCGTCCCCAGGAGGCGATTTTCATGCGTCCTAGGGGGGCCAACGGCTGGAGATGCTCTAAGTGTACGTACTACTTTTAGTAAAGATATGGCCGATCACTTGTTACTCTAGCTTGTACTCCTATTGGGTGGCCCTGTTGGGTGAAGCGGCAAGAAAGAGTACGTAGGTAACGGTATTGTAGAAGTAAGCTTGGGGCAGGTTCAACATGTGCACCAAACGCTCCTAAATGTTCGAATCACGCAGTGCGGACACTTTATGTTGTCCAACGTCGTGCATCAAACGTCTGTGGACCGGTTCGGACGTTCGAGATCCCACGAACCGAAAACAATGCTGGTGAGGTTTGCGGACATCTAGATCTCCGCCGTGTAGGCCTTCGACACCTCCGACCCATCCAGAGCCCGGATCTTCTCTCTCAATCTCTCCTCTTACTTTGTAACTGCATAGTCCAAGTTCGCCGCCACTGATGTACCACTCACAGCACCGCCCAGGCCTTGTAGGACCTCTGCCACTCCACCGGTTTCCAACCTTGATTTTCCTACACCACTCTTCCACCCCTTGTCCGGCCGCCACCCAGGTACTCTCCGGCCCTGCACACTGCACTCCATGGCGGACACCACGTCCGGCAAGTGTTAGGTCGAATGGCATAGCTAACTATTTTGACGTTTTTGTTGTTTAGGTTGAAGCAAACACGATGAATTCGAACAAGGAGTACTTATACACCGAGTTCATTGATATGTACGCCCTCGTTAGATGAGGATGAATATGAGGACAAAACGACCATGATGCAGACGATTATTGAAGATGCCCAATGTGTGAAGGAGCATGCTCTCTATTTCAAGGGATCAATCAAGGGACATCAAATGATTAATCAAAGTAGGGCACAAGGGCATATGATGTTGATGGATGACTACATTGTCTCTGATGCACTATGCTACCTCTTGAGCACTACGTTGGTTGTTCCCCGAAGAGGAAGGGATGATGCAGCAGAGTAGCATAAGTATTTCCCTCAGTTTTTGAGAACCAAGGTATCAATCTAGTAGGAGGCTACGCGTGAGTCCCTCATACCTGCACAAAAGAAATAAATCTTCGCAACCAACGCGATAAGGGGTTGTCAATCCCTATATGGCCACTTACGAGAGTGAGATTTGATAGATATGATAAGATAATATTTTCGGTATTTTTATGATAAAGATGAAAAGTTAAATAAAAGAAAAGTAAATAACTAACTATTGGAAGATTAATATGATGAAGATAGACCCGGGGGCCATAGGTTTCACTAGTGGCTTCTCTCAAGAGCATAAGTATTCTACGGTGGGTGAACAAATTACTGTTGAGCAATTGACAGATTTGAGCATAGTTATGAGAATATCTAGGCATGATCATGTATATAGGCATCACGTCTGAGACAAGTAGACCGACTCCTGCCTGCATCTACTACTATTACTCCACTCATCGGCCGCTATCCAACATGCATCTAGAGTATTAAGTTAATGAAAACAGAGTAACGCCTTAAGCAAGATGACATGATGTAGAGGGATAAACTCATGCAATATGATGAAAACCCCATCTTGTTATCCTTGATGGCAATAGTACAATACGTGCCTTGCTGCCCCTACTATCACTGGGAAAGGACACTGCAAGATTGAACCCAAAGCTAAGCACTTCTCCCATTGCAAGAAAGATCAATCTAGTAGGCCAAACCAAACTCATAATTCGAAGAGACTTGCAAAGATAACCAACCATACATAAAAGAATTCAGAGAAGATTCAAATATTGTTCATAGATAGACTTGATCATAAACCCACAATTCATCGGTCAAACACACCGCAAAAAGAAGATTACATCGAATAGATCTCCACAAGAGAGGGGGAGAACATTGTATTGAGATCCAAAAAGAGAGAAGAAGCCATCTAGCTAATAACTATGGACCCATAGGTCTGAAGTTAACTACCCACACTTCATCGGAGGGGCTATGGTGATGATGTAGAAGCCCTCTGTGATCGATGCCCCCTCCGGCGGAGCTCCGGAACAGGCCCCAAGATGGGATCTCGTGGATACAAAAAGTTGCGGCGGTGGAATTAGGGTTTGGCCCCGTATCTGATCGTTTGGGGGTACGTAGGTATATATAGGAGGAAGGAGTACGTCGGTGGATCAACAGGGGGCCCACGAGGGTGGAGGGCGCGCTTGGGGGAGGGGGGGGGGTAGGTGCGCCCCCTACCTCGTGGCCTCCTCCTTTGTGTCTTGACGTAGGGTCCAAGTCTCCTGGATCATGTTCAGTGAGAAAATCATGTTCCCGAAGGTTTCATTCCGTTTGGACTCCGTTTGATATTCCTTTTTCTTCGAAACCCTAAAATAGGCAAAAAACAACAATTCTGGGCTGGGCCTCCGGTTAATAGGTTAGTCCCAAAAATAATATAAAAGTGGATAATAAAGCCCAATAATGTCCAAAACAATAGATAATATAACATGGAGCAATCAAAAATTATAGAAACGTTGGAGACATATCAAGCATCCCCAAGCTTAATTCCTGCTCGTCCTCGAGTAGGTAAATGATAAAAACAGAATTTTTGATGCGGAGTGCTACTTGGCATAATTTTAGTGTAATTCTTCTTAATTGTGGTACGAATATTCAGATCCGAAAGATTCAAGATAAAAGTTCATATTGACATAAAAATAATAATACTTCAAGCATACTAACTAAGCAATTATGTCCTCTCAAAATAACATGGCCAAAGAAAGTTCATCCCCACAAAATCATATAGTTTAGTCATGCTCCATTTTCGTCACACAAGAATGCTCTCATCATGCACAACCCCGATGACAAGCCAAGCAATTGTTTCATACTTTAGTAATCTCAAACCTATAAACTTTCACGCAATACATGAGCGCGAGCCATGTATATAGCACTATTGGTGGAATAGAATATGATGATGGGGGTTATGTGGAGAAGACAAAAAAGGAGATAGTCTCACATCAACGAGACTAATCAACGGGCTATGGAGATGCCCATCGATTGATGTTAATGCAAGGAGTAGGGATTGCCATGCAGCAGATGCACTAGAGCTATAAATGTATGAAAGCTCAACAAAAGAAACTAAGTGGGTGTGCATCCAACTTGCTTGCTCACGAAGACCTGGGGCACTTGAGGAGGCCCATTCTTGGAATACAAAGCCAAGTTCTATAATGAAAAACTCCCACTAGTATATGAAAGTGACAAGACAAAAGACTCTATCATGAAGATTATGGTGCTACTTTGAAGCACAAGTGTGGAAAAAGGATAGTAGCATTGTCCCTTCTTTATATATATATATATATATATATATATATATTTGGCCTTTCTTTTTTTATTTGGGACAATGCTCTATGAATGATGATCATCACACTTCTATTTATTTACAACTCAATGGTTACAACTCGATACTTAGAACAAGATATGACTCTATATGAATGCCTCCGGCGGTGTACCAGGATATGCAATAAACCAACAGTGACATGTATGAAAGAATTATGAATGGTGACTTTGCCACAAATACTATGTCAACTACATGATCATGCTAAGCAATATGACAATGATGAATGTGTCATGATGAACGGAATGGTGGAAAGTTGCATGGCAATATATCTCGGAATGGCTATGGAAATGCCATAATAGGTAGGTATGGTGGCTGTTTGAGGAAGATATAAGGAGGTTTATGTGTGAAAGAGAGTATCATATCACGGGGTTTGGATGCACCGGCGAAGTTTGGACCAACTCTCAATGTGAGAAAGGGTAATGCACGGTACCGAAGAGGCTAGCGATGATGGAAGGGTGAGAGTGCGTATAATCCATGGACTCAACATTAGTCATAAAGAACTCACATACTTATTGCAAAAATCTACAAGTCATCAAAAACCAAAGCACTACGCGCTTGCTCCTAGGGGGATAGATTGGTAGGAAAAGACCATCGCTCGTCCCCGACCGCCACTCATAAGCAAGACAATCAAATAACACCTCATGTTTCAAATTTGTTACACAACATTTACCATACGTGCATGCTATGGGACTTGCAAACTTCAACACAAGCATTTCTCAAATTCGCAACTACTCAACTAGCACAACTTTGATATTATTACCTCCATATCTCAAAACAATCATCAAGCATCAAACTTCTCTTAGTATTCAAAACACTCATAAGAAAAAAAAATATTCATCTTGAACACCCAGCATATTAGGATTATTTAAGAAAATTACCATGCTATTTAAGACTCTCAAAATAATCCAAGTGAAGCATGAGAGATCAATAGTTTTTATAAAACAAATCCACCACCGTGCTCTAAAATATATAAGTGAAGTACTAGAGCAAAATTATATAACTCAAATGATATAAGTGAAGCACATAGAGTATTCTAACAAATTCCAAATCATGTATGGCTCTCTCAAAAGGTGTGTACAGCAAGGATGGTTGTGGTAAACTAAAAATCAAAGACTCAAATCATACAAGACGCTCCAAGCAAAACACATATAATGTGGTGAATAAAAATATAGCTCCAAGTAAAGTTACCGATAGAAGTAGACGAAAAGAGGGGATGCCTTTCGGGGCATCCCCAAGCTTTGGCTTTTAGGTGTCCTTAGATTATCTTGGAGGTGACATGGTCATCCCCAAGCTTAGGCTCTTGCCACTCCTTTTTCCATAATCCATCAAATCTTTACCCAAAACTTGAAAACTTCACAACACAAAACTCAAAGTAGAAAATCTCGTGAGCTCCGTTAGCGAAAGAAAACAAAAGACCACTTCAAGGTACTGTAATGAAATCATTCTTTTTTTATATTGGTGTTAAACCTACTGTATTCCAACTTCTCTATGGTTTATAAACTATTTTACTAGCCATAGATTCATCAAAATAAGCAAACAACACACGAAAAACAGAATCTATCGAAAACAGAACAGTCTGTAGTAATCTGTAGCTAGCGCAAGATCTGGAACCCCAAAAATTCTAAAATAAATTGCTGGACGTGAGGAATTTATATAATAATTATCTGCAAAAATAATTAACTAAGTATCACTTTCCAAATAAAAATGGCAGCAGTTCTCGTGAGCGCTAAAGTTTCTGTTTTTTACAGCAAGATATCAAGACTTTCCCCAAGTCTTCCCAACGGTTCTACTTGGCACACACACTAATTAAACACAAAAAACACAACCTAAACACAGGCTAGATAAATTATTTATTACTAAACAGGAGCAAAAATCAAGGAATAAAAATAAAATTGGGTTGCCTCCCAACAAGCGCTATCGTTTAACGCCCCTAGCTAGGCATAAAAAGCAAGGATAGATCTAGGTATTGCCATCTTTGGTAGGCAATCCATAAGTGGCTCTCATAATAGATTCATAAGGTAATTTAATTTTCTTTCTAGCAAAGTGTTCCATGCCTTTCCTTAACGGAAATTGGAATCTAATATTTCCTTCCTTCATATCAATAATTGCACCAATCGTTCTAAGGAAAGGTCTACCAAGAATAATAGGACATGAAGGATTGCAATCTATGTCAAGAATAATAAAATCTGTGGGCACATAATTCCTATTTGCAACAATAAGAACATCATTAATTCTTCCCATAGGTTTCTTAATAGTGGAATCCGCAAGGTGCAAGTTTAGAGAGCAATCATCAAAATCACAGAAACCTAACAAATCACACAAAGTCTTCGGAATCGTGGAAACACTAGCACCCAAATAACATAAAGCATAAAACTCATGATCTTTAATTTTAATTTTAATAGTTGGTTCCCACTCATCATAAAGTTTTCTTGGGATAGAAACTTCCAATTCAAGTTTTTCTTCATAAGATTGCATCAAGGCATCAACGATATATTTAGTGAACGCTTTATTTTGACTATAAGCATTAGGAGAAATTAGCACGGATTGCAACAAGGAAATACAATCAATCAAAGAGAAATTTTCATAATTAAATTCCTTGAAATCCAAAATAGTGGGTTTAGCAACATCTAGGGTTTTAATTTCTTCAATCCCACTTTCATCAATTTTAGCATCAAGATCTAAAAACTCCGAATTCTTGGAATGCCTTCTAGGTAAAGGTGGATCGTATTCAGTCCCATCATTATTAAGATTCATATTGCAAAACAAAGATTTAATAGGGGACACATCAATAACTTTTAGATCTTCATCTTTATTTTCATAGGAACTAGAGGAACACGCTCTTATAAAGGCATCTTTCTTAGCACACATTCTAGCGGTTCTTTCTCTGCACTCATCAATGGAAATTCTCATGGCTTTGAGAGACTCATTGATATCATGCTTAGGTGGAATAGATCTAAGTTTCAAAGAATCAACATCAAGAGAAATTCTATCAATGTTCCTAGCCAACTCATCAATCTTAAGCAATTTTTCTTCAATCAAAGCATTGAAATTCTTTTGCGAAGTAATAAATTCTTTAATATTAGATTCAAAATCAGAGGGCATCTTATTATAATTTCCATAAGAATTGTTGTAGGAATTACCATAATTATTAGAGGGATTACTAGGATAAGGCCTAGGATTAAAATTTCCTCTATACGCGTTGTTACCAAAATTGTTCCTACCAACGAAATTCACATCCATAGATTCATTATTATTCTCAATCAAATTAGACAAGGGCATATCATTAGGATCAGAAGAAACACTTTTACTAGCAAATAATTTCATAAGTTCATCCATCTTTCCACTCAAAACATTAATTTCTTCTATCGCATGCACCTTTTTATTAGTGGATCTTTTGGTACGCCATTGAGAATAATTAACCATAATATTATCTAGGAGTTTAGTAGCTTCTCCTAAAGTGATTTACATAAAAGTGCCTCCCGCGGCCAAATCTAAAATATTTCTAGAAGCAAAATTCAATCCGGCATAAAAAATTTGTATAATCATCCACACATTCAAACCATGAGTAGGGCAATTATGTATCATTAATTTCATCCTCTCCCAAGCTTGTGCAACATGTTCATGATCAAGTTGCTTAAAATTCATAATATCGTTTCTAAGGGAGATGATCTTAGTGGGAGGAAAATACTTAGAGATAAAAGCATCTTTGCACTTATTCCATGAATCAATACTATTTTTAGGAAAAGACGAGAACCAAGCTTTAGCACGATCTCTAAGCGAAAAAGGAAATAGCTTCAATTTAACAATATCATTATCCACATCTTTCTTCTTTTGCATATCACACAAATCAACGAAGCTATTTAGATGGGTAGCGGCATCTTCACTAGGAAGGCCGGAAAACGGATCTTTCATGACAAGATTCAGCAAGGCAACATTAATTTCACAAGATTCATCATCGGTAAGAGGATCAATCAGAGTTCTAATAAAATCATTGTTGTTGGTATTGGTAAAGTCGCAAAAACTGAGGGAAATACTTACGCTGCTCTGCTGCATCACCCTTTCCTCTTCAAGGGAAAACCAACGCAGTGCTCAAGAGGTAGCAAGAAGGATTTCTGGCGCCGTTGCGGGGAGTGTACGCAAAAGTCAACATACCAAGTTCCCATCACAAATCATTATCTCCCGCATTACATTATTTGCCATTTGCTACTCGTTTTCCTCCCCCCACTTCACCCTTGCCGTTTTATTCGCACTCTCTCTCTCCGTCCTCCTCCTCTTTCTCCATTCGCCTCTTTTTGCCCATCTCTTGTTTGCTTGTGTGTTGGATTGCTTGCTTGTCACGATGGCCAAGATAATACCAAATTGTGTGACTTTACTAATACCAACAACAATGATTTTATTAGCAACTCCAATTTCTCCTCTTACCGATGCTGAATCTTGTGAAATTAATGCTGCTTTGTTGAATCTTGTCATGAAAGATCCGTTTTCCGGCCTTCCTAGTGAAGATGCCGCCACCCATCTAAACAACTCTGTTGATTTGTGTGATATGCAAAAGAAGAAAGATGTGCACAATGATATTTTTAAATTGAAGCTATTTCCTTTTTCACTTAGAGATCATGCTAAAGCTTAGTTTTCGTCTTTGCCTAAAAATAGTATTGATTCGTGGAATAAGTGCAAAGATGCTTTTATCTCTAAGTATTTTCCTCCCGCTAAGATCATCTCTCTTAGAAACAATATTATGAATTTTAAGCAACTTGATCATGAACATGTTGCACAAGCTTGGGAGAGGATGAAATTAATGATACGTAATTGCCCTACACATGGTTTGAATTTATGGATGATTATACAAAAAAATTATGCCAGATTGAATTTTGCTTCTAGAAACCTTTTAGATTCGGCCGCGGGAGGCACTTTTATGGAAATCACTTTAGGAGAAGCTACTAAACTCCTAGATAATATTATGGTTAATTATTCTCAATGGCACACCGAAAGATCTACTAATAAGAAAGTGCATACGATAGAAGAAATTAATGTTTTGAGTGGAAAGATGGATGAACTTATGAAATTATTTGCTAATAAAAGTGTTTCTTCTGATCCTAATAATATGCCTTTGTCTACTTTGATTGAGAATAATAGTGAATCTCTGGATGTGAATTTTGTTGGTAGGAATAATTTTGGTAACAACGTGTATAGAGGAAACTTTAATCCCAGGCCTTATCCTAGTAATTCCTCTAATAATTATGGTAACTCCTACAACAATTCTTATGGAAATTTTAATAAGATGCCCTCTGATTTTGAATCTAATATTAAAGAATTTATTACTTCGCAAAAGAATTTCAATGCTTTGATTGAAGAAAAATTGCTTAAGATTGATGAGTTGGCCAGGAACGTTGATAGAATTTCTCTTGATGTTGATTCTTTGAAACTTAGATCTATTCTACCTAAGCATGATATCAATGAGTCTCTTAAAGCTATGAGAATTTCCATTGATGAGTGCAAAGAAAGAACCGCTAGGATGCGTGCTAAGAAAGATTGCTTTATAAAAGCGTGTTCTTCTAGTTTCCATGATAACAAAGATGAAGATCTAAAAGTTATTGATGTGTCCCATATTAAATCTTTGTTTTTCAATATGAATCTTGATAATTATGGGACTGAATGTGATCCACCTTTACCTAGAAGGCGTTCCAAAAATTCGGAGTCTTTACATCTTGATGCTAAAATTGTTAAAAGTGGGATTGAAGAAGTCAAAACTTTAAATATCAATGAACCCACTATTTTGGATTTCAAGGAATTTAATTATGACAATTGCTCTTTGATAGATTGTATTTCCTTGTTGCAATCCATGCTAAATTCTCCTCATGCTTATAGTCAAAATAAAGCCTTTACCAAACATATCGTTGATGCTTTGATGCAATCTTATGAAGAAAAACTTGAGTTGAAAGTTTCTATCCCTAGAAAACTTTATGATGTGTGGGAACCTACTATTAAAATTAAAATTAAATATCATGAGTGCTATGCTTTGTGTGATTTGGGTGCTAGTGTTTCCACGATTCCTAAGACTTTGTGTGATTTGCTAGGTTTTCGTGATTTTGATGATTGCTCTTTAAACTTGCACCTTGCGGATTCCACTATCAAGAAACCTATGGGAAGAATTAATAATGTTCTTATTGTTGCAAATAGGAATTATGTGCCCGTAGATTTTATTGTTCTTGACATAGATTGCAATCCTTCATGTCCTATTATTCTTGGTAGACCTTTCCTCAGAATGATTGGTGCAATTATTGATATGAAGGAAGGGAATATCAGATTCCAATTTCCGTTAAGGAAAGGCATGGAACACTTCCCTAGAAAGAAAATTAAATTACCATATGAATCTATTATGAGAGCCACTTATGGATTGCCTACCAAAGATGGCAATACCTAGATTTATCTTCGCTTTTATGCCTAGCTAGGGGCGTTAAACGATAGCGCTTGTTGGGAGGCAACCCAATTTTATTTTTGTTCCTTGCTTTTTGCTCCTGTTTAGTAATAAATAATTTATCTAGCCTCTGTTTTGGTTGTGTTTTTTGTGTTTAATTAGTGTTTGTGCCAAGTAGAACCATTGGGAAGACTTGGGGAAAGTCTTTTTAATCTTGCTGAAGAAAAAACAGAAACCTTAGTGCTCACGAGAATTGCTGTCATTTTTATTTGGAAAGTGATATTTAGTTAATTATTTTTGCATATTATTAATAGATAAATTACTCACGTCTGGCAATTTATTTTAGAATTTTTGGGGTTCCAGATCTTTTGTTAGCTACATATTACTACAGATTGTTCTGTTTTTGACAGATTCTGTTTTTCGTGTGTTGTTTGCTTATTTTGATGAACCTATGGCTAGTAAAATAGTTTATAAACCATAGAGAAGTTGGAATACAGTAGGTTTAACACCAATATAAATAAAGAATGAGTTCATTACAGTACCTAGTTTTGGGTAAAGATTTGATGGATTATGGAACAAGGAGTGGAAAGAGCATAAGCTTGGGGATGCCCATGGCACCCCCAAGATAATCTAAGGACACCTAAAATACAAAGCTTGGGGTTGCCCCGGAAGGCATCCCATCTTTCGTCTACTTCCATCGGTAACTTTACTTGGAGCTATATTTTTATTTACCACATGATATGTGTTTTGTTTGGAGTGTCTTGTATTATTTGAGTCTTTATTTGATAGTTTTGCACAATCATCCTTGCTTTACACACCTTTTGAGAGGGACACACATGATTCGGAAATTGTTAGAATACTCTATGTGATTCACTTATATCTTTTGAGTTATATAGTTTTTGCTCTAGTGCTTCACTTATATCTTTTAGTGCACGCTGGTGGATTTGTTTTATAGAAACTATTGTTCTCTCATGCTTCACTTAGATTATTTTGAGAGTCCTACAAAACAGCATGGTAAATTGCTGTAATTATGTTAGGCATTCAAGATTAATAATAAATTTTTCTTATGAGTGTGTTGAATACTATGAGAAGTTTGATACTTGATACTTGTTTTGAGATATGGAGATGGTGATATTAGAGTCATGCTACTTTAGTAGTTGTGAATTTGAGAAATACTTGTGTTAAAGTTTGTGATTCCTGTAGCATGCACGTATGGTGAACCGTTATGTGATGAAGTCGGAGCATGATTTATGATTGTCTTCCTTATGAGTGGCGGTCGGGGACGAGCGATGGTCTTTTCCTACCAATCTATCCCCCTAGTAACATGCACGTAATACCTTGCTTTGATAACTTGTATATTTTTGCAATAAGTATATGAGTTCTTTATGACTAATGTTGAGTCCATGGATCATACGCACTCTCACCCTTCCACCATTGCTAGCCTCTCTAATACCGCGCACCTTTCGCTAGTATCATACACCCACCATATACCTTCCTCAAAACAGCCACCATACCTACCTATCATGGCATTTCCATAGCCATTCCGAGATATATTGCCATGCAACTTACCACCGTTCCGTTTACTATGACACGCTCCATCATTGTCATATTGCTTTTCGTGATCATGTAGTTGACATTGTATTCGTGGCAAAGCCACCGTTCATAATTCTTTCATACATGTCACTCTTGATTCATTGCATATCCCGGTACACCGCCGGAGGCATTCACATAGAGTCATATTTTGTTCTAAGTATTGAGTTGTAATTGTTGAGTTGTAAGTAAATAAAAAAGTGTGATGATCATCATTTTTAGAGCATTGTCCCAAGTGAGGAAAGGATGATGGAGACTATGATTCCCCCACAAGTCGGGATGAGACTCCGGACTAAATAAAAAAAGAGTCCATAAAAAAGGCCCAAATAAAAAAAATGAGAGAAAAAGAGAGAAGGGACAATGCTACTATACTTTTACCACACTTGTGCTTCAAAGTAGCACCAAGATCTTCATAGCGAGTCTCCTATGTTATCACTTTCATATACTAGTGGGAATTTTTCATTATAGAACTTGTCTTGTATATTCCAATGACGGGCTTCCTTAAAATGCCCTAGGTCTTCGTGAGCAAGCGAGTTGGATGCACACCCACTTAGTTCTTTTTGTTGAGCTTTCATATACTTATAGCTCTAGTGCATCCGTTGTATGGCAATCCCTACTCACTCACATTGATATCTATTAATGGGCATCTCCATAGCCCGTTGATACGCCTAGTTGATGTGAGACTATCTTCCCCTTTTTTGTCTTCTCCACAACCACCATTCTATTCCACCTATAGTGCTATGTCCATGGCTCACGCTCATGTATTGTGTGAAGATTGAAAAAGTTTGAGAACACTAAAAGTATGAAAAAATTGCTTGGCTTGTCATCGGAGTTGTGCATGATTTAAATACTTTGTGTGGTGAAGATGGAGCATAGCCAGACTATATGATTTTGTAGGGATAACTTTCTTTGGCCATGTTATTTTGAAGAGACATAATTGCTTAAGTTAGTATGCTTGAAGTATTATTATTTCCATGTCAATATTGAACTTTTGTCTTGAATCTTTCGGATCTGAATATTCATACCACAATTAAGAAGAATTACATTATGCAAAGTAGCATTCCACATCAAAAATTCCGTTTTTATCATTTACCTACTCGAGAACGAGCATGAATTAAGCTTGGGGATGCTTGATACGTCTCCAATGTATCTATATTTTTTGATTGTTCCATGCTATATTATATCCTGTTTTGGACATTATTGGGCTTTATTTACACTTTTATATTATTTTTGGGACTAACCTATTAACCGGAGGCCTAGCCCAGAATTGTTGTTTTTTGCCTATTTCCGAGTTCCGCAGAAAAAGAATATCAAACGGAGTCCAAACGGAACGAAACCTTCGGGAACGTGATTTTCGGAACAAACGTGATCCAGAGGACTTGCACCCTACGTCAAGAGATCAACCAGGAAGGCACAAGGTAGGGGGCGTGCCTACCCCCCAGGCGCGCCCTCCACCCTCGCGGGGCCCATGTTGCTCCACCGACGTACTTCTTCCTCCTATATATATCTACGTACCCCCAAAATACCAGATACGGAGACAAAACCCTAATTCCACCGCCGTAACTTTCTGTATCCATGAGATCCCATCTTGGGCCCTTTTTCGAAGCTCCGCCGGAGGGGGTATCGATCACGGAGGGCTTCTACATCAACACCATAGCCTCTCCGATGAAGTGTGAGTAGTTTACTTCAGACCTTCGGGTCCATAGTTATTAGCTAGATGGCTTCTTCTCTCTTTTTGGATCTCAATACAAAGTTCTCCCCCTCTCTTGTGGAGATCTATTCGATGTAATCTTCTTTTGTGGTGTGTTTGTTGAGACCGATGAATTGTGGGTTTATGATCAAGTTTATCTATGAACAATATTTGAATCTTCTCCGAATTCTTTTATGTATGATTGGTTATCTTTGCAAGTCTCTTAGAATTATCTGTTTGGTTTGGCCTACTAGATTGTTCTTTCTTGCAATGGGAGAAGTGCTTAGCTTTGGGTTCAATCTTGTGGTGTCCTTTCCCAGTGACAGTAGGGGCAGCAAGGCTTGTTGCCATCGAGGATAACAAGATGGGGTTTATATCATATTGCATGAGTTTATTCCTCTACATCATGTCATCTTGCTTAAAGCGTTACTCTGTTCTCTTGAACTTAATACTCTAGATGCATGCTAGATAGCGGTCGATGTGTGGAGTAATAGTAGTAGATGCAGGCAGGAGTTGGTCTACTTGTCTTGGACGTGATGCCTATATACATGATCATACCTAGATATTCTCATAATATGCTCAATTCTATCAATTGCTCAATAGTAATTTGTTCACCTACCGTAATACTTATGCTCTCGAGAGAAGCCACTAGTGAAACCTATGGCCCCCGGGTCTATTTTCCATCATATTAATCTTCCAATACTTAGTTATTTCCTTTGCCATTTATTTTACTTGTATCTTTATTTCTCTTTATCATAAAAATACCAAAAATATTATCTTATCATATCTATGAGATCTCACTCTCGTAGGTGACCGTGAAGGGATTGACAACCCCTTTATCGCGTTGGTTGCGAGGAGTTTATTTGTTTGTGTTGGCGCGAGGGACTCGTGCGTGGCCTCCTACTGGATTGATACCTTGGTTCTCAAAAATTGAGGGAAATACGTATGCCGCTCTGCTACATCTCACCCTTTCCTCTTCAAGGGAAAACCAATGTAGTGCTCAAGAGGTAGTAGCGGGTCATTCCAGGATTACCTGGGCGGAGTGGCAGACTTAAAAAGGTAGGATAACTCGGGTTTTTAGGTGAATACACCTGGCTTCCAAGCCTGAAAAAGGTTATGTCCTCTTTGGTGAATACACCTATGTTTGAACAAGATAACCTGGAAAGTTTTGGTGAATACACATGGCATTCCACGCCAAAAAAGGTTATGTCCTCTTTGGTGAATACACCTATGTTTGAACAAGATAACCTGGAAACTTTGGTGAATACACCTGGTGTTCCAATCCAGTCAAGAGGGTAGTGATGCTATGTTCTCTTTGGTGAATACACCTATGTTTGAACAGGAAGCCCCCAAGAGATGTTTACAGCCCAGCCTGTAAGCCGGATAAAAGGGTAGTATAGCTATGCTCATTGAGCAGGAAGCCCCCATGTGACCATATGATGTGTCCATAAAGACTCATTATTATCAAAAATGAAAACGACAGAGGCCCTGCTTTAGCAGGGATGCCGGCTTTATTATATTCATCATAATATATACATTTTCAAGATATGTACATCACAAGAGCCGGTGGCTCAGGTGTAATAAGGTCGAAGATGAGCAATATTCCATGGCCGGTGGGTCTACTCCTCCGATGTGCGTGAGTCCTTGTGGTCTCGAACATCGACAAGGTAGTATGATCCATTGTTCAGATTCTTGCTGACCACAAAGGGTCCTTCCCAAGGTGGGGATAGTTTGTGCATATCAGTTTGATCCTGGATAAGCTGGAGCACCAAGTCACCTTCTTGAAAGGTTCTGGTCTTAACCTGGCGGCTGTGATAACGGCGCAGATCTTGTTGGTAAATTGCTGAACAAGCCGCCGCAAGGTCACGCTCCTCATCTAACAAGTCAAGTGCATCCTGACGTGCTTTTTCATTGTCAGATTCAACATAAGCCGCCACACGGGGCGAATCGTGATGGATGTCACTAGGGAGAACCGCCTCTGCTCCGTAAACCATGAAGAAAGGCATGTAACCCGTAGATCTGTTGGGGGTAGTATTGATACTCCATACTACTGATGGTAACTCCTCCACCCAACAATCCGGTGTCCTCTGCAAAGGAACCATAAGCCGGGGCTTGATGCCTCTTAGGATCTCTTGATTGGCTCTCTCAGCTTGACCATTAGACTAAGGGTGAGCCACTGATGATACATCAAGCCGGATATGCTCACGTTGACAAAATTCTTTCATAGCACCCTTGGATAGATTAGTGCCATTATCAGTTATAATACTATGGGGAAAGCCAAAACGGAAAATCACCTTTTTGATAAATTGAACCGTCATTGCCACGTCACACTTGCTAACCGGCTCTGCTTCAACCCATTTTGTAAACTTGTCAACCGCCACCAAAAGTTGAGTCTTTTTATCTTTGGACCTCTTGAAAGGCCCAACCATATCTAGCCCCAGACTGCAAACGGCCAAGCAATTGGAATCATCCTCAATTCTTGATCCGGCACATGAGCTCGTTGTGAAAACTTCTGACAACCATCACATTTACTGACTAGATCCTCAGCATCAGCGTGAGTCGCCAGCCAATAAAACCCATGACGGAAAGCCTTGGCTACGAGAGACTTAGAACTGGCATGATGACCACAATATCCTTCATGAATCTCTCGCAGAATGTCACGGCCTTCTTCAGGAGAAACACAATGTTGAAGCGCCCCTGTGACACTACGATGATGCAACTCTCCATTGACAATAGTCATTGACTTAGACCGCCGGGTTATCTTCCTGGCCAAAGTTTCATCCTCAGGTAACTCGCCCTGGGTCATATAAGCCAAATATGGAGCCGTCCAGTCAGGAATAGCATGAAGAGCCGCCACCAATTGTGCTTCTGCATCAGGAATAGCAAGATCCTCTTCTGTAGGCAATTTGACAGAAGAGTTATGCAGAATATCCAGGAAAGTGTTAGGTGGCACCGGCTTACACTGAGACCCTAACCGGCTTAAAGCATCAGTCGCCTCATTTTTCCTGCGATCAACATGTTCGACTTGATAACCCTTGAAGTGACCTGCGATAGCATTAACCTCTCGATGATAAGCTGCCATGAGTGGATCCTTAGAATCCCAAGTGCCAGAAACTTGCCGAGATACCAGATCTGAGTCGCTGAAACACCTCACCCGGCTTAAGTTCATCTCCTTATCCATCCGAAGACCGTGGAGCAAGGCCTCATACTCAGCTGCATTGTTAGTACAAGGGAACATCAACCGGAGAAGATAGCAAAATTTATCACCTCGTGGGGAAGTCAAGACAACTCCAACCACCGAGCCTTCTAACTGTCTAGATCTGTCGAAGTGAATAGTCCAATATGTGTGATCCGGCTTCTCTTCAGGTGTTTGTAACTCTGTCCAATCATTAATGAAATCCACAAGTGCTTGAGACTTGATTGGCATACGAGGCATATACTTCAAACTATGGGGTCCAAGCTCAATGGCCCACTTCGCTACCCGACCTGTGGCTTCTCTGTTTTGAATGATATCCACTAAGGGAGAAGAACTAACCACGGTGATAGGATGGCCAAAGAAATATTGCTTGAGCTTTCGACTAGCCATGAAGACTCCATATACCAGCTTCTGCCAATGCGGATACCCTTGCTTGGATTCAATAAGCACCTCACTGAGATAATAAACCGGCCTCTGAACCGGATGTTCCTTGCCTGCCTCCTTCCGTTCCACCGCAATAGCTATGCTGACAACCCGGGCATTAGCAGCCACATATAACAACAATGGCTCCTTATCAATAGGAGCAGCAAGGACTGGCGGCTGAGCTAGCTGTCTCTTCAAGGCTTCAAATGCTTCATTAGCAACATCACTCCAGACAAAGTGGTATGTTCTCTTCATCATCTGGTACAGCGGTACAGCTCTCTCACCTGACAGGCTTATGAACCGGCTTAAGGCCACAATACGACCTGCTAGACGCTGAACACCATTGATACACGCCGGTTTAGCCAATGATGTAATGGCCCTGATCTTCTCCAGGTTAGCTTCAATGCCTCTTTCAGAAACCAGAAAACCCAAGAGCTTGCCTGCCGGCACCCCGAAGACACACTTGGTCGGGTTAAGCATCATCTTGTAGACTCGGAGATTGTCAAACGTTTCCTTCAAATCATCTATCAAGGTTTCCTTCTTTCTGGACTTCACCACAATATCATCTATATAAGCATGAGCATTGCGCCCAATCTGATCATGAAGGCAATTTTGCACACATCACTGGTAAGTCGCCTGGGCACTCTTGAGCCCGAAAGGCATAGACACATAACAGAAGGCTCCAAAAGGAGTGATGAAAGCCGTCTTCTCCTGGTCCTTAACTGCCATCTTGATTTGATGATAACCAGAATAAGCATCCAAAAAACTCAAACGCTCACAACCTGCCGTAGCATCAATAATTTGATCAATACGGGGAAGAGCAAAAGGATCGGCTGGACAAGCCTTATTTAAATCTGTGTAGTCCACACACATACGCCAGGTGCCATTCTTCTTAAATACTAGCACCGGGTTAGCCAACCACTCAGGATGAAAAACTTCAACAATGAACCCCGCCGCCAAGAGCCCGGCCACTTCTTCACCAATGGCCTTGCGCCTCTCTTCATTAAAATGACGGAGGAATTGCTTGACCGGCTTAAACTTTAGATCAATATTAAGAGTGTGCTTAGCGAGTTCCCTCAGTACACCTAGCATATCAGAAGGTTTCCATGCAAAGATGTCTCGGTTCTCACGGATGAACTCGATGAGCGCGCTTTCCTATTTTGGATCCAGATTAGCACTGATGCTAAACTGCTTGGATGAATCGCTAGGAACAAAATCAACTAGCTTAGTGTCATCTGCTGACTTAAACTTCAATGCCGGATCATGCTCCATAGTTGGCTTTTTCAAAGAGGTCATATCTACCGGGTCAACATTGTCCTTATAGAACTTCAACTCTTCTATTGCGCAGACAGACTTGGCATAAGCAGCGTCGCCTTCTTCACACTCCAAAGCTATCCTCCGGCTTCCATGCACTATGATAGTCGCCTTGTGACCCGGCATTTTGAGTTGCAGATAAACATAACAAGGCTGCGCCATGAACTTGGCATAAGCCGACCGTCCAAACAGAGCGTGATATGGGCTCTGAATCTTGAATACCTCAAAGGTCAGCGTCTCAGCCTTGGAATCATGTTCATCTCCAAAGGCCACTTCCAAAGAGATCTTGCCTACCGGATATGCCGACTTACCAGGCACCACTCCATGAAAAATATTATTCTACGGCTTAAGATTTTTTTCTAGTTAATCCCATACGACGGAAAGTATCATAGTAAAGGATATTAATACTGCTGCCTCCGTCCATGTGTACCTTCGTGAACTTGTACCCTTCAACCTGAGGTGCCACCACCAAAGCCAATTGACCCAGATTATCAACCCAAGGCGGATGATCCTTACGACTCCACACAATGGTCTACTCAGACCATCACAAGTAATGGGGAACCACTGGCTCAACGGCGTTCACAGCCCTTTTATGGAGCTTCTGATCCCGCTTGCATAAAATTGTGGTGAAGACGTGGTACTGCCCACTATTCAGCTGCTTCGGATTACTTTGATAACAAGATTGCTGCTGCTAATTCCCCTGACTAGACTGTTGATGAAAACCACCTTGATTGCCTTGGCCCTAAAAATCGGAATTAGACCACCACCACCGTAACCCGGACCATGAGAGCCGGAATCTGAGCCGCCGCCCGGCCCATGATTGTTTTGGAAAAGATCAGAATTTTTGTACTCTTTCGTGATAAAGCAGTCCTTCCAGAGGTGAGTGGACGGCCTTTCTCGTGTACCATGCTTTGGGCAAGGTTGATTCAACATCTGCTCAAGATTGAAACTTGACCCTCCAGTCCGAGGAGGTGGCCTTCCTTTGCGACGCTGACCATTATTCTGTGTGTTGGTATTAGCTAAAAAATCTGAATTATTATCAGCCTTGCGCTTACCATCGCCCCCTGCCTCGCCGGGTTATGATGCTGCCCCTTGGTGTTGCTACTCTTCTTTCCCTTTCCTGGCTTTTCATCATCAGACTCAGGGTCCTTGGTACTATCAGAGTCGGCATACTTAACTAGTGCCGCCATCAGCTCCCCCATGTCGCTGCAGTGGCGCTTGAGCCGCCCCAGCTTCTGTTTAAGGGGCATAAAATGACAATTCTTCTCTAACATTAAGACTACTAAGCCGGCATTGATGCGATCCGATGAGTGTAGGATAGCTGAGACCCGGCGCACCCAATGAGTTGTTGACTCGCCCTCTTCTTGGATATAGGTGTCCAAATCCATAATCGACATGGGCTTCTTGCACGTATCTTTAAAATTCTGAATGAACCAGGCTTTTAACTCGGCCCATGATCCAACGGAGTTGGTAGGCAGCCCTTTCAACCAAGTACGGGCCGTCCCATCTAACATCATAGTGAAATATTTAGCACACGCAGCGTCGCTAACATCCAGCAGCTCCATGGCCATCTCATAACTCTCAACCCACGCTTCAGGGGTAAATCAGCTATGTAGTTAGGAACCTTACGAGGACCCTTGAAATCCTTGGGTAAACGCTCTTTACGCAGAGTCGACACTAAACACGGCACACCCAAGGTTCTAGAGATCATGCTTGCCTCTACCAAAGCGGTCGGGTAAACCAGAGAATGCTAATGAGCCGCTTGCTAAGCCGCGCGCCAGCTCAGCCTCCCGACGTGCTCTGCTATGATCCACCAAATCCTGAACACCATCACGCGCCGGGTCATGTCCATGAGGCTGGTTACGGTGCCTGTCACTGCTTGAAACGACTGGTGAGTCAATGTGTCTGCTATAAGTCCGGCTCGGGCGAGGGGTTGAGTGAATCCTCTCATGACTGTAAGAGTAAGCCAGCTGCTGTATGATGACCCACAAGTATAGGGGATTTATCGTAGTCCTTTCGATAAGTAAGAGTGTCGAACCCAACGAGGAGCAGAAGGAAATGATAAGCGGTTTTCAGCAAGGTATTCTCTGCAAGCACTGAAATAATAGGTAACAAATAGTTTTGTGATAGGATAATTTGTAACGAGTAACAAGTAACAAAAGTAAATAAAGTGCAGCAAGGTGGACCAACCCTTTTTGTAGCAAAGGACAAGCCTCAACAAACTCTTATATGATGAAAAGCGCTCTCGAGGACACATGGAAATATCGTCAAGCTAGGTTTCATCACGTTCATATGATTCACGTTCGGTACTTTGATAATTTGGTATGTGGGTGGACCGGTGCTTGGGTGCTGCCCTTACTTGGACAAGCATCCCACTTATGATTAACCTCTATTGCAAGCATCCGCAACTACAACAAAAGTATTAAGGTAGACCTAACCATAGCATGAAACATATGGATCCAAATCGGCCCCTTACAAAGCAACACATAAACTAGGGTTTAAGCTTCTGTCACTCTAGCAACCAATCATCTACTTATTACTTCCCAATGCCTTCCTCTAGGCCCAAATAATGGTGAAGTGTCATGTAGTCGATGTTCACATAACACCACTAGAGGAGAAACAACATACATCTCATCAAAATATCAAACGAATACCAAATTCACATGACTACTAATAGCAAGACTTCTCCCATGTCCTCAGGAACAAACGTAACTACTCACAAAGAATATTCATGTTCATAATCAGAGGGGTATTAATATGCATATAGGATCTAAACATATGATCTTCCACCAAATAAACCAACTAGCATCAACTACAAGGAGTAATTAACACTACTAGCAACCCACAGGTACCAACCCCGGACTTGGAGATAAGAATTGGATACAAGAGATGAACTAGGGTTTTGAGAGGAGATGGTGCTGGTGAAGATGTTGATGGAGATTGCCCTGTCCCGATGAGAGGAGCGTTGTTGATGACGATGGCAATGATTTCCCCCTCTCGGAGGGAAGTTTTCCCGGCAGAACAGCTCCGCCAGAGCCCTAGATTGGTTCCGCCAAGGTTCCGCCTCATGGCGGCGGAGTCTCATCCGGAAAGATGGCTTATGATTTTTGCTCATCGAAAGACTCCATATAGCAGAAGATGGCCATCGGAGGGCCACCAGGGGGCCCACGAGGTAGGGGGCGCGCCCAGGGGGTAGGGCGCGCCCCCACCCTCGTGGGCAGGGTGTGCCCCCCTGGTGCACTTCTTGCGCTTAGTATTTCTTTATATATTCTGAAAATGACTTCTGTGAAGTTTCATGACTTTTGGAGCTGTGCAGAATAGGTCTCTAATATTTGCTCCTTTTCTAGCCCAGAATCCCAGCTGCCGGTATTCTCCCTCTTTATGTAAACCTTGTAAAATAAGAGAGAATGGGCATAAGTATTGTGACATAATGTGTAATAACAACCCATAATGCAATAAATATCGATATAAAAGCATGATGCAAAATGGATGTATCAACTCCCCCAAGCTTAGACCTCGCTTGTCCTCAAGCGAAAGCCGAAATCGAAAAATATGTCCACATGTTTAGAGATAGAGGTGTCGATAAAAATAAAATATAGACATGAGTGCATCATGATCATTCTTAGAACAGCAACTTATATAATTCTTCTCATATGATCTCTTATGCTAGAGTAACAATTCAATCACAATTTCAAGTATGAATCATAAACTTCATTGAAAACTAACAAACTATAATCTCAATCATTGGAGCAATTGCAATTTATCATTACATAGGAAAGAGTCAATATATAAGAGCTTTTCAGCAAGTGCACATACTCAACTATCATATAGTCTTTCACAATTGCTAACACTCACACAATACTTATGAGTATGGAGTTTTAATCGGACACAGAGAAAGATAGGGGCTTATAGTTTTGCCTCCCAACGTTTTACCTCAAGGGTAATGTCAACAATAATAGTTCATGAAAAATCACATCCAATTAGCCATATATACCAGGATCTTTCCAACATGTTGTTCTTTCCAAAAGATAAAATGTAAAAAGGAAGGGTGAAAATCACCATGACTCTTATGCAAGGTAGGAGATAAAAGTAAAACATAGGCCCTTCGCAGAGGGAAGCAGAGGTTGTCATGCTCTTTTATGGTTGGATGCACAAAATCTTAATGCGAAAGAACGTCACTTTATATTGGCACTTGTGATATGGACCTTTATTATACAGTCCGTCGCTTTTATTTCTTCCATATCACATGATCATATAAAGCTTATTTTCTCCCACACTAATAAGTCATACATATTTAGAGAGCAATTTTTATTGCTTGCACCGATGACAACTTACTTGGAGGATCTTACTCAATCCATAGGTAGGTATGGTGGACTCTCATGGCATAACTGGTTTAAGGGTGTTTGGAAGCACAAGTAGTATCTCTACTTGGTGCAAAGAATTTGGCTAGCATGAGGGGGAGAGGCAAGCTCAGCATGTTGGATGATCCATGACAATATAATTTATCTTAGATGTAAGAAAACATAACCCATTACGTTGTCTTCCTTGTCCAACGTCAACTCTTTAGCATGTCATATTTTAATGAGTGCTCACAATCATAAAAGATGTCCAAGATAGTATATTTATATGTGAAGACCTCTCTTTCTTTATTACTTCCTATTAATTGCAACGATGACCAAAACTATGTTTCTCAGCTCTCAACAACTTTTATTCATCATACTTTTTATATGTGATCTCATTACTCTCCAGAAGATCCATATGATCTCTTTTATTCTTTTTATTTCTTTCTCTTTTACTTTATTCCCTCAGGATCATGGCAAAATAATCAAGCCCTTCACTCAACACTAATCTTTATTATATAGCTCACGGACTCGATTACATAGAAGGATCATAAAGCAAAACTCACAACTAGATCATACTAAAAAGCTTTTATTCTACTAGATCAAGATATTATCAAAATGATCGAACTAAGAAAAACGGTAAAGATAGAAGTGACGGTGATACGATACCGGGGCACTCCCCCAAGCTTGGCAGTTTCCAAGGGGAGTGCCCATACCCATGTGATTATGTTTCCTTTTTTGGGGATGGTGATGTGGTATTCTTGGCGATGATGCCCCTCAGGATATGATTCTCCTCCTCGAGCTTATTGACTTGTTGCTTGAGGTCCATTATTTCCTTTCGAAGTTTTCCTGTAACAGCCAAAGCTCCCTGCACCCAAGGGTGCTGCATAGCTGCGGGAGAACTAGTGACACTCCTTTTCATATTCTCATAAGAAAGAAATCTAACATTGGAAGGGATAACCGAGTTTGGAATAGCCGAGCTCTGCAGTTCCCCCATGGTGAATCCAGCTCGGAAGCGAGAAGTGACTTCTTGATCCTCCTCCATGGCATCTATTCTCTTCAAATCAGCCTCCATCTCTTCCTCCGTTGCTGGCCCAAAGTGGTCAACATTGTTGTTTGTCATTGATCTTGGTGCCGGATGAGACACCCGGCTCTCCTCGTCTCACTCTCGCGGAGACATCTTGCTCTAATCTGCAGCAGCAACAGCTCGAAACACAAATAGAGGATAATTACGTCATACGGGAGTCAAAACATCTGGGAGATTATATAATGAATTTTTACCGACCAAAATACGTAAAGTGTAAGAAAATGGAGTCCGGAGAGCACACGAGGTGCCCACGAGGTAGGGGCGCGCCCAGGGGGTAGGGCGCGCCCTCCACCCTCGTGGAGCCCTCATGTCCTTCCCAGACTGCTTCTTATTTTTCTATTTTTCTAAATATTCCAAAACGGAAGAAAATTGCCATCAGAACTGTTTTGGAGTCGGTTTACTTACCGTACCACATACCTATTCCTTTTCAGAGTCTGAAACGTTCCGGAAAGTGTCCCTTATGTATTCCTCCGGGGTTACGGTTTCAATAACATTGGTTTCAACATTTATAGGATTACCTGAGATATAATGTTTAATTCTTTGACCGTTCACCACCTTCGGATTTGTGCCTTTGAAGTTGTTGATTTTTATGGCACCGGAACGATAGACCTCCTCGATAACTTAAGGACCTTCCCATTTAGAGAGAAGTTTTCCTGCAAAAAATCTTAAACGAGAGTTGTATAGCAATACATAGTCACCTACATTAAACTCACGCTTTTGTATCCTTTTGTCATGCCATCTTTTAACTTTTTCTTTAAATAACTTGGCATTCTCATAGGCTTGGGTTCTCCATTCATCAAGTGAGCTAATATGAAATAACCTCTTCTCACCGGCAAGTTTGAAATCATAATTGAGCTCTTTAATAGCCCAATATGCCTTATGTTCTAGTTCTAGAGGTAAGTGACATGCTTTTCCATAAAATATTTTATATGGAGACATACCCATAGGATTTTTATATGCAATTCTATAGGCCCATAATGCATCATCAAGTTTCTTGGACCAATTCTTTCTAGATCTATTAACAATCTTTTGTAAAATTAATTTGAGCTCTCTATTACTCAATTCTACTTGACCACTAGACTGTGGGTGATACGAGATGCAATTCTATGATTAACATCATACTTAGCAAGCATTTTACAGAAAGCACCATGAATAAAATGTGAACCACCATCAGTCATTAAATATATAGGGACTCCAAACCTTGGAAAAATAACTTCTTTAAGCATCTTAATAGAGGTGTTATGATCATCACTACTAGTTGGAATAGCTTCTACCCACTTAGTAACGTAATCAACAACAATTAAAATATGTGTGTATCCATTGCTGGCAGGAAAAGGTCCCATATAATCAAAGCCCCATACATCAAATGGTTTAATAACAAGTGAATAATTCATAGGAATTTCTTGACGTCTACTAATATTACCAATTCTTTGACATTCATCACAAGATACAACAAACTTACAGGCATCCTTGAAGAGAGTAGGCCAATAAAAACCGGATTGCAATACCTTATGTGCAGTTCTATCTCCAGCGTGGTGTCCTCCATAAGGTTTGGAGTGACACTTGCGTAGGATCTGTTCCTGTTCATGCTCAGGTACACAACATCTAATAACACCATCTACTCCTTCTTTATAAAGGTGTGGGTCATCCCAAAAGTAATGCCTCAAATCATAGAAGAACTTTTTCTTTTGCTGATATGTGAAACTAGGTGGTATAAATTTAGCAACAATATAATTAGCATAATCAGCATACCATGGAGCAGTATGAGAAGCATTTATGACATTTAATTTTTCATCAGGAAAGCTATCATCAATAGGTAGTGGGTCATCAAGCACATTTTCTAACCTAGACAAGTTTTCTGCAACGGGGTTCTCAACTCCCTTTCTATCAATAATATGCAAATCAAATTCTTGTAGCAAGAGAACCCATCTAATAAGTCTAGGTTTAGCATCTTTCTTTTCCATAAGGTATTTAATAGGAGCATGATCCGTGTGAATAGTTACTTTAGAATCAACAATATAAGGTTTGAACTTATCACAAGCAAATAAAACTGCTAAGAATTCTTTTTCAGTAGTAGCATAATTTCTTTGAGCATTGCCTAGAGTTTTACTACCATATTGAATAACATTTAATTTCTTATCAGCTCTTTGCCCTAGAACAGCACCTACAACATAATCACTAGCATCACACATAATTTCAAAGGGTAAATTCCAATCAGGTGGCTGAATAATAGGTGCAGTGATTAATGATTTCTTAAGTATTTCAAATGCTTCTACACACATAAAAAACAAATGGTATATCTTTTTGTAATAAATTAGTCAGAGGCCGAGAAATTTTGGAGAAGTCCTTAATGAACCTCCTATAGAACCCGACATGACCAAGGAAGCTTCTTATACCTTTGATGTCCTTAGGACATGGCATCTTTTCAATAGCATCAACCTTGGCTTTATCAACCTCAATACCTCTTTCAGAAACTTTATGCCCCAAGAAAATACCTTCATTAACCATAAAGTGGCACTTTTCCCAATTCAAGACAAGATTAGTTTCTTCACATCTCTGCAAAACTCGATCAAGATTGCTCAAGCAATCATTAAAAGAGGATCCATAGACGGAAAAATCGTCCATGAAAACCTCACAAATCTTTTCACAAAAGTCAGAGAATCTAGCCATCATGCATCTTTGAAAGGTAGCAGTGTCACACCCTAGCTAGTTCAAGCATTAGAGTGTGCATCATGTTTAAATTCCTCTTAAATTTGAAACGGGGAAGGCAGAAACCCCCAACACCCCCTGGAAACAACTAGGGTCTACTAAAATTATTTTCAATGAACCTGAAATGCCCTTCTAAAAAGTTCACCCTCTTTGTCTTGGGTTAGAACCTCTGGCAAAATTGGTGCACAATTTTCTAGGTCAACAGAAGGTCATTGAATTAAATCATAAGTATTTGAATTTGGGCATTTAAATGCTATACAATAATTTAAATGCTTAAATAATTCTGGAAATAAATGTTTGCTGTTGGATATATTCTAACCAGAGCCCACAATTATTTTCAGGATTTTTGGAAACGTTTTAGTATTTTTAATAAAGCCCAACAGTTGCAGTTAAATAGAAAAACAGAAACAATCAGAAAAAAAGAGAGAGAGGGAAGCCACCTGGGCCTTACCTGTGCTGGCCCAGCCCACCTGGCTCTGCCCAGCCGACTGGCTTGCCAGTCGTCGTCCTCCTCCCGCCAGAAGGACGAGGAGCGTGTGGCCGGCGCCCGCGGCCACATGCCGGCCACCTCCTGCTTCTGCCGACGCCCTGGAGACGTCCAGGGATGCCATGCGACCCTCACGTCCCCCTCTCATCCTCCCTCACTCTCCCCCTCATCTCCCTCACCCTCTCCCGCGATGGCCGAGCACGAGCCTCGCCGCCGTTCGCCGTAGACGCCACCAAAGCCACCCCCTCGCCCCTCCGACGAGCCCAATAGCTCCGCCTCATCGCCCTGGACCTCTCCGCTGACCCACGCGTCTCCAAACACCGCCGAACACCGTCTTCACCCTCGTCTTCAACCTCGGGCACCCGAGCCATCTCCGGTCGATTCGCCGCCGCCAGGACCTCCCCGAGCTCGCTGACCCCCTCTCCGACCCCGCTGTGAGCTCCTCTTCCTCTTCCCCTAGCTCCCGTGCTCGTTTGGCCTCTGTAGTCGCCACTTCCACCGCACCCGAAAGCTCCCCGCCGCCGGCCATTGCACCGTCGTGGCTAGAGCCACAGTGGCTCGAAGCCAAGCTCACCGTTGTGCTCGGCACAGCATCAGGAGCCCGTAGCCACCACCAGCTCCTTCTCCCGTGCACCGTAGCGTCGAACCCAACCCCGTCCGAACTCCGGCCGCCGCCACGAGCTCGATTCCGGCGAGCTCGCTCCACCCCAGCTCCTCCCACTTGCCCCACTAGATGCGCGCGAGCCCCAGCTACGCGTAGGACCAAACCGCGGTCGATTTGGTCGCCTGTGGGCGATTTCCAAAGCCCTCCGCCATCTCGGCCTCGCCGGCGACTCAACGCCGGCGGGATTAGCCCCGCTGACCAGGGGTTTGACCCCAGTTTGACTCCCCTGAGTCAATGACAAGTGGGCCCCCTCTGCTAACTAAATCAAATTAGTCTTAACTAAAAATAATTAGTTTAATTAACTACTGACACGCGGGACCCACCAGTCAGGTTTGACCTGGACGTCCCCGTTGACCACTGACGTCACCCTGACGTAATGCTGACGCAGCAATTAAATTACTGGAATTATTCTTATACAGGAAATTCCAAAAAATAGTCAAAACTTCTAAAAATCATAGAAAATCAACCATAGCTCCAAATGTAAAGATTTATATATGAAAAATGATCAGAAAAATTCAATCTATCCATATATAATGGTTTCATGCATGACAAAACAAGTTAACCTTGCTGTTTAAGCAGAATAAGGTAATGCACTAATGTGGCTATGTTAAATGAACTAACATTTGAACCTTTGGTTCAAATAAGCACATTCCTTTCTGTTATAGCTTGCATTAGGCCAAGACACATTCATATTGCCATGTCATAGCATGCATCATATTGTTGCATATCGTCATGTGTTGATTGTGTTCTGATGTGTTCTTCGTGGTAGGTTCTGCCTCCGAGGATATTCACGAGTATCCAACTAAAGGGCAGTATCCCACTACCACTCCATCAGGCAAGCAACCCATTGATCATTCTAATACAAACCCATGTTCTCGCTTCTGCTCTTGTTTACTGCATTAAGACAACGCGATTCAAACTGCTGTGTGCTACGGTAGCTGAACCCTTATCCTTTGCATGACCTGTCATTGCCACAGTAACTAGATGAAACCCACTAGCATGTGTAGGAGTTGATTGAGCCATGTATGTGATTCCTACCTTGCTATGCCTGCTATGCTTAGAGTTGTGTCAGGTATGGTTCATCTGGGTGATGGGCTAGAGTGAAATGCTTATGACGGTAATGTGAGGGATGTGTTGAACATGTTTTGGTAAAGGTGTCGATGAGAGGCCATGTAGGAGTACATGGTGGGTTGTTTCATTGAGGCCGTCCATAAGAACTGAGATCTGTATGTGTGATTTAAGATGCAGTTACTATCGTACATTGGGCCCGAAACCAATGGATCCTCTCGGCTTCTTAATCACCCTAGTACTCTGTCCAGGAGTTGCAAATAGTTTCTGGTGTTTGTAGGTTATGTGTTGGCGGCCATGCGTAGCACTGACCCTAGGGGTGGGCTATGTTGCGGTAGATACACCGTGTCCGGGTATGCCGGGCGCCCGTTAGGCGTCTCGGGACCCTGTTCACATCGCTCGGGGCCGTATGTGGAAACCTCGGCCGGACTCCCTGCGGATGGAACCTGGATAGGTGATAAACCTAGACTAGAGACTTAAGTGTTTAGGTAGGCCGTGGCCGTCACCCTCGCTGGGCTTCCGCTTGAAGGTTGCCGAGTACATGTCGTGTAAACGGCGGTAAGTGGTGAAAGCGTGTATGAAGAAGTACACCCCTGTTAAAACTATTCGAATAGCCGCGTCCGCGGTAAAGGACTACTTGGTTGCATATACAGTTCATAGAAAAGTTAATGGATACTACTAAAAGACTCAAGATAAGTGTGAGTACCGAGGATGGCCCTCTCGTAGGATGACGAGGGAGGATCCCCGGTGGAGTATTGTGTTGGTGAGTAGTGGACTCGTGTGCGAAAACTATTCTACTAGTGAAGTTCCGTAGGATAGCTTAGCAAAGAGTCAAAGCTGGCTTGCTGCATTAACCCCACCACCTTCTTGAGAATAAGCATGTATAGTAGGTTCTGATGTAAGACTTGCTGAGTACCTTTGTACTCATGTTTGCTTAATTACTGTTTTCAGACGACAACACCGCCCCCTCCGATGGGTTCTACGTAGACCTTGACATCGACGAGTGACTAGCCACCCAGGTGGTGATCCTGGCCATGGAGGGCCCTATGTAGATAGACAGGCTTCGAGAAGCCTTCTTTCTTTCTAGAGTCTGTACTCAGACTAGTTGCTTCCGCATGTGCTTGTATGATTGTATGACTTGAGTGTTGGGTCATGTGACCCCTATCTGTATGAACATGTTATGTACGGCTCTCTGGAGCCTTTAAATAAAGTACTTGAGTTGTAGAGTTTTGTTGTGATGCCATGTTGTATGTACTCATATCGGGCATATTGTGTGTATGATTGAAATGCTTGGTATGAGTGGGATCCGACAATCTAGTTGTTTATCCTTGGCAACCTTTCTTATGGGGAAATGTACTCTAGTGTTCCTCGAGCCATAGTAGTCCGCTACAGCTCGGTTCACCGGAGTCCTGCTAGCCCAGCACTACTGTTCAGGACACTTGACTGGCCGGCATGTGTTTCACTTTGTTCCTATGTCTGTCCCTTCGGGGAAATGTCACGCGGTGATATCCGGAGTCTTGCCTAGCCTGCTACAGCCCGGGTTCCCCGGAGTCCTGTTAGCCCAGTGCTACAGCTCGGAATCACTCGCTGATGACCGACATGCTTGATGTGATTCATGTATGCCTGTCTCCATAGGTCTGTGCCGCTTTGGGTTCACGACTAGCCATGTTGGCCCGGGTTCTCTGTCATATGGATGCTAGCGACACTATCATATACGTGAGCCAAAAGGCGCAAACGGTCCCGGGCCATGGTAAGGCGACACCCGTGGGATACCGTGCGTGAGGCCGCAAAGTGATATGAGGTGTTACTAGCTAGATCGATGTGACTTAGAATCGGGGTCCTGACAAGCAGGTGCATTACATAAACCAAAAGGCATACGTCTATAAGCAAAAGTACCAAAAGGGCAAGTAAAAGTGTCTTTGATTGATCATTGGCTGACACAGGTATTTGAGAGAAACCAGAATAACCATCTAGAAAGCAAAAATGTGTATGTTTGGATAATCTTTCTAGCATTTGATCGATAAAAGGTAAGGGGTAATGATCCTTTTTAGTAGCTTTATTTAATTTGCGGAAATCAATTACCATCCTATAACCTGTAATAATTCTTTGCGGGATCAACTCATCTTTATCATTAGGAACGACAGTAATACCTCCCTTCTTAGGGACACAATGGACAGGACTTACCCACTGACTATCAGCAATGGGATAAATTTACCTGCCTCAAGAAGCTTTAGTATTTCCTTTCTTACCACTTCCTTCATCTTAGGATTCAGCCGTCGTTGATGATCACGAACTGGTTTGACATCTTCCTCGAAATTTATTTTGTGTTGACACAAAGTGGGACTAATGCCCTTAAGATCATCAAGAGTATATCCAATAGCAGCACAATGCTTCTTCAGAGTTTTCAGTAATCTCTCTTCTTCATGCTCTGAAAGGTTAGCACTAATAATAACATGATATATCTTTTTCTCATCGAGATAAGCATATTTAAGAGGTAACGGTTTAAGCTCAAACACGGGACCACCCTTGGGTGGAGGAGGATCCCCTAGGATTTCAATAGGCAAATTGTGTTTCAGGATGGGTTCCTGTTTAAAGAATACTTCATCTATTTCCCTTCTTTCATTCATAAACATATCATTTTCATGGTCTAGCAAATATTGTTCTAAAGGATCACTAGGAGGTACGACAATAGAAGCAAGACCAATAATTTCATCTTTACTAGGCAATTCCTCTTCATGGTGTTGTCTATGAAATTTAGAGAAATTAAACTCATGAGACATATCACCTAAACCAATAGTAACAACATCCTTATCATAGTCTATCTTAGCATTAACAGTGTTCAAGAAGGGTCTACCAAATATAATGGGACAAAAACTATCTTGTGGGGAACCAATAACAAGAAAATCAGCAGGATATTTAGTTTTCCCACACAAGACTTCAACATCTCTAACAATTCCCATTGGTGAAATAGTATCTCTATTGGCAAGTTTAATTGTGACATCAATATCTTCTAACTCAACAGGAGCAATATCATGCATAATTTCTTTATATAGGTCAATAGGTATTGCACTAGCACTGGCACCCATATCACATAAGCCATGATAACAATGATCTCCTATTTTAACAAAAATAAAAGGCATGCCTACCATAGGTCTAGGTTTATATTTAGCACAAGGTTTAGCAATTCTAGCACTTTCATCACAGAAATAAATAACATGCCCATCAATATTATCAGACAAGAGATCTTTAACAATAGCAATATTAGGTTCAACTTTAACTTGCTGAGGAGGTGTATAAGTTCTAATATTGCTTTTACGAACCACAATTGAAGCTTTAGCACGATCTTTTATCCTAACAGGAAAAGGTGGTTTCTCAACATAAGAAGTAGGAACAATAGGATCATTATAAGTGATAGTATTTTCTTCAACTTTAATAGGTGCAGCTACTTTTACTTCTATGGGAGGATGACATTTAAACCACTTCTCCCTAGGGAGATCAACATGAGTAGCAAAAGATTCACAGAAAGAAGCTACTATCTCAGAGTCAAGTCCATATTTAGTGCTAAATTTACGGAAAACATCGGTATCCATAAAAGATTTAACACAATCAAACTTAGGTGTCATACCTGACTCCTTACCTTCATCGAGGTCCCAATCTTCAGAGTTGCGTTTAATTCTTTCCAATAAATCCCATTTGAATTCAATAGTCTTCATCATAAAAGAGCCAACACAAGAAGTATCGAGCATGGTGCGATTGTTATCAGAAAGTCGAGCATATAAATTTTGAATAATCATTTCTCTTGAGAGCTCATGATTGGGACATGAATATAACATTGATTTAAGCCTCCCTCAAGCTTGAGCGATGCTTTCTCCTTCGCGAGGCCAGAATATATATATATATATATATATATATATATATATATATATATATAATTGCGATCACGATGAACAAGATGCATAGGATAAAACTTGTGATGAAATTCCAATTTCAATCGTTTGTAGTTCCATGACCCTGTATCATCACATAGCCTATACCATGTCAGTGCATCTTCCTTCAAAGATAAAGGGAAGACTTTCTTCTTAATAACATCTTTGGGTACACCTGCAAGCTTAAATAATCCACAAACTTCATCCACATATATTAAGTGCTCATCAGGATGCGTTGTTCCGTCTCCTGCAAAAGGATTAGCTAGCAGTTTTTCTATCATACCCGAAGGAATTTCAAAGTAGACATTTTCATTTTCAGTAGGTTCAGTAGGTTGAGGAGCAACTCTTTGCTCTACTGCTCGGGGTGAAGATACCCATAACAAGCCCCTCAAAGGATTACTTTCCATAGTAACAGGTGACAGTAAATTTCAGCACACTATATAAATTTTTCCTTACCAAATTCCACCTACCAAAGGCGCTTCACTCCCCGGAAACGGTGCCAGAAAAGAGTCTTGATGACCCAAAAGTATAGGGGATCTATCGTAGTCCTTTCGATAAGTAAGAGTGTCGAACCCAATGAGGAGAAGAAGGAAATGGTAAGCGGTTTTCAGCAAGGTATTCTCTGCAAGCACTGAAATAATAGGTAACAGATAGTTTTGTGATAGGATAATTTGTGATGAGTAACAAGTAACAAAAGTAAATAAAGTGCAGCAAGGTGGACCAATCCTTTTTGTAGCAAAGGACAAGCCTGGAGAAACTCTTATATGATGTAAAGCGCTCCCGAGGACACAAGGGAATATCGTCAAGCTAGGTTTCATCACGTTCATATGATTCACGTTCGGTACTTTGATAATTTGGTATGTGGGTGGACCGGTGCTTCGGTGCTTCCCTTACTTGGACAAGAATCCCACTTATTATTAACCTCTATTGCAAGCAACCGCAATTACAACAAAAGTATTAAGGTAGACCTAACCATAGCATGAAACATATGGTTCCAAATCAGCCCCTTACGAAGCAACGCATAAACTATGGTTTAAGCTTCTGTCACTCTAGCAACCCATCATCTACTTATTACTTCCCAATGCCTTCCTCTAGGCTCAAATAATGGTGAAGTGTAATGTAGTCGACGTTCACATAACACCACTAGAGGAGAAACAACATACATCTCATCAAAATATCGAACGAATACCAAATTCACATGAGTACTAATAGCAAGACTTCTCCCATGTCCTCAGGAACAAACATAACTACTCACAAAGCATATTCATTTCATAATTAGAGGGGTATTAATATGCATATAGGATCTGAACATATGATCTTCCACCAAATAAACCAACTAGCATCAACTACAATGAGTAATTAACACTACTAGCAACCCACATGTACCAATCCCGGACTTGGAGACAAGAATTGGATACAAGAGATGAACTAGGGTTTTGAGAGGAGATGGTGCTGGTGAAGATGTTGATGGAGATTGCCCTCTCCTGATGAGAGGAGCGTTGGTGATGATTTCCCCCTCCCGGAGGGAAGTTTTCCCAGTAGAACAGCTCCGCCAGAGCCCTAGATTGGTTCCGCCAAGGTTCCGCCTCGTGGCGGCGGAGTATCGTCCGGAAAGATGGCTTATGATTTTTTCCTCATCGAAAGACTCCATATAGCAGAAGATGGCCATCGGAGGGCCACCAGGGGGCCCATGAGGTAGGGGGCATGCCCAGGGGGGTAGGGCGCGCCCCGACCCTCGTGGGTAGGGTGTGGCCCCCTGGTGAAATTCTTACACTCAGTATTTTTCATATATTTTGAAAATGACTTCCATGAAGTTTCAGGACTTTTGGAGCTGTGCAGAATAGGTCTCTAATATTTGCTCCTTTTCCAGCCCAGAATCCCAGCTGCCGGCATTCTCCCTCTTTATGTAAACCTTGTAAAATAAGAGATAATAGGCATGAGTATTGTGACATAATGTGTAATAACAACCCATAATGCAATAAATATCGATATAAAAGCATGATGCAAAATGGACGTATCATTGTACCAGCATTGTCTAAAGAAGCTCTCTAGCCCTCTGCGTTTCAATCGCAGTTGGAGACTCGCCTTCAAATGGGAGAGCCGCCAATCGTGTCACCGCAGCGATCATATTATCCAAAGGGTTAGAATAATGACCTGGTGGCGTCGGCACATACTGTGTGGGGGGGAGGGTATTATTCAGACGAGGTGGATCTGTTACGCACGGCTGAGCCGGCGCTCCAGTCCTAGGTGTGGCTACCTCCCGGTTTACCTCTTGAGGGTCACTGGTCCCTACTCTAGGCATATTGAAGAGGTTCCTCGGCTCATAAACCGGGGGTATGACTCCGGTGTCTCCTCCTCAGGATATCGTCTGAAGCGTTCTGATCCAATGTGAGCCGCTAAGAATCCGCTTGAATCCGTGCCTGAGCATCCAAAACATCCCACTCCTCAACCATCCTAGCGTTCTCAGCCGCCAGATCTTCCTTGGCTTGAGCTATCTCATCTCGCAGCTTAGCCACATCTACCTTATGTTGTTCCTGGTTGTCCGGGGTTACCTCAACCCCCATCAAGGTTGCCAGAGCCTCCAACAACTCTGTTAAAACCTGAGCCGGTGGGCGTGCTAAACCACCAGCACCAGCCACCGCTGCAGCCACTGAACCGAGCACCGGCTGTGTACCGGCCATGAAGATCGCCACCCTGTTTGGCGGCTCATAGGGGTCCGGAATACTGTCACCATCGGTACATCCCCCAAGCCGGCCGTCTTGCAGCTGATACATTGTGTTAGTCTCGCTTGTGGACGATTCACCATCGGAGTAAACGACCGTCTCACCGCCAGACACCGATCCTTCAAACTCTGCCCCATGGATAAATCCAACGAAGGCGCGCTTCACGGCAGGTTGAACCCGGGTGGGTCATGCACGCTGAACCCGGGCATTTCGGCAATCCCTTTGAGCTTCCGCAAAACCACCACCGCTTTCCGCTACCACCATTTGACATTTGAGATTTTGAGTTCGCGGTTTTACCGTTTCCTAAGGTGTTTCGGCTACTTAGGGACGTGTCTCCATCATCTTGGTATCTACATCAAGAACACTGCCACTCATCATCACCATGGATGGTAACCTCTATATCACCTTGGTATCGTGGTATCCCATCATTGTACATTCTTGCCATTGCATTGATAACCCCTATCCCATTTTGTGTCACTTGCCTGTCGAGACTAGCCATTTGAGTATTGTCGGCAACGTTACTTGTGCACATTAGTGATCATCGATCTGCACCTTCCATTGCATACATACCATATCATATTGGTATCATCTTGGTATCATATCACCCTTTGTGTCACAAGATTGTTCCCGTATATACACAATTGCTATCTTGGTTTGTGCATTTCACATTATGGCCATATAAAAAAGAGTAAGCTTTTAAGCAAAGAAAAAGAGAGCAAGGAAGCTTGTACGCAATAGCCATAGCATCATACCACATTGCATATAAGATTGTCATATCCGATCATCTTGGATCATACCACCGGAACATTATACATATAGCATACTTGGGATAGAAAGTTGATACATTTTGCATCTTATAGGTTGTGCACAAGTGTCGTATCCTCCTATTGAGCAAGCGTGCTAGCGTCTCTCTTGAGTTGTGCAACATGAGCGTTTTCCGTGGATTCCACATTTTGTGCTCATTCCTTGGTTGTACGACCCCATTTATCTATCTGTGTGTGTGTTTCCGTGTGCCACATATTGCTATTGGTCTGCTTGTTGCACTTGCAAATTTTTGAATCTCTTTCAACATTATTGACTCTTGCTAACATTTTACATCAATTTTTTGTGCCACTATCCTCACCAAGCTACTCCATAAGCTCTACTTGATAGGTGTGAGTGAACAAGTCCGGTACCATTTCCACTATTCTTTCACTTTCACATTGAGTGAAACGGGATACATCCTCAACTTTGGGAAAAGGTAACTTGGTATTTTTTATCTCATTTCCTACTCACTTCTTCTCGAGTCTTGTGATGGATAGGCAAAGCACACCTCCTTCGGTCTACAACAACAACGACGAGTTTGGTGCCATGAAATACACCTTGGACGCCAAGATCGATGCTCAAATGGAGGAGATCAAAGCCCTCATCAAGTCCTACAATACATATTCATCATCTTCGAGAAGACGCTCAAGAGCACATCCTCCCGAGCTACCATCTCCGGCAAGGTCACATCGGCATCGACACCGCCACCGATGAGAATGTGAAGGTCAAGAGAACGACTTCAAGGCATCTTCGCCTATGAACATACGACATCTTCACCAACAAACACCCCAAGACTACGCTCAAGAGAAGCTCCCCAAGCTCAAGTCCGCGACTTCCATGAGCTACTACGACCTCGACACCGACCACGAGATTCCTTTCTATGGGACTCTAGAACCCGAGGAGTGTCTTGAGTGGGAGCGCTTGATGGACGACTACCTCAAGCTACATCAAGTTCCTCCCAAGATCAAGTGATGTGCGCCACAAGAAAATTCCACGACAACATCATCTACTCCAAAAGCGCGCCCATGTGGCTTGTCGTCTACTCCAAGGTCTTCTTGATGGGGAACATAGCATGCAATTTCAAAAAAATTCCTACGCTCACACAAGATCTATCTAGGAGATGCATAGCAACGAGAGGGGGAGAGTATGTCCACGTACCCTCGTAGACTGAAAGCAAAAGCGTTTGACAATGCGGTTGATGTAGTCGAACTTCTTCTCGTTCTAACCGATCAAGCACCGAACGTACGACAGCTCTGAGTTCTGCACATGTTCAGCTCGATGATGTCCCTCGAACTCTTGATCCAGAAATGTGTTGAGGGAGAGTTTCGTCATCATGACGGCATGGTGACGGTGATGGTGAAGTGATCCGTGCAGGGCCTTTGCTAAGCACTACAACAATATGACCATAGGCGTAAACTGCGGAGGGGCGCGCCGCACACGGCTAAGAATTAATGTTGTTCGTTCTAGCGGTTCCCCCACATATATACAGGTGGGAGAGGGAGGGGAGCAGCAAGGGGCTCCCCAAGTAGGAGGGATCCTACTTGGGCGCCTCCTCCAAGTTGGCCTCCCCCCTTCCATATGCATCAGAGGGGGAAGGAAAGAGAGGGGGAGGGGAAGGAAAGGGGGAGGCCGAATCCTTCGCTTTCCTTCTCTGTTCCCTCCTTTCCTTTTCCTCCTATTTCGGCCTATAGGGGGCGCACCAGCCCCTTAGGGGTTGGTTTTTCCCTCTCTTGGCCCATTAGGCCCATATAGTTTGCCGGGGGTTGCTCGGAACCCCTTCCGGTGACCCAATACGTACCTGGTACCCCCGGAACACTTCCGGTGTCTGAATACTATCGTACTATATATGAATGTTTACCTATCAACCATTTCGAGACTCCTCGTCATGTCCATGATCTCATCCGGGACTCCGGATAAGTGTGCGGACCCTACGGGTTCGAGAATTATGGAGACATGACCGAGACACCTCTCCGGTCAATAACCAACAGCGGAACCTTGATGCTCATATTGGTTCCCACATATTCTGCAAAGATCTTTATCGGTCGTACCATAATAACAACATACGTTATTCCCTTTGTCATCGGTATGTTACTTGCCCGAGATTCGATCATCGGTATCTTCATACCTAGTTCAATATCGTTACTGGCAAGTCTCTTTACTTGTTCTGTAATATATCATCTCGCAACCAACTGATTAGTCACATTGCTTGCAAGGCTTATTATGATGTGCATTACTGAGAGGGCCTAGAGATACCTCTCCGATACTCGAAGTGACAAATCCTAATCTCGATCTATGCCAACCCAACAAACAACTTCGGAGATACCTATAGAGCATCTTTATAATCACGCAGTTACGTTGTGACGTTTGATAGCACACAAGGTATTCCTCTGGTATCCGGGAGTTTCATAATCTCATAGTCGAAGGAATATGTATTTGACATGAAGAAATCAATAGCAATAAAACTTAACGATCAACATGCTAAGCTAACAGATGAGTCTTGTACATCACATCATTCTCCTAATGATGTGATCCCATTCATCAAATGACAACACATGTCTATGGTTAGGAAACTTAACCATGTTTGATTAACGAGCTAGTCTAGTAGAGGCTTACTAGGGACACGGTGTTTTGTCTATGTATCCACACATGTATTAAGTTTTCGGTTAATACAATTTTAGCACGAGTAATAAACATTTATCATGATATAAGGAAATATAAAATAACAACTTTATTATTGCCTCCAGGGCATATTTCCTTCAGTCTCCCACTTGCACTAGAGTCAATAATCTAGTTCACATCGGCATGTGATTTAACACCAATAGTTCACATCGCCACGTGACCCACACCCAAAGGGTTTACTAGAGTCAATAATCTAGTTCAAATCGCTATGTTATTAACACCCAAAGAGTACTAAGGTGTGATCATGTTTTGCTTGTGAGAGAAGTTTAGTCAACGGGTCTGCAACATTCAGATTCGTATGTATTTTGCAAATTTCTATTTCTACAATGCTCTGCATGGAGCTACTTTATCTAATTGCAACCACTTCCAATATGTATCCAGATTGAGACTCAAGAGTCATCCAGATTGGTGTCAAAGCTTGCATCGACGTAACCCTTTACGACAAACTCTTTACCACCTCCATAACCGAGAAACATTTCCTTAGTCCTCTTAGGTAACTAAGGATAATTTTGACCGCTATCCAATGATCTACTCCTAGATCACTATTTGTAACACCCCAGACACACCCGCCGGTGGTCGTTACTCCTGGTGGGATCTAGACTGTCCCCACAGATCAATACTAGTCTTTTCTGCGCACTTTGTCCTCACTCATGCGCACCCGGGAGCAACTTCCCGGTCGGTCACCCATCCTGACACTACTCCAAGCTGAGCACGCTTAACTTTGGAGTTCTGTCCGAATGGGCTACCGGAAAAGAAGGAATTCCTTATTGATATGAGTAGTCTATCATCCCTAATAAGCCAGGCCATCACATACACCCCCACTCAAAGGAACCGACGTCCTCGTCGGGCCAGAGGAACGTTCCCTCTTGGCACAAACGTCTGTGCTTCCAGTCTGGTACATGTGCCATGCCGGGTGCCACGATGGGTCACAAACGTCATGAACAACATGACCACGCACCTGTCCGCAACCATCCGTGTAACCGCGAGGGTCGGCTCTGATACCAACTTGTAACGCCCCGGACACACCCGCCGGTGGTCGTTACTCCTGGTGGGATCTAGACTGTCCCCACAGATCAATACTAGTCTTTTCTGTGCACTTTGTCCTCACTCATGCGCACCCGGGAGCAACTTCCCGGTCGGTCACCCATCCTGACACTACTCCAAGCTGAGCACGCTTAACTTTGGAGTTCTGTCCGAATGGGCTACCGGAAAAGAAGGAATTCCTTATTGATATGAGTAGTCTATCATCCCTAATAAGCCAGGCCATCACACTATTGTACCCCCTTGACAAACTCATGGCAAGGTACACAACATAGCATACTTTATAGAACCTATGGTTGAGGCATAGGGAAGGACTTTCATTCTCTCTCTATCTTCTATCGTGGTCGGGTTTTGAGTCTTACTCAATTTCACACCTTGTAACATAGGCAAGAACCCTTTATTTGATAGATCCATTTTGAACTTCTTCAAAACTTTATCAAGGTATGTGCTTTGTGAAAGTCCTATTAAGCGTCTCGATCTATCGCTATAGATCTTTGTGCTCAATATGTAAGCAGCTTCACCGAGGTTTTTCATTGGAAAACTTTTATTCAAGTATCCTTTTATGCTATCCAGAAACTCTATATAATTTCCAATCAACAATATGTCATCCACATATAATATTAGAAATGCTACAAAGCTCCCACTCACTTTCTTGTAGATACATGCTTCTCCAAAAGTCTGTATAAAACCATATTCTTTGATCACCTCATCAAAGCGTATATTCCAACTCCAAGATGCTTGCACCACTCCATAGATGGATCACTGGAGCTTGCACACTTTGTTAGCACCTTTAGGATCGGCAAAACCTTCTGGTTGTATCATATACAACTCTTCTTTAAGAAATCCATTAAGGAATGCAGTTTTGACGTCCATTTGCCAGATTTCATAATCATAAAATGCGGCAATTGCTAACGTGATTCCGACAGACTTAAGCATTGCTACGGGTGAGAAAGTCTCATCATAGTCAACTCCTTGAACTTGTTGAAAACCTTTCGCGACAAGTCGAGTTTTGTAGACAACAACATTACCATCAACTTCGGTCTTCTTCTTGAAGATCGATTTATTCCATCGATGGCTCGCCGATCACCGGGCAAATCAACCAAAGTCCACACTTTGTTCTCATACATGGATCCTATCTCAGATTTCATGGCCTCAAGCCATTTATCGGAATCTGGGCTCATCATAGCTTCTTCATAGTTCGTAGGTTCGTCATGATCTAGTAACATGACTTCCAGAACAGGGTTACCGTACCACTCTAGAACGGAACGTGCTTTGGTTAACCTATGAGGTTCAGTAGTAACTTGATCTAAAGTTTCATGATCATTATCATTAGCTTCCTCTCTAGTTGGTGTAGGCATCACATGAACGATTTTCTGTGATGAGCTACTTTCCAATTCGAGAGAAGGTACCATTAGCTCATCAAGTTCTACTTTCCTCCCACTCACTTCTTTCGAGAGAAACTCCTTCTCTAGAAAGGATCCATTCTTAGCAACAAAGAACTTGCCTACGGGTTTGTGGTAGAAGGTGTACCCAATAGTTTCTTTTGGGTATCCTATGAAGACACACTTCTCCAATTTGGGTTCGAGCTTATCAGGCTGAAGCCTTTTCACATCGCAACCCCAAACTTTAAGAAACGACAACTTAGGTTTCTTACCAAACCATAGTTCATACGATGTCGTCTCAATGGATTTAGATGGTGCCCTATTTAAGTGAATGCATCTGTCTCTAATGCATAAGCCCAAAACGATAGTGGTAAATTGGTAAGAGACATCATAGATCGCACCATACCGAATAAAGTACGCTTACGACGTTCGGACACACCATTATGTTGTGGTGTTCCAGGTGGCGTGAGTTGTGAAACTATTCCACATTGTTTTAAATGAAGGCCAAACTCGTAACTCGAATATTCGCATCCGCGATCAGATCGTAGAAACTTTATTTTCTTGTTATGATGATTCTCCACTTCACTCTGAAATTCTTTGAACTTTTCAAATGTTTCAAACTTGTGTTTCATTAAGTAGATATACCTATATCTGCTCAAATCATTTGTGAAGGTCAGAAAATAATGATACCCGTCGCGTGCCTCAACACTTGTCGGATCACATACATCAGTATGTATTATGTCCAATAAGTCATTGGCTCGCTCCATTGTTCTAGAGAATGGAGTTTTAGTCATCCTGCCCATGAGGCATGGTTCGCAAGTATCGAATGATTCATAATCAAGTGATTCCAAAATCCATCCATATGGAGTTTCTTCATGTGCTTTACACCAATATGACCTAAACGGCAGTGCCACAAATATGTTGCACTATCATTATCAACTTTGCATCTTTTGGCATCAATATTATGAATATGTGTATCACTGCAATCAAGATTCAATAAACCATTTATATTGAGTGTATGACCATAGAAGGTTTTATTCATGTAAACAGAACAACAATTATTCTTTGAATTAAATGAATAACCTTATTGCAATAAACATGATCCAATCATATTCATGCTCAACACAAACACCAAATACCATTTATTTTAGGTTCAACACTAATCCTAAAGGTAAAGGGAGTGTGCAATGGTGATCTTATCAACCTTGGAATCACTTCCTACACACATCGTCACCTCGCCCTTAACTAGTATCTATTCATTTTGCAACTCCTGTTTCGAGTTACATATCTTAGCAACTGAACCGGTATCAAATACCCAGGGGCTACTATGAACACTAGTAAAGTACACATCAATAACATGTATATCAAATATACCTTTGTTCACTTTTCCATCCTTCTTATCCGCCAAGTTTTTGGGGCAGTTTCACTTCCAGTGACCATTTCCTTTGCAGTAGAAGCACTCAGTTTCAGGTTTGGGTCTAGCTTTGGGCTCCTTCACGGGAGTGGCAACTTGCTTGCCATTCTTCTTGAAGTTCCCTTTCTTTCCCTTGCCCTTTTCTTGAAACTAGTGGTCTTGTTAACCATCAACACTTGATGCTATTTCATGATTTCTACCTTCGCCGATTTCAGCATCGCGAAGAGCTTCGGAATCGTTTTTGTCATCCCTTGCATATTATAGTTTATCACGAAGTTCTAGTAACTTGGTGATAGTGACTAGATAACTCTGTCAATCACTATCTTATCTGGAAGATTAACTCCCACTTGATTCAAGCGATTGTAGTACCCAGACATTCTGAGCACATGCTCACTAGCTGAGCTATTCTCCTCCATCTTGTAGGCAAAGTACTTGTCAGAGGTCTCATACCTCTTACCACGGGCATGAGTCTGCTCTTGGAACATCTCATATGCTCTTAAAAACATTTTTGAAGTCCCGGTTCTAAGCCATAAAGCATGGTGCACTAAACTATCAAGTAGTCATCATACCGAGCTTGTCAAACGTTCAACGTTTGCATCTGCTCCTGCAATAGGTCTGTCACCTAGCGGTGCATCAAGGACATAATTCTTCTATGCAGCAACGAGGATAATCCTCAGATCACGGACCCAGTCCGCATCATTGCTACTATCATCTTTAAACTTAGTTTTCTCTAGGAACATATCAAAAACATAGGGGAGCTATAATGCGAGCTACTGATCTACAACATAGATATGCAAATACTATCAGGACTAAGTTCATGATAATTAAGTTCAATTAATGAAATTACTTAAGAACTCCCACTTAGATAGACATCCCTCAAGTCATATAAGTGATACATAATCCAAATCAACTAAACCATGTCCGATCATCACGTGAGATGGAGTAGTCATCAGTGGTGAACATCTCTATGTTGATCATAACTACTATATGATTCATGTTCGACCTTTCGGTCTCCAGTATTTTGAGGCCATGTTTGTACATTTTACGTGGCTGCTACGGGCTTCTAGCAAGAACCGTTCTTACCTACGCATCAAAACCACAATGGTGATTTATCAAGTTTGCTATTTTAACCTTCAACAAGGACCGGCCACATTCAAATTTGATTCAACTAAAGTTGGAGAGACAAACACCCGCCAGCCACCTTTATGCAAACTAGTTGCATGTCTGCGGTGGAACCGGTCTCATGAACGTGGTCATGTAAGGTTGGTCCGGGCTGCTTCATCCACCAATAACGCCGAATCAAAATAAGACATTGGTGGTAAGCAGTATGACGATCACCACCCACAACTCTTTGTGTTCTAGTCGTGCATATCCTCTACGCATAGACCTGCCTCGGATGCTACTAATGGGGAACGTAGCATGCAATTTCAAAAAAAGCATACGCTCACGCAAGATCTATCTAGGATATGCATAGCAACGAGAGGGGGAGAGTGTGTCCACGTACCCTCGTAGACCGAAAGCGGAAGCATTTGACAATGCGGTTGATGTAGTCAAACTTCTTCTCGTTCTGACCGATCAAGCACCGAACGTAGGGCACCTCCGAGTTCTGCACACGTTCAGCTCGATGACGTCCCTCGAATTCTTGATCCAGCAGAGTGTCAAGGGAGAGTTTTGTCAGCATGACGACGTGGTGACGGTGATGGTGAAGTGATTTGCGCAGGGCTTCGCCTAAGCACTACGACAATATGACCGGAGGCGTAAACCGTGGAGGGGGGCGCCGCACACGACTAAGAATCATTGTTGTTCGCTCTAGTGGTGCCCCCCACATATATACAGGTGGGAGAGGGAGGGGAGCAGCAAGGGGCACCCCAAGTAGGAGGGATCCTACTTGGGCGCCTCCTCCAAGTCGGCCTCCCCCCTTCCATATGCATCGGAGGGGGAAGGAAAGAGAGGGGGGAGGGGAAGGAAAGGGGGAGGCCGAATCCTTCCCTTTCCTTCTCCCTTCCCTCCTTTCCTTTTCCTCCTATTTCGGCCTATAGGGGGTGCACCAGCCCCTTAGGGGCTGGTCTGTCCCTCTCTTGGCCCATTAGGCCCATATAGTTTGTCGGGGTTTGCCCGGAACCCCTTCCGATTACCCGATACGTACCCGGTACCCCCGGAACACTTCCGGTGTCTAAATACTATCGTCCTATATATGAATATTTGCCTATCGACCATTTCGAGACTCCTCATCATGTCCGTGATCTCATCCAGGACTCCGAACAACATTCGATCACCAAATCACATAACTCATATAATACAAAATCGTCATCGAACATTAAGCGTGCGGACCCTACAGGTTCAAGAATTATGTAGACATGACCGAGACACCTCTCTGGTCAATAATCAACAACGGAACCTGGATTCTCATATTGGTTCCCTCATATTCTATGAAGATCTTTATCGATCATACCGTAATGACAACATACGTTATTCCCTTTGTCATCGGTAAGTTACTTGCCTGAGATTCGATCGTCGGTATCTTCATACCTAGTTCAATATCGTTACCGGCAAGTCTCTTTACTCGTTACATAATCATCATCCCGCAACTAACTCATTAGTCACATTGCTTGCAAGGCTTATTATGATGTGCATTACCGAGAGGGCCTAGAGATACCTCTCCGATACTCGAAGTGACAAATCCTAATCTCGATCTATGCCAACCCAACAAACACCTTCGGAGATACCTATAGAGCATCTTTATAATCACCTAGTTACGTTGTAACATTTGATAGCACACAAGGTATCACTACAAAAAAGACACTTCCGTGATGATACGTGTTTGTCACAGTAGGTCACGTTTCCTATCATGCATGTACATCCATGACAATTTTATGACAGAATCAAGATAGTCATACCTGTGCTGTCATAGAAGTGTTCCATGACATTACCAAAATTATCATCACGGAAGTGTCCACTTCCATGACGATAAATCACGTGTCATAGAAGTGCTTTCGTCAAGGGTGACCGACACGTGGCATCGACAATAACGGCTCGCCTTAAGCTATCGGGTCCGGTTTTGGATCCGATAACCCGTTAACAGCCCGGACCAATGGGATTTTCCACGTGTAAAATTCTCATTGGCCGACAGAACCACATGTCAGCTCCTCATTGGGACAGATGTCATCCACTCATTGGACAGGAGGCGCCTATGATACGTCGACACATGGCACGGCCCAATAGAGGCCCATTCCGGTGAAATGGCCGGCCCAGCTAAAGGCCCACCATGTGTTTCTCAGACACTAGTGGGCTGGCCCGTTAACAGCCTGCCATGTTTTGGGTCAAATTGAGGCCCATATCAGATCAGGTCGGTTCACAGCCTGCCGAGTTTTGGGCCAAATTACGGCCCATATCGAATCAGGCCCATGAACAGGCCACTGTGGCTTTGGGCCCATTCTAAGAAAAGTTTGTATTTCAGCCTGTTAAATGCCCGTTTACCAGTTCGGACCAATAATAGTTTCCGCCTGTTAGCGGTCCGTGGAGTGTCTGGGACGTTGTCGGCCCAGTTTAACTTTAGGCCATTTAACGTCCCACGCATAAACTGGGCTATTTCTTGTCCGAAGTAACTTTAGGCCTCTTAATGGCCTGTAGTCTTCATGGATAAATTTCAGCCCAACTGGCCTATCGGCCTGTTAATGGCCCATGTAACAGTTGGGCCTAATTACAGCCCCCGTTGAATCCGATCTGCTTATAGCCCATCTGATAATGGCCCGTGACACTTTTGGGCCTATGGCCCGCGTGGATACCGGCCTGCTTAAAGCCCATAATTTTATTGGGTCAAACAGGCCCGAGATATATTTTGGCATATTAACTGCTCGTCCTATTTGGGCCCAACATGGGCCTTTGGCATTTTCGGCTCGTATTGGCCCATGAATTTTTCGGCTCAACGCTAGCCCAATCTAGGTTTTAGCCTGTTAAAAGCCCATGTTATTCTCTGGCCCAGCTGGCCAGAACTTTACTCGGCCTGTTAAAGGCGGGAAACTACTATAGGTTTAGACCTGCTAATGGCCCAAGATGATTATAGGCCCACGTTTTGGCCCATATGAGTAACGGGCCGGCCCGAAGACCGACAACACTGAGATCCACTGAACCTTCCGGCCTAAATTATAGCATACCGACCAAAGAATAAACCTAGACTATACAATAAAGAAATTACGGCATATTACATCCACTGGGAATCAAAGTTCGCTACCGGTGATAATAAAGCGCAACATGACCGTGGATCACATACACTGGGCATCAAAGGTCGCCACCAGTGCATATAAACGCGTCGACAAAAGAATATACAAAACTGAGAGCACTTCAGAAGGCACTAGGCCTGGCAAGGTCGGGCCCCGCAAGCAGCCGAACAAGCTGACGAGACCTCAGTTGTGTCAACGATAGATGCTTCATCCCTAGCTGTATGGCACCATAGTGCGCAAAACAGTCCCCTGGCATCTTCATTATATCTTTGACTTCTAGTCTGAGCTGAGCTGAAGCAAGCATTTCCGCTTTAAGTTGGGACTTAAGAAGTCGAACTGATTGAGGCAGCGACTGCACAGAGGTTGTCTCACACCTGCTGGTGAGTACCTTCAACTCATTGCCTTCATCAAGACAGGACCTTAGGGTCATCTCGCTGTCCTCAAGATGGTTTGGCTCACTATCTTCCCTAAAGTTCTGCCTAGCATAAGAGATACGACTCTGAAAGAGAAATAAGGAGACACATAACATGTTTCACAATTATATAAGCAAATAAATTGATCTGTTCTACATAAGGAACATGTTTTTACGACTACAATTTAAAACTGGTAGTTGTTGCAAAAATCCAATTAGATGTAAACAACAAAGTAAACAGCGGTGCAGGAAATGATGCCTATCCAAATCTATACTAGAACAAAGTTTGAAAGCTTGAGAAGGATGAACTTACATTACATGTTAACACAGGCTGGACAAAGCCCTTCTCCATGTTGGTGGAATGATAATTCAGTAAATTCCCCAAAGAAAATTCTTTATAAGCGTTGCCATTATTTTACATTTTGCAAAGAGTAAATATAGATCAAATAATACTGGAAGGAACAGAGGATAATGAAGCTCGGGTGCAGACTGATGATACATAATCAAATAGCAATTAATTAAGTACAGCGTTACAAGGCAAAAGGTACTGATAAGAGGAATGCATACATCAACGTGTGCAGCGGCATTGGCTTTATTCAACATTTTCGTAAGAGTAAATGTAGATATGATAATTTGGAGAAAGTGGAGGGCAGGGCAGATAAGATGCGGAGTAATGCTAGACAATCAACTATCTCACGATGCAAGTACAGTAATACCACCACCGTCCGTTATTACTTGTCGCTTAAATGGATGTATCTAGCACTTTTAAGTTCTAAATACATCCAATTGATCAACAATTAATTCGATACAACGGGAGTACATGACAACAGGTACTTCCATGAGCAATCCAAAACTTCATAACCATTGTGTTAATTCTACGTTTATATAAGAGTAAATATAGATCCTATAATTTCAAGCAAAGGGAGGATAAAGAAGCGAACATTTACACTGATGCTACATAATCAAACAGCAATGAATGCAAGTATGCTGACAAAGGGCAAGAGGTACTAACAAGAGCAATGCAGAGCCCAGTATTGTCGTGAGATCCTATGATCCTTTGAGCAAGGAGATTCATTTGGAATTAGTTTTCATACAAGAGAGAAGGTGATAACCACAAGTATAGGGGATCAATTGTAGCCTCTTTCAAAAAGTAAGAGTGTCGAACCCAACGAGGAGCTAAAGGTAGAACAAATACTCCCTCAAGTTCCATCGACCACCGATACAACTCTACGCACGCTTAATGTTTGCTTTACCTAGAACAAGTATGAAACTAGAAATACTTTGTAGGTGTTGTTGGATAGGTTTCAAGATAATAAAGAGTGCTTAAATAAAAAGTAGGGGCTGTTTAGATAAAGACACAACTAAGTTAGTTTTAGTAGAGAGCTTGTTGTCACAGAAGAAAGTTATTTGTCCCTAGGCAATCGATAACTAGACCGGTAATCATTATTGCAATTTTATTTGAGGGAGAGGCATAAGCTAACATACTTTCTCTTCTTGGATCATATGCACTTATGATTGGAACTCTAGCAAGCATCCACAAGTACTAAAGATCATTAAGCTAAAACCCAACCATAGCATTATAAGGCATCAAGTCCTCTTTATTCCCATACACAAACAACCTACTTACTTGGGCCTGTGTTTCTATCACTCACGCCACCCACCATAAGAAAATCATGAACATATAGCAAACCCTAAAGCGGGGATCCCTCACGCTTGCGCGACACGGAGAGCACCATAGGACAGCACCAATAATAAAACATGCAACTCAAACCAATCACGATCATCAATTAACCCATAGGACAAAACGGATCTACTCAAACATCATAGGATAGCCATACATCATTGGGAAATAATATATAGCGTTGAGCACCATGTTTAAGTAGAGATTACAATGGGTAAAAGAGGGGTTACACCGCTGCATAGAGGGGGGAAGAGTTGGTGATGACGGCGGTGAAGTTGTCGGTGTAGATCGTTGTCGCGATGATGGCCCCGACAGCGTTCCGGCACCACCGGGAGAGAGGGGGGAGAGCCCCCTTCTTCTTCTTCTTCCTTGACCTACTCCCTAGATGGGAGAAGGGTTTCCCTTGTGGTCCATGGCCTCCATGGCATGGGAGGGGCAAGAGCCCCTCCGAGATTGGATCTGTCTCTCTCTGTTTCTGCGTTCCTGATTCTGCCCTTTCACCGTTTCTTAAATTCCCGGAGATTCGTAACTCCGATTGGCCTGAATTTTGGACACGATCTCTATCCGGATATTAGCTTTCTTGCGGAGAAAGAAGGGCACCAACCACCTTATGGGGTGGCCACAAGGGCCTAGGGCGCGCCTGACCCCCTGGGGTGCGCCCCCTGCCTCGTGGCCCCCTCGGGCATCGTCTCGTGTTGATTCTTCTTCCCAAAAATCACATATATTCCAAAAAAAATCTCCGTCAGTTTTTATCCCGTTTGGACTCCGTTTGATATGGATTTTCTGTGAAAGAAAAAACATGCAACAAACAGGAACTGGCACTGGGCACTGGATCAATATGTTAGTCCCAAAAATAGTATAAAAAGTTGCCAAAAGTATATGAAAGTTGTAGAATATTGGCATGGAACAATCAAAAATTATAGATACGATGAAGACGTATCAGAAGATAAGGCACATGCAGAAATTTAGGAGTTCAAATTTTGAATTGATATCATAGACAGTACCTGACGCTGGGCTCTTAGCAGTTCTAATAGGGGTTTGGCCACTGGTGTAGGGTAAAGTGTGGTACAGTTGGGCCTGTGTTTTCTGTGGTTGCTGATCTATCTGATTTAACCCCTGTTCAAGAATTCATCCGATTAACCAGTTAACTTGCCGATTAATCCCTACTCATAGGGTCCCCGAGTAGCCAATAACCCGATAAATCGTCCGATTAATTGATTAAATGGCCGATTAGCCTATTAATCCCCTACTCACCAACCGACCGAGAAGCTACCAGTTAACGATTTCCTAAACAATGGATTTAACAGGTATCACTACATTTTCCAAATACCTAGTTTGTACTCCTTGAGGATCTGCACTCACCCTCTTCCTTTTGGACATCTATTACGAAAGAACAACATTTGACTGAAAAAACATAGTATGACAACACATGGAATAGGTACAGAAAATGGATAGGTATGGCATCTACTCATATATGATGCTTAAACTAAGCAGATGGTGTGACAAAGTAGAATTAATGCAAGAGGTCAGATGCAAAATATGTGCGACCAATACAACCTTGCCAAGTTAGAGCAAGCACCTTGATGGGTGAATAAGATAGGCCATCCTCCACCATGCCAAGTTTGTTAGCCAGTGGATTGTTCCGCAATATTCCTCTCGTGCGCCAATTCTCATATTCATTTTGATAATGTTCAATACCTGACATGCATGAAAACATAAAAACAAGTGAGATTATCTTTGTAATGCAGAAGTGATTCTAATCCAATACTTCCTCCCTGTAAACCACTTTGTGCTATCTCTGCAATTCTTTTAAGAGGTGACATGCATGTTGTAATTTGGTGTGTGCATTAATATAATGTGGCCTACTACTGAAAATATGAGAGCTCCAGAAGTGATGATACTTCACAGATGACAGCTTCAACATATAGTAAAGAAGAACAAGTCGACCTAACCTGACAGATTCAAAATGTACTAAGGGAGAATAACTCGACATGACGAGTTGACCACAAGAGAAGAGGATCATCTTAAAGAAGAGCAGAAGAGCAAGCAAATTGAAGATATTACAAGTCTTTCTATACAATGTCGGTTGGCCACCCATGATGAACCAGAGCGCACAGAGAAATACTAGTCCTTCCGGTCTCTCCATATGTGGCTCGCATGCATTTCAAAACTGAAGTAGGAACATTTAGCTGACCAATTAAACATCTCTCAATTTTACTAATATTAGAATAATATCATATTTGAATTTGTACAACTAAGCTTGTTTAGCTCGATGGGTGGAGCAGTGCTATTATGACACGAACCACGTAGGCTGATCGTGGTCATCATAAAATAGGGAAACCATAAGCATGGTGAGTATAGTGTTGACCGTGGTAGTGGGATGGCAGATCTGAAGCTGCAAACCGCGCAAAGGGTAGTTAGCAAACGATGTTTGCTTTGGAATAACAACTAAGATTTGGTATGGACAAGAAAGTACAGTCAACAAGTGACAAAGAAATGCAATTCTGCTGTCTCTCTATATGTCGCGACATGCATTTGGAAACTCAAGTGGGACCTTTAGCTAACTAATTAAATGTGTCTATTAACTAATATCAGTATCATATCACAATCATATTTGAACAACTAAGCTTTGGAATTTTGAGCATTGTGTTGTTTAGCTTGAAGGGTGGAGTAATGCTAGTACGACAGAAAGCACCTACGCAGATCATAGTAGAGTACATAAAAGGGGAAAACCCTAAGCATCAAGAGTAAAATAAGGAAAGTGGAACTAGCTGGACCAGTGGGTGGCGCACATGCTTTTCAAAATGAATATAGGAACATTAGGTGACCAATTAAACGTTCTCTGTTTTAGTAATACGAGCATCATATCAGATTCGTATTTAAACACGTAAGCTTTGGAATTATGAGTGGCATGTTGTTTCGCTTGATGGGTTGAGGTCTCGAGGAGCAGTGTGATAACCCACAAGTATATGGGACAATTGTAGCCTCTTTCGATAAGTAAGAGTGTCGAACCCAATGAGGAGCTAAAGGTAGAACAAATATTCCCTCAAGTTCTATCGACCACCAATACAACTCTACGCACGCTTAACATTCGCTTTACCTAGAACAAGTATGAAACTAGAAGTACTTTGTAGGTGTAACGGGATAGGTTTGCAAGAATATAAAGAGCACGTAAATAAAAACTAGGGACTATTTTAGGTAAAGAAGCAATAAAGTTAGTATAGCGAGTGTGGAAAAGTGGTGGTAGGAGTTGTGAAATTGTCCCTAAGCAATTGACTACTTTACTAGACCGATAGCAAGTTTTATGTGGGAGAGGCCACCGCTAGTATGTCATCCCTGACTTGGAATTCTATGCACTTATGATTGGAACTATTAGCAAGCATCCGCAACTACTAACTTTCATTAAGGTAAAACCCAACCATAGCATTAAGATATATTGGTCCCCCTTCAATCCCGTATGCATCAATTTCTATGCTAGGTTGGAGCTTCTGTCACTCTTGCCCTCCAATACATAGTCCTATCAACATACAACTAACCCTATCGTGTGATCCACGCGCGCGCTCATATGATGGGCACCAAAGGACAACAACATAACCACAAGCAAATTAAATCAATCATAGTAATTCACCAATCACCGATAGGACAACGAAAATCTACTCAGACATCATAGGATGGCAACACATCATTGGATAATAATATGAAGCATAAAGCACCATGTTCAAGTAGAGGGTACAACAGGTTGCGGGAGAGTGGACCACTGTAGATAGATGGGAGAAGGTGATGGAGATGTTGGTGAAGATGATGGAGGTGTTGGTGTAGATCGCGGTGATGATGATGGCCCCGGCGGCATTCCGGCACCATCAGGAGAGAGGGGGAGAGGGCCCCCTTCTTCTTCTTCTTCTTCCTTGACCTCCTCCCTAGATGGGAGAAGGGTTTCCCCTCTGGTCCTTGGTCTCCATGGCATGGGAGGGGCGAGATCCCCTCCGAGATTGGATCTGTCTCTCTGTCTCTCTCTGTTTCTGCGTTCTCGGATTCTGCCCTTTCACCGTTTCTTATATATCCGGAGATCCGTAACTCCGATTGGATTGAAACCTTCGCCCAGATTATTTTCCGAAAATTAGCTTTCTTGCGGCCAAAGAAGAGCAGCAACCGCCTTACGGGTGGGGGCACGAGGGTCAGGGGCACACCCCCTGCCTCGTGGCCCCCTCGGGCACCTTCTCGCGTTGATTCTTATTCCCATATTTCACAAATATTCCAAAAATATTATCCGTCCGTTTTTATTCCGTTTGGACTCCGTTTGGTATAGGTTTCTGCGAAACATAAAACATGCAACAAACATGAACTGGCACTGGGCACTGGATCAATATGTTAGTCCCAAAAATAGTATAAAAAGTTGCCAAAAGTATATGAAGGTTGTATAATATTGGCATGGAACAATAAAAAATTATAGATATGACGGAGACATATCAGCATCCCCAAGCTTAATTCCCTCTCCTCCTCGATTAGGTAAATGATAAAAAAGATTTTTTGATGTGGAATGCTACCTAGCATAATCTTGATCACATAATCTAATCATGGCATGAATATTAATACACGAGTGATTCGAAGCAATAGTCTATCATTTGACATTAAGACGATAATACTTCAAGCATACTAACCAAGCAATTATGTCTTATCAAAATAACATAGCCAAAGAAAGCTCATCCCTACAAAATCATATAGTCTGGCTATGCTCCATCTTCACCACACAAAGCATTCAAATCATGCACAACCTCGATGACAAGCTGAGCAATTGGTTCATACTTTTTAACGTGCTTCAACCTTTTTAACCCTCACGCTATATATGAGCGCAAGTCACGGACATAACACTATGGGTGGAATGGAATATGATGATGGAGGTTTGTGTGAGAAGACAAAAAAGGAGAAACTCTCACATCGACGTGGCTAATCAACGGGCTATGGAGATGCCCATCAATTGATGTCAATGTGAGGAGTAGGGATTGCCATGCAACGAATGCACTAGAGCTATAAGTGTATGAAAGCTCAAACTGAAACTAAGTGGGTATGTGCTACATCTTGAGCTTGCGTTGGTTTCCCCCGAAGAGGAAGGGATGATGCAGCAGAGTAGCGCAAGTATTTCCCTCAGTTTTTGAGAACCAAGGTATCAATCTATTAGGAGGCCACGCTCAAGTCCCTCGTACCTGCACAAAGCGATAGCTACTCGCAACCAATGCGATTAGGGGTTGTCAATCCCTTCACGGTCACTTACGAGAGTGAGATCTGATAGATATAATATTTTTGGTATAAAGATGCAAAGTAAAAAGTAAAAGAAAATTAAAAGCAAAGCAAGATTAAAGTGATGGAGATTGATATGATGAGAATAGACCGGGGGGCCATAGGTTTCACTAGTGGCTTCTCTCAAGAGCATAAGTATTCTACGTTGGGTGAACAAATTACTGTTGAGCAATTGACAGAATTGAGCATAGTTATGAGAATATCTAGGTATGATCATGTATATAGGCATCACGTCCGAGACAAGTAGACCGACTCCTACCTGCATCTACTACTATTACTCCACTCATCGACCGCTATCCAGCATGCATCTAGAGTATTAAGTTAAAAACGGAGTAACGCCTTAAGCAAGATGACATGATGTAGAGGGATAGTTTCATGCAGTATGATAAAACCCCCATCTTGTTATCCTCGATGGCAACAATACAATATGTGCCTTGCTGCCCCTTCTGTCACTGGGAAAGGACACCGCAAGATCGAACCCAAAGCTAAGCACTTCTCCCATGGCAAGAACTACCAATATAGTTGGCCAAACCAAACGGATAATTCGAAGAGACTTGCAAAGATAACCAATCATACATAAAAGAATTCAGAGAAGATTCAAATATTATTCATAGATAGACTTGATCATAAACCCACAATTCATCGGTCTCAACAAACACACCGCAAAAAGAAGATTACATCGAATAGATCTCCACAAGAGAGGGGGAGTGTCGGTGTCAAAACCGGCGGATCTCGGGTAGTGGGTCCCGAACTGTGCGTCTAGGCCGGATGGTAACAGGAGGCAGGGAACACGATGTTTTACCCAGGTTCGGGCCCTCTTGATGGAGGTAAAACCCTACGTCCTGCTTGATTAATATTGATGATATGGGTAGTACAAGAGTAGATCTACCACGAGATCAAGGAGGCTAAACCCTAGAAGCTAGCCTATGGTATGATTGTTGTATATATTGTATATCTATCGACTAGCCTGGCCTCGGTTTATATAATGCACCGGAGGCCTAGGATAACAAGAGTCCTAGCCGAATACGCCGGTGGGGAGAAGTCCTTGTCTTGATCGCCAAGTCTTGTGGAATCTTCCTTGTATGCGGTAGCCGTCCGAACTGGCCCATGAGTATACGGCCACGGGGGTCCTCGGCCCAATCTAATAGATCGGGAGACGACGTGGTGAGTACCCCCTAGTCCAGGACACCGTCAGTAGCCCCCTGAACCGGTCTTCAAGTTAGGGACGCTCCTCGATTCTTCCGAACTGTTCTTCATCTTCGGTTGCCGGTCTTGAAACTGGTTCAACAAATCTTCTTTATCTTCGATCTTGAGGATCGCCGAAATGCATTCGACGAGTTTACACGTCGGGTATCCGAGGAGCCCCTTTAAGTTTCCGGCCTTTATCAATGCCTTGTTTATTTTTATGCCACACCTCGGGTTTGAAGTTGTTCCCGGGAGGCAGGGTCCTCTTGCGTCCGAGCTCCAACGCCGGACTGCATTCGAGGTATCTTTTGCAGCCGAGCACCAACGCCGGACCGCTTCCCAGCTCTAGCGCCGGAATGTATCCGAGCTCCAACGCCGGACTATGTATCCGAGCTCCAACGCCGGACTGTATATCCGAGCTCCAACACCGAAATATATCCGAGCTCCAACGCCGGACTGTGTCCAGGCTCCAATGCCGGACTATATCCGAGGTGTCATATCACCTTGGTTCAAAAAAGTTGAAGGAGTTTAGCCGAGCTTAATGCCGGAAATGCCCTCTATGGAGCCAGCCACTAGCGCCCGAGCTTTATGCCGGACTGCTTCCGAGGTGGTGCACCACCCCGACTATGGGCCGATTTTTTGTCAATATTTTTTATTGGTGCAATTTATTCTCTGCCGAGATATATAGCCAGTAGCCCTCAAGGTGTGTATCGGTCTAAAACCCGAGATGCACATGAAGGATGACATAAGACCGCTGATCCCAGTAGCCGCTGAGACTCAGGTTGATTTGCAAAATCGGCCTGAGGATCAAGTCCTAGCTCGGCAGAATACTTCGGGACACAAAAGCGGCGTGCTCAGTCCTCAAGACTCAGGTTGGGTGCGGCCGACCAACCTGAGGATCAAAATCTCCTCGGAAACTATATTGCACATAAAATTTTCTGCATTGGACAAGCAATGCAGTAGCCCCCGAGACACTGGTCGGGTGGCAACACCAGATCAGGGGATCGATGTGCCCCTTTAATATTTGTAAATAATAAGCCCGAAGCCCAGTAGCCCCCGAGCCTTAATGCGGGCACGGGTGGCCGAATTAAGGATCAATATCCATAGTAAAATCACAAATTATGTGTAATGACTCTATGTATCCAAGTACTTTACGTCATTAATGCTCGGATCCGCATTGTACAAAACTTTGTTGACCGACCATCGGCTTCCACCTCCTTGGCCAGTAGCCGAGGAGTGTTTGTCCTACTTTATAAAGCCTTTATGAGGGCAAAGATTTACGACAAACAAGGCAATCTGGCCACACGGTTTTATAAACAAAGGTACGCAGAGAGATATGTTATATTACTGTTTAACAGAAGAAATGTATTCCAAAGAAAATAGTCCCGCTATCGGTTCCTTTCTTTGGGTTGTCATGCTAAGCATGATCATGAAACCTCAGCTCTAATGTAAGAGCAAAATATCGAGGATTTAGTTTGGGAGGCCAGTTAATAGCCCCCGGTAGTGTTCGGCGACAGTCGAGGTCAAGCCGTAAACACTTCGGCCAATGTTATGAATGGCCCGTCATAGTCATCGGATCGCTGACCAGTTTACGCTTATTGTGACAGTCAGTTTTCGGCTTTCTCCACTAAGGTGCTTAACCATGTGAGCTGGAAGCACAATCGCAGTGGTTCTCCCTTTGCACGCCTAGCCGAACAAAACGGAACGTAGGAAGCAAGTGCAGGAGCCGGGCAACCCAACTATTGACCGAAGACACAATTCGAAACCAATGCATATATAGCAATATCTGAGAATGTTTTTGCCGAATCCCTAAAGGTGTCCGGCGTTGCACTGCGAGACTAATGCTGGAAAAGCACAAATAGTTTAAAAGTGCCAAAAAGCTTGGAAAACCAAGAAACGTCAGTAAAAACATGACGTCCGAACAAGATCAAGTGTTCGGTGCCAATCCGAAAATTGGTCTTAGAAAAAAGAAGTGCTTCTGTCGTGCTTTAACATGATACATCCTATCTCAAGACTTCGAGCGGGTCAGCCTACGGCTTCAACCTCCTATCCCGAGGGCGGAGTACTTCTCATCAGGCCAGTTTAGCAAACTAAACTCTAGCGGCTTTGAGAGAGAAATTAGGCTCCCCGGCTAGTGACCGCACACTCGTGTCGAAAAAAAGGAGTGATAAATAATAATAATAAAACTTTGCAACGACTAAGAAGAAGAACACTTATTATAAAACGGCTCAAATAAACTTAAGAGCCCCCAAGTGACTTGGGTAGAAGAATGATTGCATGTACCGAAGTACTTATATCATATCTATGTTCAACCGAACTTTAAACGCGTCTTAACCGACCGTCGGCTTCTCCCTCTTCGGTCAAGGACCGAAAAGTGTTATGTACTCCATCGGTCGAGAATATCGACGGTGTTTCCAATAACCAGGCAATCAGGCCATAAGGCTGTAACAGACAAAGCGCGCTCAGGGAACTTATGCTATATTACTGCGAAGAGTAAGAAGCATCTTCGAAGAAAATAGTACCCCCACCGATACCTTTCTTCGGTGCTCATTGTTATTATGAGACTTGTGCAATAGATTTTTTGTACTCATGAGTTCCGTTGTGTGCCGACCATCATTGAATAACTATAAGAGCGCTAGCTTTCGGCTTCACCCAGTCTGAGGTCCGGCTCGGGTGACCCGATCGTGACAATCGCAGTGGTGCTCCCTTTACTCCCTAGCCGAACAATCGGGAACGTAGGGGTAAACACAGGAGCGAGGCAACCCAGCTTGCAAATCGCTTAAGTCAATGTGGTGCATATTGTGGCGTAATACACGAACAAGGAACGAAGCCGTACAAGTATAATCATATGTAACAGGAAAAGCTTCATAAAGGAAGCCCCCGAGTAAACGGGGTATTTGAATTTATGCGTCACAAACAAAGTTCGGACAAGGAAATTTTTTACAAGCAACTTTTTTCCAAAAAAGTATAATGCTTGGTCAAACCAAGCACAAGTTAGAAATTAAAGCTTTGAGCATGAAAGCGGCTTAGCTGGTTAATGTGTTCGGTATTGATGACGCGGTCCGAGCTTGATGTGGGGCAAGGTTCCATCCCCCAAGCCGGTCCCGAGGTGGCAGAGCGGAGAGCTCAACACGCCGAAGTGGTGACATAGCACGGTCAATGCAGACCGGCAGAGTGACGCCGAAGTCCTCAGATCATTTTCCTGTGCACAAAAAATAGTGCAAACCGGAGATAATAGTAATAATGATAATTAAAAAAATGTTGCATAATAAATAATTTATGCAAAGTGAGTAATAAAAGAAATATGGCCTGGCGCCAAAGCCAATGTCGATGCAGGGCGTCGACGTGATGCGGTAAAGGCGTGACAAAGCCTGAATTCACAAGTCGGTCCGAGCTCCGGATGCGGTGTTCGCCGGACTATGTATAGAAACTGACCGAACCACCATGCGACTGTTGTTAATGCGGCCACCATTTGATGGACCTGTGTACATATGATGGACAAACCAGAGTAATAATTCCTTGGGAAAAATGAACCCAAACAAGCAAGAAATACTGGGATTAATATCACCTGGTTTATTTGTTGTAGCAATCCGAAGGAAGGTGATTCCCAAAATTGGGACTCGATCCGCACACCCATTGCCTGATGGGTGATAAAACGATAGCATGGCAATGCTGGCAATGGTTGGCTCGCCGAGGCGAAGCCCTTGGTCCAGCTAACGTGACGGAGCTGGTCGGCTAGTGACACCGAAGTGTCCGGAGTAGGTTGATGAAGAGATGGCCCCCGGTCCAGCCGAGATGTCAAAGTAGGTCGGCGTGACGGACACCGGCTTGAAAAAGCAACAGTGCGGCCCTGCCGATGCAGGTCGTGACGTGGTCAATGCCGGCTTGATGAAGTGACCGTGCGATGATGCCCGTGTGCCCGCCCCGTATAATTCGTGGGGCGGTGATGTTGATGATGATTTATCCTTCGCGATGCCGGACTCTTGTTCGGCTTGCCGAGATGATGATCCGAAGAAATTGAGCTCGGCTAAAGTGACGACGTGTCTAGCGCAGGTCTGCAGCCGTGGAGTAATATTGCCAGACTGATTTGACACCAGCATGATGTTGAAAATCATGTTCGAAAGATCTTAAAGTTAGTGGGGTGTGTTCGGGAACAAAACACAATACCCCATACAAAACTTTCTTCAAAAGGGATGTCCGAAATCCTGTTCATAAGAAAGATTAACTCGGGTCGGATTCGTTTTCACGCAGAAAACAGATCCGAAAAGTGATGCACTAATCGAAAAGTTTCCGGAGTTTGGATGGTTGGATCGAGCTGAAATTTTGAGAGGTGGTAGATACAGGAATTCCGCAGCCGATCAATGGTTGGATCTTCCAAAGGACGTCCGAGCTAGAAGCTGGACACTACACCCTAAACACATCCAAATTCCCGTCCAGATTTAATAGGGCTCCGGTATATCATAGATTGCCAGAGATTCCTCCATTGGAACTCGACGAAATTTTCCAGGGTTGTTGTAGACTCGATTCCGCACAATTCCACCAAAGCGATTGTCAAAGCGATACTCAAGGAGGTGGTGGCGGCAGATACGAGTTTGCTGTCCAGAAAAACAGCATGGTGCTTGAGGGCAATGTTAACGTTGAGCCCCCGAGCTCCATAGATAACTCCTCCGTGATCTTGATAGAGATCGGAGTTGATGTTTGATGAAGGCCCTCGTTCGAACATGGTGATCCGAACATGGGGCGCAATTCTTGGTCGAACCAAGGTGACCAGTCGAACTGGTGACGAAGACGCCGAAGTCGCAGTTGATCTGCAGGCGAGCCATCGATCCTTTTGTCGATCACACAGCGGAACCCTTAATGAAAGCACCAATGTCGGTGTCAAAACCGGCGGATCTCGGGTAGTGGGTCCCGAACTTTGCGTCTAGGCCGGATGGTAACAGGAGGCAGGGAACACGATGTTTTACCCAGGTTCGGGCCCTCTTGATGGAGGTAAAACCCTACGTCCTGCTTGATTAATATTGATGATATGGGTAGTACAAGAGTATATCTACCACGAGATCAAGGAGGCTAAACCCTAAAATCTAGCCTATGGTATGATTGTTGTATATATTGTATATCTATCGACTAGCCTGGCCTCGGTTTATATAATGCACCGGAGGCCTAGGATAACAAGAGTCCTAGCCGAATACGTCGGTGGGGAGAAGTCCTTGTCTTGATCGCCAAGTCTTGTGGAATCTTCCTTGTATGCGGTAGCCGTCCGAACTGGCCGATGAGTATATGGCCACGGGGGTCCTCGGCCCAATCTAATAGATCGGGAGACGACATGGTGAGTACCCCCTAGTCCAGGACACCGTCAGGGAGAACTTTGTATTGAAATTCAAAGAGAGAGAAGAAGCCATCTAGCTACTAACTATGGACCCGAAGGTTTGAGGTAAACTACTCACACTTCATCGGAGAGGCTATGATGATGTAGAAGCCCTCCGTTATGATGGCCCTCTTCCGGTGGAGCTCCGGAATAGGCCCCAAGATGGGATCTCGTGGATACAGAAAGTTGCGGCGGTGGAATTAGGTTTTTGGCTCCTGTTCTGATCGTTTGGGGGTATGTGTATATATAGGAGGAAGAAGTACATTGGAGGAGCAACGAGGGGCCCACGAGGCAGGGGGTGCGCCCCCCACCCTCATGACCGCCTCTTTTGTTCCTTGGAGCAGGGTCCAAGTCTCCTGGATCACGTTTGGTGAGAAAATCATGTTCCCGAAGATTTTATTCCGTCTGGTTTTCCGTTTGATATTCCGTTTCTTCGAAACACTGAAATAGGCAAAAAAACAGCAATTCTGGGCTGGGCCTCCGGTTAATAGGTTAGTCCCAAAAATAATATAAAAGTGGAAAATAAAGCCCAATATAGTCCAAAACAGTAGATAATATAGCATGGAGCAATCAAAAATTATAGATACGTTGGAGACGTATCAGGCATCCCCAAGCTTAATTCCTGCTCGTCCTCGAGTAGGTAAATGATAAAAAGAGAATTTTCGATGTGGAGTGCTACTTGGCATAATTTCAATGCAAATCTTCTTAATTGTGGTATGAATATTCAGATTAGAAAGATTCAAGACAAAAGTTTATATTGACATAAAAATAATAATACTTCAAGCATACTAACAAAGCAATTATGTCTTCTCAAAATAACATGGCCAAAGAAAGTTATCCCTACAAAATCATATAGTCTGGCTATGCTCCATCTTCACCACACAAAGTATTTAAATCATGCACAACCCCGATGACAAGCCAAGCAATTGTTTCATACTCTAACTTTTTCAAAACTTTTTCAATCTTCACGCAATACATGAGCGTGAGCCATGGATATAGCACTATAGGTGGAATAGAATGGTGGTTGTGGAGAAGACAAAAAGGAGGGAAGATAGTCTCACATCAACTAGGCGTATCAACGGGCTATGGAGATGCCCATCAATAGATATCAATGTGAGTGAGTAGGGATTGCCATGCAACGGATGCACTAGAGCTATAAATGTATGAAAGCTCAAGAAAAGAAACTAGTGGGTGTGCATCCAACTTGCTTGCTCACGAAGACCTAGGGCAATTTGAGGAAGCCCATCATTGGAATATACAAGCCAAGTTCTATAATGTAAAATTCCCACTAGTATATGAAAGTGACAACATATGAGACTCTCTATATGAAGAACATGGTGCTACTTTGAAGCACAATATATGAGACTCGCTATATCATGGTGCTACTTTGAAGCACAAGTGTGCAAAAAAGATAGTAGCATTGCCCCTTTTTATTTATTTTATCTTTTTTGGGCCTTTTTTTCTTTGGCCTTTTTTATTGGGACAATGCTCTATTGAATGATGATCATCACACTTTTATTTATTTACAACTCAATGATTACAACTCGATTCTAAAACAAAGTATGACTCTATATGGATGCCTCCGGTGGTGTACCGGGATTTGCAATGAATCAAGAGTGACAAGTATGAATAAATTATGAACGGTGGCTTTGCCACAAATACTATGTCAACTACATGATCATGCTAAGCAATAGGACAATGATGAATGTGTCATGATGAACTAGGTGGTGGAAAGTTGCATGGAAATATATCTCGGAATGGCTATGAAAATGCCATAATAGGTACGTATGGTGGCTGTTTTGAGAAAGGTATATGGTAGGTGTATGATACCGGCGAAAGGTGCGCGGTATTAGAGAGGCTAGAAAAGGTGGAAGGGTGAGAGTGCGTATAATCCATGGACTCAACATTAGTCATAAAGAACTCATATACTTATTGCAAAAATCTAGAAGTTATCAAAGCAAAGTATTACACACATGATCCTAGGGGGATAGATTGGTAGGAAAAGACCATCGCTCGTCCCCGACCACCACTCATAAGGAAGACAATCAATAAATAAATCATGCTCTGACTTCATCACATAACAGTTCACCATACGTGCATGCTACGGGAATCACAAACTTTAACACAAGTATTCTTTAAATTCACAACTACTCAACTAGCATGACTTTAATATTATCACCTCCATATCTCAAAACAATTATCATGCTTCAATCTTTTCTTAGTATTCAACACACTCAAAAGAAAGTTTCACAAATCCTGAATACCAAGCATATTATTATTAAGAAAATTACCATGCTATTAAGAGACTCTCAAAATAATTTAAGTGAAGCATGAGAGATCAATAGTTTCTTTGAAACAAATCCACCACCGTGCTCTAAAAGATCTAAGTTAAGCACATAGAGAAAAATTATAACGCTCAAAAGATATAAGTGAAGCACATAGAGCAAAACTACTTAGCTCAAAAGATATAAGTGAAGCACATAGAGCAAAACTACTTAGCTCAAAAGATATAAGTGAAGCACATAGATTATTCTATCAAATTTTAATTCATGTATGGCTCTCTCAAAAGGTGTGTACAGCAAGGATGATTGTGGCATACTAAGACACAAAGACACAAATAATACAAGACGCTCCAAGCAAAACACATATCATGTTGGTGAATAAAAATATAGCTCCAAGTAAATTACCGATGGAAGTGGATGAAAGAGGGGATGCCTTCCGGGGCATCCCCAAGCTTTGACTTTTTGGTGTCCTTGGATTATCTTTGGGGTGCCATGGGCATCCCCAAGCTTAGGCTCTTGCCACTCCTTGTTCCATAATCCATCAAAAGAACTCACCCAAAACTTGAAAACTTCACAACACAAAACTCAAAATAGAAAACTTGTGAGCTCCGTTAGCGAAAGAAAACAAAAGACCACTTCAAGGTACTGTAATGAACTCATTCTTTATTTATATTGGTGTTAAACCTACTGTATTACAACTTATCTATGGATTATAAACTATTTTACTAGCCATAGATTCATCAAAATAAGCAAACAACACACGAAAAACAGAATCTGTCAAAAACAGAACAGTCTGTAGTAATATGTAGCTAGCGCAAGATCTGGGACCCCAAAAATTCTAAAATAAATTTATGGACGTGAGGAATTTATCTATTAATCATCTGCAAAAATAATTAACTAAATAGCACTCTTAAAATAAAAATGACAGCAGTTCTCGTGAGCGCTAAAGTTTCTGTTTTTTACAGCAAGTTCAACAAGACTTTCCCCAAGTCTTCCCAACGGTTCTACTTGGCACAAACACTAATTAAACACAAAAAACACAACCAAAACAGAGGCTAAATAATTTATTTATTACTAAGCAGGAGCAAAAATCAAGGAATACAAATAAAATTGGGTTGCCTCCCAACAAGCGCTATCGTTTAACGCCCCTAGCTAGGCATAAAAGCGAGGATAGATCTAGGTATTGCCATCTTTGGTAGGCAATCCATAAGTGGCTCTCATGATAGTTTAATATGGTAATTTTATTTTCTTTCTTGGAAAGTGTTCCTTGCCCTTTTTTAATGGAAATTGAAATCTAATATTCCCTTCCTTCATATCAATAATCGCACCAACCGTTCTAAGGAAAGGTCTACCAAGAATAATAGGGCAAGAAGGATTGCAATCTATATCAAGAACAATGAAATCTACGGGCACATAATTCCTATTTGCAACAATAAGAACATCATTAATCCTTCCCATAGGTTTCTTAATAGTGGAATCCGCAAGATGCAAGTTTAGAGAGCAATCATCAAAATTACGGAAATCTAGTGAATCACACAAAGTCTTTGGAATAGTAGAGACACTAGCACCCAAATCACACAAAGCATAAAACTCATGATCTTTGATTTTAATTTTAATAGTTGGTTCCCACTCATCATAGAGTTTTCTAGGGATAGAAACTTTCAACTCAAGTTTTTCTTCATAAGATTGCATCAAGGCATCAACAATATGTTTGGTGAAGGCTTTATTTTGACTATAAGCATGTGGAGAATTTAGCACGGATTGCAACAAGGAAATACAATCAATTAAAGAGCAACTTTCATAATTAAATTCCTTGAAATCCAATATAGTGGGTTTAGCAACATCTAGATTTTTATTTCTTTCAATCCCACTTTCATCAATTTCATCATTAAGATCTAAATACTCCAAATTTTTAGAACGCCTTCTGGGTAAGGGAAGATCATATTCAGTTTCAACAAGATTTATATTGCAAAATAAAGATTTAATAGGGGACACATCAATAACTTTTAGATCTTCATCTTGATTTTCATAGGAATTGGAGGAACGCGCTTTAATAAAGGCATCTTTGGAAGCACGCATCCTAGCGGTTCTTTCCTTGCACTCATCAATGGAAATTCTCATGGCTTTGAGAGACTCGTTGATATCATGCTTAGGAGGAATAGATCTAAGCTTTAAAGAATCAACCTCAAGAGAAATTCTATCAACGTTCCAAGCCAAATCATCAACTTTAAGCAATTTCTCTTCAAGCAAAGTATTAAAATTCTTTTGTGAATTCATAAATTCTTTAACACTATTCTCAAATTCAGAGGGCATCTTATTATAATTTCCATAAGAGTTGTTGTAGGAATTCCCATAATTATTAGAAGGATTACTAGTATATGGCCTAGGATTAAAATTCCCTCTATAAGCGTTGTTACCAAAATTATTCCTACCAACAAAATTCACATCCATAGATTCATTGTTATTCTCAATCAAAGTAGACAAAGGCATATCATTAGGATCAGAAGAAACACTCTTAGTAGCAAATAATTTCATAAGTTCATCCATCTTTCCACTCAACACATTGATTTCTTCTATCGCATGCACTTTTTTATTAGAAGATCTTTCAGTATGCCATTGAGAATAATTAACCATAATATTATCTAGGAGTTTAGTAGCATCTCCTAAAGTGATTTCCATAAAAGTGCCTCCCGCGGCCGAATCTAAAAGATTTCTAGAAGCAAAATTCAATCCGGCATAAAATTTTTGTATAATCATCCACAAATTCAAACCATGAGTAGGGCAATTACGTATCATTAATTTCATTCTCTCCCAAGCTTGTGCAACATGTTCATGATCAAGTTGTTTAAAGTTCATAATATCGTTTCTAAGAGAGATGATCTTAGCGGGAGGAAAATACTTAGAGATAAAAGCATCTTTGCACTTGTTCCATGAATCAATACTATTCTTAGGCAAAGACGAAAACCAAGCTTTAGCACGATCTCTAAGCAAAAAGGAAATAGCTTCAATTTAACGACATCATTATTGACATCTTTTTTCTTTTGCATATCACATAAATCAACGAAGCTATTCAGATGAGTAGCGGCATCTTCACTAGGAAGGCCGGCGAATTGATCTTTCATAACAAGATTCAACAAAGCAGTATTAATTTCACAAGATTCAGCATCGGTAAGAGGAGCAATCGGAGTGCTAAGGAAATCATTATTATTGGTATTGGTGAAGTCACACAATTTAGTAGTATCTTGAGTCATCGCGACAAACAAGCAATCTAACACATGAGCAAACAAAAAGCAAACGGGCAAAAAGAGGCAGATAGAGAGGGAGGATAGAGAGAGAGGGCGAATAAAACGGCAAGGGTGAATTGGGGGGAGAGGAAAACGAGAGGCAAATGGCAAATAATGTAATGCGAGAGATTGGGATTCTGATGGGTACTTGGTATGTTGACTTTTTGCGTAGACTCCCCGGCAACGGCGCCAGAAATCCTTCTTGCTACGTCTTGAGCTTGCGTTGGTTTTCCCCGAAGAGGAAGGGATGATGCAGCAGAGTAGCGTAAGTATTTCCCTCAGTTTTTGAGAACCAAGGTATCAATCCAGTAGGAGGCCACGCTCAAGTCCCTCGTACGTGCACAAAGCGATAGCTACTCGCAACCAACGCGATTAGGGGTTGTCAATCCCTTCACGGTCACTTACGAGAGTGAGATCTGATAGATATAATATTTTTGGTATTTTTGGTATAAAGATGCAAAGTAAAAAGTAAAAGCAAAGTAAAAAAGCAAAGCAAGATTAAAGTGATGGAGATTGATATGATGAGAATAGACCCGGGGGCCATAGGTTTCACTAGTGGCTTCTCTCAAGAGCATAAGTATTCTATAGTGGATGAACAAATTACTGTTGAGCAATTGACAGAATCGAGCATAGTTATGAGAATATCTAGGCATGATCATGTATATAGGCATCACGTCCGTGACAAGTAGATCGAAACGATTCTGCATCTACTACTATTACTCCACTCATCGACCGCTATCCAGCATGCATCTAGAGTATTAAGTTAAAAACAGAGTAACGCCTTAAGCAAGATGACATGATGTAGAGAGATAAATTCATGCAATATGAAATAAACCCCATCTTGTTATCCTCGATGGCAACGATACAATACGTGCCTTGCTGCCCCTTCTGTCACTGGGTAAGGACACCGCAAGATCGAACCCAAAGCTAAGCACTTCTCCCATGGCAAGAACTACCAATCTAGTTGGCCAAACCAAACGGATAATTCGAAGAGACTTGCAAAGATAACCAATCATACATAAAAGAATTCAGAGAAGATTCAGATATTATTCATAGATAGACTTGATCATAAACCCACAATTCATCGGTCTCAACAAACACACCGCAAAAAGAAGATTACATCGAATAGATCTCTACAAGAGAGGGGGAGAACTTTGTATTGAGATTCAAAGAGAGAGAAGAAGCCATCTAGCTACTAACTATGGACCCGAAGGTCTGAGGTAAACTACACTCACTTCATCAGAGAGGCTATGATGATGTAGAAGCCCTCCGTGATGACGGCCCTCTTCCGGCGGAGCTCCGGAACATGCCCCAAGATGGGATCTCGTGGATACAGAAAGTTGCGGCAGTGGAATTAGGTTTTTGGCTCCTGTTCTGATCGTTTGGGGGTACGTGTGTATATATAGGAGGAAGAAGTACGCCGGAGGAGTAACGAGGGGCCCACGAGGCAGGGGGGTGCGCCCTAGGGGGGGCGCTCCCCCCACCCTCGTGACCGCCTCTTTTGTTCCTTGGAGCAGGGTCCAAGTCTCCTGGATCACGTTCGGTGAGAAAATCACGTTCCCAAAGATTTTATTCTGTTTGGACTCCGTTTGATATTCCGTTTTTTCGAAACACTAAAATAGGCAAAAAAAACATCAATTCTGGGTTGGGCCTCCGGTTAATAGGTTAGTCCCAAAAATAATATAAAAGTGGAAAATAAAGCCCAATATAGTCCAAAATAGTAGATAATATAGCATGGAGCAATCAAAAATTATAGATACGTTGGAGACGTATCAGTATGCATCCAACTTTCTTGCTCATGAAGACCTAGGGCATTTGAGGAAGCCCATCATTGGAATATACAATCCAAGTTCTATGATGAAAATTCCCACTAGTATATGAAAGTGATAACTCAAGAGACTCTCTATATGAAGAACATGGAGCTACTCTGAAGCACAAGTGTGGTAAAAGGATAGTAACATTGCCCCTTCTCTCTTTTTCTCTCATTTTTTTGTTTTTTTGTTTTGGTGGGCTTCTTTGGCCTCTTTTTTTAATATATATTTGGGCTTCTTTGGCCTCTTTTATTTATTTTTAAAGTCCGGAGTCTCATCCCGACTTGTGGGGGAATCATAGTCTCCATCATCCTTTCCTCACTGGGGCAATGCTCTAATAATGATGATCATCACAATTTTATTTACTTACAACTCAATATTACAACTCGATACTAGAACAAAGATATGACTCTATATGAATGCCTCCGCTGGTGTACCGGGATGTGCAATGATCTAGCGTAGCAATGACATCAAAAAATGGACAAGCCATGAAAACATCATGCTAGCTATCTAACGATCATGCAAAGCAATATGACAATAAATGCTCAAGTCATGTATATGATGATGATGGAAGTTGCATGGCAATATATCTCGGAATGGCTATGGAAATGCCATGATAGGTAGGTATGGTGGCTGTTTTGAGGAAGATATAAGGAGGTTTATGTGTGATAGAGCGTATCGTATCACGGGGTTTGGATGCATCGGCGAAGTTTGCACCAACTCTCGAGGTGAGAAAGGGCAATGCACGGTACCAAAGAGGCTAGCAATGATGGAAGGGTGAGAGTGCGTATAATCCATTGACTCGCATTAGTCATAAAGAACTCATATACTTATTGCAAAAGTTTATTAGCCCTCAAAGCAAAGTACTACTATACATGCCCCTAGGGGATAGATTGGTAGGAAAAGACCATCGCTCGTCCCTGACCGCCACTCATAAGGAAGACAATCAATAAATACCTCATGCTCCAACTTCGTTACATAACGGTTCACCATACGTGCATGCTACGGGACTTGCAAACCTCAACACAAGTATTTCTAAATTTCACAATTACTCAACTAGCACGACTCTAATATCACCACTTTTATATCGCAAAACTATTGCAAGGAATCAAAAATATCATATTCAGTGATCTACAAGTTTTATGTAGGATTTTATGACTAACCATGTGAATGACCTATTCCTGTCAACTCTCTAAATGGATATAAGTGAAGCAAGAGAGTTTAATTCTTTCTAAAAAATATATGCCCACGCTCTAACAAATATAAGTGAAGCAAAAGAGCATTCTACAAATGGTGGTTTTCTATGTGAAGAGAAACAGGCAATCCAAACTTCAAATGATATAAGTGAAGCACATGAAGCATTCTATAAAGCCATACTCAAAAGATTTAAGTGAAGTGCAAAGAGCATTCTATAAATAAACCAAGGACTATCTCATACCAGCATGGTTCATAAAAGAAAAATGAAAACTAAATGCAAAAGACGCTCCAAAATTTGCACATATCGCATGAATGAAACGAATCCGAAAACATACTGATACTTCTTGAAGAAAGATGGGATGCCTTCCGGGGCATCCCCAAGCTTAGACGCTTGAGACTCCTTGAATATTTACATGGGGTGCCTTGGGAATCCCCAAGCTTGAGCTCTTGCCTCTCCTTCTTATCCTCACATCGAGACATCCTCAATCTTTGAACACTTCATCCACACAAAACTCAACAGAAAACTCGGTAAGATCCGTTAGTATAATAAAGCAAATCACTACTCTAAGTACTATTGCAAACCAATTCATATTTTGTTTTTGCATTGTAGCTACTCTAATATAACTTTTCCATGGCTTAATCCACTGATATAAATCGATAGTTTCATCAAAACAAGCAAACTATGCATCAAAAACAGAATATGTGTAAAACAGAACAGTCTGTAATAATCTGAACATTCACCATACTTCTGGTACTCCAAAAATTCTACAAAAATTAGTAAAAACAAACAATTTGTATAGAAATACAGTGCAAGAAGTTTCAGAACCGTTTTACATTCCAGTAAAAAATGTAAAATCGCGCACTACAGACAAAGTTTCTGTCCTGCACCGCACAAACCAACAAGCATTGTAAACATCCTAAAGGCAAACCTTGGCACATTATTTTTATTTTTAAACCTTATGAAAGCACACAACAGAAATAAATGAATCTCTAAAACTTCTGGGTTGTCTCCCTGGCAGCGCTTTCTTTAAAGCCATTAAGCTAGGCATATAGTGCTCAAGTAATGGATCCACCCGGATCCCAAGGTATATCAAAGCCAATTTTAATTAACAATGATTTGTAATTTAGTAGTGAGCACAAAGTAACATATATCATGTAATTACTAAGTCTAACTCTCTTCCTATGCATCGGCATGTCATAAACGAACAATTCATGCACACAAAGTAAAGGCCAATGCATAGTATAAACAGTTTCTTGCAATTTTTTCATGTTGGAAACATAAAGAGGCGGAGATGTAGTTCCTCTCTCATAATAATTGCAAGTAGGAGCATCAAGCACATGCATATTATATCTATCAAAATCATCATGTGTAATAGTAAAACGCAACCCATCAATATAATCCTTAGTAAGGGTAAACTTCTCCGATATAGTGTAGTTGGGAGAATTCAAAAAGATAATAGGACTATCATGCGTAGGTGTAATAGCAAAAATTTCATGTTTAAGATAAGGAACTATAGCAATTTCACCTCCATAAGCATAATTCATATTGGCATCTTGGCCACAAGCATAGCAAGCATCATCAAAAAGGGATATTTCAAAAGAATCAACGGTATCATAACAATCATCATAGCATTCATCCTTCGGTAAGCACGAAGGGAAATTAAAAAATGTATGAGTTGAAGAGTTACTCTCATTAGAAGGTGGGCACGGGTGATCAATCCGCTCTTCCTCCTTTTGTTCTATGCTCTCCTCCTCATCTTTTTCATCCAATGATCTCACAATGTCATTAATTTCTTCTTCCATAGACTCCTGCAAAATATTAATCTCTTCTTGGACAACGGAGACTTTCTCAATAAACGCATCAATATCGGCATTGTATTCATAATTCTCATAGCAATATTTAAGGATAGCTAAATTTTCAGGTCTATAAACTGAATCATCAAAATCTTCAAACTCTTTAAACAAAGATTCAATTTCACATGCACCCTTAAAAGCAACAAATTCTTCTATTCGTTCCACATCATAGTAATCATATATACCTCTAGCATAAGAAGCCAAGGTTTCATTATCATTAAATTTGCATGAAAAGGTAAGGTGTGGAGCCTTCATCCTAGAGCAACAAGTATAGTCATATCTCAAGCATAGTTCCCGAGCATGCCAATGCAACATATGAATTTGATCCCATAATAGTTTCCCTTTTTGAGTCAAGCGATAATCCCTAAAGTATTCACGTTGATCCAACGTGTCTCCCATTACATAATTGAATGGGGTTTTCTCAGGATTATCAAATTAGTACATAATATTTTTCACATAACCAGTATCGAGGGTTTTAGGAGGTTCCCCATCTCCATGAGTAGCAGGTACACCTAATTGTTTTTTGGTATTTCGTGTTCCATATCCATAACTAAAGATAAAGAACAACTTAGAACAGCAAATAAAAATTACTTAGTGATAAAGCAAACAAGCACACATGAGAATATTCACCCCACGCTATAACTCCCCGGCAACGGCGCCAGAAAAAGGTCTTGATAACCCGCAAGTATAGGGGATCAATTGTAGCCTCTTTCGATAAGTAAGAGTGTCGAACCCAACGAGCAGCTAAAGGTAGAACAAATATGCCCTCAAGTTCTATCGACAACCAATACAACTCTACGCACGCTTAACGTTCGCTTTACCTAGAACAAGTATGAAACTAGAAGTACTTTGTAGGTGTAACGGGATAGGTTTGCAAGAATATAAAGAGCACGTAAATAAAAACTAGGGGCTGTTTTAGGTAAAGAAGCAATAAATTTAGTATAGAGAGTGTGGAAAAGTGGTGGTAGGAGTTGCGAAATTGTCCCTAAGCAATTGACTACTTTAATAGACCGATAACAAGTTTTATGTGGGAGAGGCCACCGCTAGCATGTCATCCCTGACTTGGAATTCTATGCACTTATGATTGGAACTATTAGCAAGCGTCCACAACTACTAACGTTCATTAAGGTAAAACCCAACCATAGCATTAAGATATATTGGTCCCCCTTCAATCCCGTATGCATCAATTTCTATCCTAGGTTGAAGCTTCTGTCACTCTTGCCCTCCAATACATTGTCCTATCAACATACAACTAACCCTATGGTGTGATCCACGCGCATGCTCATATGATGGGCACCAAAGGACATCAACATAACCACAAGCAAATTAAATCAATCATAGTAATTCACCAATCACCGATAGGACAACGAAAATCTACTCAGACATCATAGGATGGCAACACGTCATTGAATAATAATATGAAGCATAAAGCATCATGTAGAGGGTACAACGGGTTGCGGGAGAGTGGACCGCTGTAGATAGATGGGGGAAGGTGATGGAGATGTTGGTGAAGATGATGGAGGTGTTGGTGTAGATCACGGTGACGATTGTGGCCCCGGCGGCGTTCCAGCGCCACCGGGAGAGAGGGGGAGAGGGGCCCTTCTTCTTCTTATTCTTCTTCCTTGACCTCCTCCCTAGATGGGAGAAGGGTTTCCCCTCTGGTCCTTGGTCTCCTTGGCATGGGACGGGCGAGAGCCCCTTCGAGATTGGATCTGTCTCTCTGTCTCTCTGTTTCCGCGTTCTCGAATTCTGCCCTTTCACCGTTTCTTATATATCAGGAGATCCGTAACTCCGATTGGATTAAAACCTTCACCCATATTTTTTTTCCAAAAATTACCTTTCTTGCGGCCAAAGAAGAGTAGCAACCGCCTTAGGGGGGCCCACAAGGGTCAGGGGTGCGCCCCCTGCCTTGTGGCCCCCTTGGGCACCTTCTCGCGTTGATTCTTCTTCCCATATTTCACAAATATTCCAAAAATATTCTTTGTCCATTTTTATTCCGTTTGGACTCCGTTTGGTATGGGTTTCTGCGAAACATAAAACATGCAACAAACAGGAACTGGCACTGGGCACTGGATCAATATGTTAGTCCCAAAAATACTATAAAAAGTTGCCAAAAGTATATGAAAATTGTATAATGTTGGCATGGAACAATAAAAAATTATAGATACAACGGAGACGTATCACAGTGCTAGCACGACACGAAGCAGTCAAGCACCTACGATGATGGTAGTGAATATAAAGGGGGGAAACCATAAGCTTTACGAGTATAGTGACCGTGCCATGGCGGATCTTAAGGTGCAAGTCGGACAAAGCTACTTCGCAACCAATGTTTGCTTTCAACTAGCCAGTACGATTTGGTACGGACAAGAAAAGTACAGTAAACAATTTACTATCTATTTTCCGGGTGAGATCAATAACTTAAGCACATATGGAAGAGTACCACCTCTCTTGCAACGCCGTGTAGGCCCCTGCTGATTCGTTGAGGGTGTTGTGGATGCGATGGCTGTCGGTGTTGGGGAAGAAGACTTTAGACTACAGACGGCCGGGTTGGGGATAAATCATGTTGCCTTGGACGAGGCGGTCGTAGGAGCGGCAACGGCAAGGTGGACGACGGCGCCGATGAAGCGAGACGACGCGATGAAAGGATCATGGTTCGGCGCCGTGGATGAGAGATATCCATCTCTTGCAGTGGATGACGGGGTAGTGGTAGCAGCTCCGGCAAGGTGGAGGATGGGATGGCGGACGGAGGAGGCTGGCCGCAGTGGGGAGGTTGTCGTGGCACCGATGGTGTATGAATGGGGAAATGGAGGGGAGGGGGATCTCAAACTTTGGGACGCGCTTGTACGAAATGTGGGAAAGTTACGAACTTATCCCCCGTTTAAAATTTCGGACATCATGTCGGTTGGGGATAGGACGGTAATCTCTCATCTCCCAATATTTGCCGGTAACAATTTCGGGCGAGGAGAGGGTGTTTTGCTGCCCACGGTTGGCGCCCACGGTGTATGAACGGGGCTGACAGGTAGGGCGGTTGTATCATGTCTGAGGGAAGTTACACATCTGCCCCTATGTAAAATATTAGCCTACATCAATTTCGGACGAGGAGAGTTTGTTTTGCCGCCCACCGTGGATGAATGGGGAAATGGAGGGAGAGACACATGTCTTTCGGACGAGCTCGAATCAATTATATTTTGCCGCCCACGTTTGGCGCCCACCGTGTCTGAATGGGCTCAGAGGCCGTCGTGTCACGTCTGATTGAAGTTACTAGTCTACCCCTATCGACAGCAGTGTAAATCCGGTCAATAAGGATGTCAAGTGTCAGAGGTAGACAGTAATTTCCATCTCGCAAACACTTGCTTCGGGCAGCCCACAAATGATAGTGGGTGTTTAGCCGCTTCGTTCAAAACTTGGAATAATTAGCATTCACGTTTGCCCTGGGCCCTGGCAACTAAATCCAAATCCAATTTTTATTCGACTACGAATATCCATGGATAATTCTACATTTTGTTATTTATTTCTTCAAAACCACAACAAAGATTTATTCCACCTTTATATATGATTATGATTTAGAAATGCCATGATCTTTGAATTCAGTAGGTTGGATACACTTTGAGTCAAACAGTTATTTCATCCAATACAATATGCTCACACGAAAAACAGTTCACCTTATGTCAACCATACAAGTACTGAGGATTACCTCACCTAAAAAATTCGGGTCATTACAACTCATGGACAACATAGGGGGTGAGGGAGTCCTGGATTAGGGGGTCTCCGGACAGCCGGACTATATCCTTTGGCCGGACTATTGGACTATGAAGATACAAGATTGAAGACTTCGTCCCATGTCCGGATGGGACTCTCCTTGGCGTGGAAGGCAAGCTAGGCAATACGGATATGTAGATCTCTTCCCTTGTAACCGACTCTATGTAACCCTAGCCCCCTCTGGTGTCTATATAAACCGGAGGGTTTAGTCCGTAGGACAACATACAATCATACCATAGGCTAGATTCTAGGGTTTAGCCTCTACGATCTTGTGGTAGATCAACTCTTGTAATACTCATATCATCAAGAACAATCAAGCAGGACGTAGGGTATTACCTCCTTCAAGAGGGCCCGAACCTGGGTAAACATCGTGTCCCCTGCCTCCTGTTACCATCCGCCTTAGACGCATAGTTCGTGACCCCCTACCCGAGATCCACCGGTTTTGACACCGACATTGGTGCTTTCATTGAGAGTTCCACTGTGTCGTCACCATAAGGCTTGATGGCTCCTTCGATCATCGTTAGCGATGCGGTCCAGGGTGAGGTTTTCCTCCCTGGACAGATCTTTGTATTCGGCGGCTTCGCACTGCGGGCCAATCCGCTTGGCCATCTAGAGCAGATCAAGAGCTACGCCCCTGGCCATCAAGTCAGGTTCGGAAACTTAAACTACACTGCCGACATCCGCGGAGACTTGATCTTCGACGGATTCGAGCCCATGTCAGTTGCGCCGCACAGTCACAACGAGCATGACGTAACTCTGCCATCGGACAATATTCGGGAAATCGCATCTGCAACTACTCCGGCCTTCAATCCGGAGCAAATCACGCCATCTGAGAGCAGAGGGATAGACCCCGCCATGGAGGCCGCACTCTCAGTGGCGATAGAGCCAGATATTGACTTCACCCCTTACGAGAGCCGTGTCGCCGAACCACTGGATTCACCTCCGGCCACAAACTCCGAGCCGCTTACCTCCGTGCCCGTCGAATCCGACTGGGCACCGATCATGGAGTTCACCTCCGCGGATATCTTTCAGCACTCGCCCTTCGGTGATGTGCTAAATTCATTAAGGTCTCTCTCCCTGTCAGGAGAACCTTGGCCGAACTATGTCCGGCTAGAATGGGATGTGGACGACGAAGAAATTCGCTGCCCACCCACCACTCACTTAGTAGCCACTATCGATGATTTAACCGACATGCTCGACTTCGACTCCGAAGACATCGATGATATGGACGACGATGCAGGAGACAAGCAGGAACCACTACCCATAGGGTGCTGGACCGCTACCTCATCATACGACATATATATGGTGGACACCCCTAAAGAAGGCAATGGCGACGAGACAGCGGAGGATGACCCCTCCAAGAAGCAACCCAAGCGCCAACGTCAGCGGCGCCGCTCTAAGTCCCACCACAACAAAAGTAGTGATATCGGCACAGGAGATAATAACCCTCCAGATAGTGCCGAAGACAACCACAATCCCCTCCAGCACAATGTAGAGCCGGAGGATGAACAAGCTAGCCCTCCAGAGCAGGCAGCAGATGGAGAACCAGAGGAGGACAACTACATGCCTCTCTCCGAAGACAAGGCGAGCCTCGGCGACGAAGAATTTATCGTGCATGAGGACCCCGTCGAGCAGGAGCGCTTCAAGCACCGGCTTATGGCCACAGCAAATAGCGTGAAGAAAAAGCAACAACAGCTTCAAGCTGATCAAGACTTGCTAGCAGACAGATGGACCAAAGTCCTTGCGGCCGAGGAATACGAACTCAAGCGCCCCTCCAAGAGTTACCCAAAACGCAGGTTGCTCCCTCACCTCGATGAGGAAGCATTGAAACCTCATTCACCAGTGTACGATGCGACTGACCGGCCACTGCGTGGCCGAGCCAGAGAGGCGTTTCAGCCTGAAGTTCAGCCTGCACCCCGCCGCCACTCAATCAAAAATACCAAGGCCCGGGGCAACACACGGGACCTGCGAGACATATTGGACAGTATGGCAAAACTTGCAAGGTCAATATACGGGTCACGGGCACGGGCGCCAACACGAGACGATGATCATCGCGCCGGATACACCAAAAGCAAATCTGGTCGGGCCGAATACAACAAACAAGACTCATATGAACTGCGTCAGGATATAGCCCGGCACAAAGGCGCCGCACGCCCCCTATGCTTCACTGATGAAGTTATGGATGATGAATTCCCGGAGGGTTTCAAACCCGTAAATATCGAATCATATGATGGTACAACAGATCCCGCTGTATGGATTGAGGATTTCCTCCTTCACATTCATATGGCTCACGGTGATGATCTACATGCCATCAAGTACCTCCCACTAAAACTCAAAGGACCAGCTCGGCATTGGCTGAATAGCTTGCCAGCAGACTCCGTCGGCAGTTGGGAGGATCTGGAAGACACATTCCTTGACAACTTCCAGGGCACTTATGTGCGACCATCGGATGCTGATGATTTGAGCCATATAACTCAGCAGCCAGGGGAATCAACCAGACAATTCTGGACTCGGTTCCTGACTAAGAAAAACCAAGTTGTCGATTGTCCGGACGCAGAGGCCCTCGCGGCATTCAAGCACAACATCCGTGACGAGTGGCTTGCCCACCACCTTGGCCAGGAGAAGCCGAAGTCTATGGCAGCCCTCACGACACTCATGAACCGCTTTTGCGCGGGCGAGGATAGCTGGCTGGCTCGCAGCAATAACACATCGAGGAATCCGGGCACTTCGGATACCAAAGATGCCAACGGCAGACAACGTCGTAATAGACCAAAGCGCCGCAATAACAGCGATAACACCGAGGATACGACAGTCAATGCCGGATTCAGAGGCTCTAGATCTGGTCAGCGGAAAAAGCCACTTAAAAGAAGTACTCCGGCTCCGTCCAGTTTGGATCGCATACTGGATCGCTCATGTCAAATTCACGGCACCCCCGACAAGCCAGCCAATCACACCAACAGAGAATGCTGGGTGTTCAAGCAGGCCGGCAAGTTAAATGTCGAAAACAAGGACAAGGGGCTGCATAGTGATGATGAGGAGGAGCCCCGGCCGCTGAACACGGGAGGATAGAAGGGGTTCCCCCCACAAGTGAAGACGGTGAACATGATATACGCAACCCACATTCCCAAGAGGGAGCGGAAGCGTGCACTAAGGGACGTCTATGCGATGGAGCCCGTCGCCCCAAAGTTCAACCCATGGTCTGCTTGCCCGATCACCTTTGATCGCAGTGATCACCCCACTAGTATCCGTCATGGCGGATCGGCCGCACTGGTCCTAGACCCCATCATCGACGGATTTCATCTCACTCGAGTCCTTATGGATGGCGGCAGCAGCCTGAACCCGCTCTATCAGGATACAGTGCGAAAAATGGGTATCGATCCCTTGAGGATCAAACCCACCAAAACCAGCTTTAAGGGCGTCATCCCAGGTGTAGAGGCCCATTGCATGGGCTCAATCAAACTGGAAGTAGTCTTCGGATCACCGGACAACTTCCGAAGTGAGGAGTTCATCTTCGACATCGTCCCGTTTCGCAGTGGCTATCATGCACTGCTCGAACGAACTGCATTTGCAAAATTCAATGCAGTACCGCATTGCGCATACCTCAAGCTCAAGATGCCACCTCGGGGGGTCATAACAGTGAATGGAAACACAGAACGCCCGCTCCGCACGGAAGAGCACACTGCGGCCCTCGCAACAGAAGCACAAAGCAGCCTTTTAAGGCAAACCACTAATTCAGCGATACAGCCCCCGAACACCTTCAAGCGTGTTCGGAGTAAACTGCAACAGGATCGCCTGGCACATTCAGAGCTCACCTAGCAATTCGGCCCCCATCCCAGTCCTAGTCAAGCGACGAAATCCATGCCGCGCGTACATAATTACGCACTGAAAATACCATGGACATAGGCGGGGGCACGATCAGGGCACGTCCCGCAATGCGGCTTAACCGCCCTAGGGGCTGTATACCTTTATCATTTCATTTTCTCTTTCAGGGCCTAACTCTCCGGAAGCCCTTTCCGGCAGTACGACTGCCGGACACATTACGGGAAGGAACAAACCAAGGCGGCAAGAAGCTAAGATGTACACGGGAACCCCCATGTGGTCTCTAATAATAATAACCGCTTTCTACTATCCATACGCAGCTTGCCCTTGGATAGGACATTTCGAATAGTCCTACTTTTTGCTTATTGCACTACCTGTACCAGTATGCTTCGACGTATTATTTAAATAACAATGCATAGCATTAGTCTATTATTGCATTAATCATTCTTTTTTCCTTTTTGTCCATTTACAACAATCCGCACCCGTAAATTCGGGCACAGTCAGTACGCCAGGGGCTTTCGTTTACCCCATAATACGGCGAGAGAAGTCCGAACACTTCCGACAGTGCGGCACCCCAAACTTATAGCATTATATGCATCAGCTCCGAATCATGTCTTGGGTCAATAGTTGGGTTTGCCCGGCTCCCATGCTTTGGTACCTTACGTTCCGCTATATCGGCTAAGGTAGCAGTGGGAGAACTACTACGATTGTGTCCCGGTTCTTCCGGACGAGCACCTCAGTAGAGAAAGCCAAAAATTGACTGTCATGATAAGGCGAGAGACTGGTCGCTGTTCGAGAGCTCTCAAGTCCTTAAAGACTTTTTCCGCTTCGGGCGAGGAGTCGGCCTTGTCCGGCTTAGGCGTGTATAGAGCCCCAAATTCAGCCTTCCGAATACTAGGGGCTTCGCCAAAATTTAAAATTGTAGACTTCTATGGCTAAGTGAGAGTGATAAAGCCTTATAGTCCGATTGCCTGGTTCGTTGCGCTGAACACCTCCCTTGAAGGACCCAAAATTGGGGTAAAGAGTGCTCAGGTTTATCCCAAACACCCCAGTACTAGTTACATGGGGGCAGAAGCCGACGACTGGCCAACTCTCAGATTTTGTAAATGGCCACACAGAAGGTAATATTTTAAATTAAAAAAGCGTTGCATAGCGCAGATGAACTTGTTTCACATTACAGGATCACACGAGCATGTTCATTCAAAAATTACATCCCTGGCACATTCATCCGCCACAAGGCGGGAACCCTTCAGGACACTCTCATAATACATCTCGGGGCAGCAATGCTCCTTGCCCTCCGGCGGCCCCTCCTTCACCAGCTTCACGGTGTCCAGCTTCGCCCAGTGCACCTTCGCCCGGGCAAAAGCCCTGCGGGCACCCTCGATGCAGACGGACCGCTTTATGACTTCAAGTCGTGGGCAGGCGCCAACGAGCCGCCTCACCAGACCAAAGTAGCTTCCGGACAGGGGCTCGCCAGGCCACATCCGGACTATAAGGCCCCTCATGGATTGTTCGGCCGCCTTGTGAAGCTCAACCAACTGCTTCAGCTGGTCTCTCAAGGGCACGGGGTGTTCGGTCCCAGTATACTGAGACCAGAACAACTTCTCCATCGAGCTCCCCTCCTCAGCTCGGCAAAACTCCGCGGCATCCAGTACACTGCGGGAAGATCTGCAAATGCTCCTGGAGAGCTCCGAACTCGGGTAAGAAAAAGGAAAGATTCCTTCACATGCTTGCTTTTCATAATGAATGCCTTACCCGCTGCTATCTTATTCACCGCATCAATCTCCTGGAGGGCCTTGTGGGCTTCAGCCTTGGCGCTCCGGGCGCTTTCGAGCGCCTTCTCAAGCTCGAACTCTCGCGCCTTAGAGTCAAGCTCCAAGGACTCGTGTTTCTTGGCGAGAGCCTCGAGCTCTTGCTGCACCTCACCCACTCGGGCTTCTTGTTTCTCCAGCTCAATGCGCTCCTTGGCCGCTTTGTCTTCGGCCTCAGACAACGCCTTCTTCAGGGTTGCTAGTTCGGCCGTGGCCCCTGGAAAATTCATGATGATCCTATTACTTTACAACCGAACTTCTTTTATTTTATATAGACAAGGTATTTCTTACCTTTGCTCTCCTCGAGCTGCCTCTTGGTAAGGCCAAGCTCGTTCTCGGACCGCTCCAGGTCCTGCTTCAGCGCAGAGACCTCCGCAGTACGTGCGGCAGCGGTCAGCAGTGAAGCCTGCACATACACATAGATATATTCTGATTAGACTCCTGAGTCATCATTTGATCCTCTATTCGGCCTTTCTACTCGAACGTCGAACAGAGCATCAGGGGCTACTATCTATGCGGTAATATTTTCTTATATTTTGATTGCTTACATTAAAACCTGTTAGGAGGCTGGCGCAAGCTTCAGTCAGTCTGTTTTTGGCGGACTGAACTTTCTCGATCGCCGCACTCATGATAGTACGATGCTCTTCATCGATGGAAGCACCGTGAAGCGCTTCCAGCAAGTTGTCCGGTGCCTGTAGATAGACAGAGGACACCAGCACGAGCGGCTTGCCCCCCTTAATGGGGGGTCACCCGCCGGAGTCCAAAACCACCGAAGATTCTGGTGCAGTGTTCGGCTGGGGGCCGAACCTGGAGCCCATGGGAGTTCGGCTCCCTTTGCGCCCAGGGTCTAGAAGGTCGCCTTGAGGTGCCCCCAGGACAGCCTCCCCTTGGCCTGGTGCCTGTTGAGACAACACCTCGACGTTGTCCGCATGGCAAGGGGTGGAGGCGGTCGGAAGAGACCCGCTGTTCATATCCGACAAGTCCAACGAACCGCTCGACGAAGATACGTTGAGATGAGCTCGGGACGGACTGCATAATCATGTTCGGCATGAGGAGAAGCAGCGCAGTAAAACATACTATGAATTACTATGGTGTCCGGATACTTACGACTTCGCCAGGGGCTTGACCCTGGGTAGCCACTCGTCGCCGCTGTAGGCGGCCATCGTGGAGCAGTCCGGAGGGACGGTCCTGCCCTTCTTGGACCCTTCGGCCTCCCCGGTTGGGTCGGCCTTCCTTTTATTGTCTCCCCCGGCTGGGGGGGAGAACTTTCCTCTTCCTCCTCCTTGTTTTCATGGGAGGAGGGCGTGTCAGAGTTATTGTACGATGAGTCCGATACAACCTTGCGCCGGAGACCCTTTCGGAACCAGCATCTTCGTCAGGAGAGCATCTGCAGGATCTTCCGGCAGGGGGGTGGGACAATCGATCTACTCCGTTGTCTTCACCCAGTCCTGTTAAAGGCATGGAAGGCTTAGATCCCGCACATGATTAAACTAGGGCAAATGGATACCCTGTGAAATATAAAAACTTACAGGATTGGCGCGGCGCTTTGCGCTGAGTCCACAGTCCTCGGTGATGGAAGGAGGTACCTCGGCGCCCTTGAATAGCACCCTCCAGACATCCTTGTGCATCGTGCCATAGAGCTCTCGCAGCGTCTGGTGCTTGGTCGGGTCGAACTCCCACAAGTTGAATACCCGTTGTTGACACGGGAGAACCCGGCGGAAGAGCATGACCTGGACCATGTTGACGAGCTTGATTTTCTTGCTCGTCATGTTCTTGAGAGAGCCCCCTGGCGTGCAGGTTTATCATACAAAGGCGTGACATCTCCGGGGGGAATAACCTCATATAAGAAGGATAGAACAAATAAGGGTTCAGTGCAACTTAGCTTCTGTTTGTGGTCACTCGAGCGCTGATCTTCCGGCCTCCTTCCCTCTCCAAGAACCATGAAGACGAAGGAGTGCTGGGCTGGTTACTAGAGCCGATTCTCACAACTGCGCCCCCTACCTGGCGCGCCAGAGATGTCGGTGCGGAACGACACCTATGGGATCACGAGGATCCCTACTACGGTTGGTGGGGCGCGGGGTCGTGAGAAGAGCGGATCAAGCAGGTAGCACACGGTTCGTTTATCCAGGTTCGGGCCGCAAGGATGCGTAAAACCCTACTCCTGCTTTGGTGGATTGGATATCTGTGTTCTTGAACTAGCTATGGGGCGTGCGGAGCTCCAAAAAGCCGAATCCTTCTCCTGGTCGCCTCGGGCCTCCTTTTATAGGAAAAGGGGTTGCCACTATGGCACACGGGAGGTGGAAAGGGAACAGTGATGCGAGGTTATCCCTCGCATTACATGACAAGGCGCATTTAATGCGTCCTGCTTAGGTGTCCTTGCTTTATCGGGGACGGGGGAGAGATCTGCCTCGTCCGTCGTCGCCGCTCTTTCTTGTGTCGACACGCACCCTGGCCAGCGACGCCTGCGATGCCACGTAGGTAGGCAGGCAGCTGAGGTGGCACAGTGGTGGGTCTTCATGAAGATCTGCATGCCGCCACGCAGGTGCCTGCCCAGCTGGTTGGGTCGGCTGCTGCATGCATGCGGTGGTGGAAGTTTAGTCGGCGTGGGCCTGATGGTGGCCATGTAGGTGTCCTCGATAAGGGCCTTGCCGGGGCCCCGGCAAGGGTCTTGCCGAGGTGCCTGCTGTCATCCCCAGCAAGGCGCTTGCCGGGGGCCTTGTGGTCTTCCTCGGCTGGGATCCTACCAAGGGTTGTCGTCTCCTTAGTGCGTATCTGATCTTGAATGTCTTCACGAAGATCTGCATGCCACCATAGGGATGTCTCCTGAATCCTTGCCCTTTGGGGGCAGTGGACTCAAGGGTGGCTCGCTCCGTAGGCGCGGGATGAGTCGCCGCGGCAAGGGTCTTGCCGGGGCTGCCAGGATTGTCTCCCGGCAAGGATCTTGCCGGGGGAGTCCGCTTCGTCCCCTTTGCTCTTCGTGGTCTTGGCCTTGGCGTCGTAGTTCTCTCGAGCTTCGGTCTTACCCTGGCTCACCTCCCTTGCCTTGTTTGGTGTGGTGGTGCCCGCGGCTCAGACTGCCCGTGCACAGTTATAGGGGTACAAAAAGTGTACCCCTCTTTTTGTACACCGACAGGAGTCCCCGGGCCTGGGCCACACATAAGCGCAACGCGTTGTTGGGCTAGGTCCAAAAACGGTGCGCGGGCAGGCGGGGCGGTTTTTACCGTGGTAAGATTCTTTGCGCACTGCGCTTCCCATGATTCCCGCACGTGCGCGGCGTGGGGAGGCGCGTGTGATGTGGGCGGCATGCGTGGGGTTGGTTCCCGCAAGCATGCGTCACGTCGCAGTTAATGTGAAAGGAGGCGGCCCGTGTTTTCCCCCGTAAAAAAGAAATAACCGCGGGCGCGCTGCTCACTTTCTCCTCTTTCGTCGTGCCTTTTCCAATCTCAGAGCCGCCGTTTCCTCTCTTCCTTCCTTCCTAAGCTTCCGTCGTCGCCCGCGGTCGTTGCTTCGCCATCCCCCTTCCTCAGCCCTCTAAACTTCTTAGTCGCCATGGTGCCCAAATCCGTCAAGGGCAAGGGGATGGCTAAGGGCGCTGGAACTATGGGGCCACCGGAGAGCGCGATGTCAGGGGACCGGACGAAGTCCGCCTTTTTCTTCCCCTCAACGGTTGATGTTCAAGAGCTCCGGGCCTCCTCCAGGCCCCTATGGGGAGCGAAGACGGGGGGAGAGAATTCGGGGCACCCGGCGACACGCATCATTCCTGCTGCTTGCGCCGATCCTGCTCCAAATCGGTATCCCTTTTTCGTCGATTATCTTTCTTGCGGGTTATGCCCCCCTTTCTCCGATTTCTTCTGCAACATTATGCACACCTTTGGCTTTCGCCTCTTGGATTTTACTCCGAATGCGATGGCGTGCATGGCTTTCTTCGCGCATCTTTGTGAAGGCTTTGCCGAGGTGCAGCCCAACACGGCGCTCTTCCGCCATTACTTCTTCCCTTGGATCCAGCCGGGAGGTGCCATCTCTGGTTGCGTCACCTGAATCCCAACATCGAAGGGGGCGTACCCGGACGGTGCCGTGAAGGAGAGGTGGGAGGAATGGCGCGGCCGATGGTGCTAGATTGAGGATGAAAACCCGCCGGAATTCGGCAAGGTCCGCCGAGTGCCGCCGGTCCGTGGCAGCGATTGGAGCGATGTTGACGCCGCCGACGGGAGGCTCACTGTCGCCACCACCAGGATTCTCCGGCTCACCCGGGCTGGACTCACCCTTGAGATGATCGGCTTGGACTTCATTCATCGCCGGATTGCCCCATTGCACAACAAGGGGAGGCCAGCTTGGCTCTTTATGAATCCGGCTGACATTATGCGACTCCGCCCCGGCTTCGATCACAACTTCACAGTGCTAGCGCATGCCCACTTCTGCCAGCGGCTTTTCCAACTTGATGTGGGTCGCGATGGCGAGGTCGAGCGGACCGGCAAGGCCGCAAGGGCTGCCGCAAAGGTTGGAAAGGCCCTCAAGGGGCCGTTCTTCAAGCTGCCAGCAGGGGTGGTCCCGTTGTGCAACAATTCGCGTCGGTCCGAGATCATCGCCATGATGCCGAACTATAATGCACACGGCCCTGTCCCGAGCTGGGAGGAGCCGAAGGACACGGATGTGCAGCAATTCTTTGACACCCTGATCGAGGTGTATGTCAATGCTGACGCCGAGCGGTGGCTTGTCATGGACACCACCCAGGCAGAGCTGGACTACATCACCACTAGGGCGAGGGAGGCACAACTTGCCATGGAGGCCGGCAGTGCCGGGGGTGTGGAGGACAAGGCCGCAACGGCTGCGGAGGAAGAGGAGCTCACCCGGTGGGCGGCGGCCTCCGGGGAGGTCAGCAGCACCGACACTGGAGCTCCGCTTGTCGAAGACACAGCCGACGAATCGTCGGAGGAGGAGGACGTGGCAGCGGGCTCGATGCCATCCAGGGGAAGAGGGCGAGTCCTGCGGCAGGCTGACTCCGGCGAGCCGGTTCGGCCCGGCAGGGCTACGCGGCCTCAATTGACCCTAGGAGGGTCTGGGCGCCACACGAGGGCCACGGCAGCCAAGAGGCTGACGAAGGCCACTGAGAAGAAGAAGACAACAGCCCCTTCCTCATCTGGGCGCGCACAAACCCCATCGTCTTCGCCTCCTCCAGCAGATGTCGACTCGGATGTTGACGCGGAGGTCACTTTTGATTTCGGGCCTCTCAGCCCGAAGAGGAAGAGGAAAGTGGCGGAGGAAGAGGGGATAGATGACGAGTAAGTACTCCGTCCCTTACTGCCATTTCCATTCCCCGGAATCAAATCACTTATCTTGATCCGTTTTTGCTTTTGCAGGGATGCAGAGATGTTGGCCCAGAGGGTGAAGAGGGCGAAGGCCTCTGCGAGCAGTCAGCCCCCGGCCGGGGCTTCAACGACGCCACTGGTGGTGTTGAGTAGCCCGGACAGCAGCCCCCGGCACAGCCCCCAGCGTAAGTTCGTCACCCTCCTCTTACTCGACATGTGGTAGGCATTCAATGCTATGGTGTTGACCTTGCCGGGTTTGCAAGAGGGGAGCGGCAGCAGGAGGAGCCGCAAGGGCTACCCCCAACACACCACCCCCATCGACTACGCCGCCGCGAGGGGCGTCCCCGGCAAGGGCATCAAGCACGGAGCCCACACCCATGGAGGAAGAGGGGAACTTGGGCGCTGGTGACTCTGCCACGGCGTCGGATGCTGGCGGGGAGGGGACTTCTGCTTCACAGCCTGGCACTGGTGAGTCGCATGTCCTCCATCTCTGTTTTTCCCTTGTTCTTTTTCTTGGCTTCAATGCTCCCATTACTACCCAGGATCTCCTTCAACAGGTATGAAGGACGTGGATACCGTTGCTGGGAACATTGCTGAGGAGGCCGCCGAGGACGCTGCCGAGGTCGCCGCTGATGAGGCCGCCAAGGATGCTGCCGAGGACACCGCGGCGGGGGCCGCCAAGGCGACCGGCGAGGCTTCTGCCGAGGGCGCCAACGGTGGGCCTGCCGGGGAAGCCGGCAAGGCCACCGCCGAGGAAGAGGCGGTTGATGATCAGCCTCCCTCCTCCTCAACCTCGGGCCCTGGCAGGTATCTGAAGGTGGGCCACGATCTTTTCGTCCACCTCCCAGGGGCGTCAAGTTCCCGGGCGCCCGCCGAAGGGGAAGTCTTTGACGGCGAGGTGCTCGCCGCCACCGGGCTTGAGGTTGTTGATGAGCCGGGTATTGGCGGTGATGGTTCTCCAGAAGAGCAGCTTTTCCGCGCCATGGGGGCCAACTTCTGAAAACTCCAGGTGCTCTACCATGTCTGTCTGGACAAGGTTAAGTCCAGGACGGCAACGGTGGACCAGGCGGAGGTGGATTTCAAGGCGCGCGTTGCTGAGACGCAGACCTGGTTCCACCAGACTCGCAAGGAGTAGAGGGCCTTTCAGGAGGAATTGGCCAAGCGTAATGTCGGGCTCACCATGAAGATGGCTGACATCGAGAAGGCCCGGGAACAGGCGGCAAACTTGCCTGCCGCGGCCGAGGCCGTCCGGAACCAGCATCAAGCCGCACTGGATTCCCAAGAAGAGGACCTCACCGCGCGTGAGGCGAAGCTTGCCGCAGCGCTCCGTGGCAAGGATGAGGAGCTCGAGGCCCTTGTCGCGTGGCGGACTCGCGAGCTGGAGCAGAGGCACAAGGAGGCACTCGATGCCCAGGCTCTGGCCCATGCCGGCAAAGTAAGGGAGTTGGAGGTGGCGCAGGACGAGCTGAAGGAGCAGGCCCTCAAGCTGTCCAACGAGAAGAGCACGCTCAACAGTGCCTTGGTGGAGGCGCAAGGAGCGGTCATCAGCAGGGCTAGGGAGCTCTCCGAAGCGCAAAACTCCGTCAGATATCTCAAGCTAAAGCGGGAGGATCTCAAGAAGATGTTGTCAGAGAGCAGGGCTCGGGAGGAGACCTTGACTAGGAGTCTGGAGGAGGAGAAGCAGCTGCAGGCGAACGAGGCCGCCTCCCACCAGGATTATGTGGCGGGCGAGAACAGATGGATCAGTCGTCTAGAGGAGGTCGCCGGCAGGGTCACCTTGCAATTGGCCACCATGGGGATGCCAAACATGAGGTATGCCCCTGAGCGCAGCGGGACCGTCAACACCAAGCTGACCCTGTTCTTCGAGGGCGTCCTCGGAGCCTTGGCTTATCTTCACTCCAACCGAGCGGCCATGTTGGCCGGGGAAGCCCGGCGACTTTGCCGGGGGGGTCATGACCAAGGTCCTCACCAAGATGGCATACTGGAATCCCGACCTCGACTTTGGTGCCGCGATGGATAGCTTGCCGGAGGGTGTTGACCTCACGGTGCTCAAGGAGCGCATCAAGCCCGTCATCAGCAGCATCGGCGAAATCAAGAGGGTGGAAGGCCAGCGTCGGGATTAGGCATCCCGTTCTTCACCGCCGCTGCAGGTTCACGACCAAGACAAATTTCATCTTTAGTTAGAACCGCAGCAATGATGTGATGTAATATAACTTTGTAGTACTTTTAATTTCATGCACGTTATTTCCCCGTTCAATTCCTCTTTGTATGCGCGCCCTACGCTGATTGGGTAGGCTCGCCGGCGCGGAAGCCCCTAGCGGCGTTTTGGGGACGGATCCCCATGGGCCTGCTGGGTACGCGTGCTGCCGGACGAGCCACCTTTCCGTTCCGAACGCAGCCACTCGAACTATCGAGCTTGACTCGAGTCAGAATCGAGAGCGTCGTTGGTCGCGGAAGGCTACTCTGCCATTCTCGACGCAACCGCTTGAGCTGTTGAGCGGACTCAAAACAGGGCAAGGGCGTTGCCGATCGTGGGAGAGCCCCCTGGCGTGCAGGTTTATCATACAAAGGCGTGACATCTCCGGGGGGAATAACCTCATATAAGAAGGATAGAATAAATAAGGGTTCAATGCAACTTAGCTTCTGTTTGTGGTCGCTCAAGCGCTGATCTTCCGGCCTCCTTCCCTCTCCAAGAGCCACAAAGACGAAGGAGTGCTGGGCTGGTTACTAGAGCCGATTCTCACAACTGCGCCCCCTACCTGGCGCGCTAGAGATGTCGGTGCGGAACGACACCTATGGGATCACGAGGATGCCTACTACGGTTGGCGGGGCACGGGGTCGTGAGAAGAGCGGATCAAGCAGGTAGCACACGGTTCGTTTATCCAGGTTTGGGCCGCAAGGATGCGTAAAACCCTACTCCTGCTTTGGTGGATTGGATATCTGTGTTCTTGAGCTAGCTATGGGGCGTGCGGAGCTCCAAAAAGCCGAATCCTTCTCCTGGTCGCCTCGGGCCTCCTTTTATAGGAAAAGGGGTTGCCACAGTGGCACACAGGAGGTGGAAAGGGAACAGTGATGCGAGGTTATCCCTCGCATTACATGACAAGGCACATTTAATGCGTCTTGCTTAGGTGTCCTTGCTTTATCGGGGACGGGGGAGAGATCTGCCTCGTCCGTCGTTGCCACTCCTTCTTGTGTTGACACGCGCCCTAGCCAGCGACGCCTGCGATGCCACGTAGGTAGGCAGGCAGCTGAGGTGGCGCAGTGGTGGGTCTTCACGAAGATCTACATGCCTCCACACAGGTGCCTGCCCAGCTGGTTGGGTCGGCCGCTGCATGCATGCGGTGGTGGAGGTTTAGTCGGCGTGGGCCTGATGGTGGCCCTGCAGGTGTCCTCGGTAAGGGCCTTGCCGGGGCCCCGGCAAGGGTCTTGCCGAGGCACTTGCTGTCATCCCTGGCAAGGCGCTTGCCGGGGGCCTTGTGGTCTTCCTCGGCTGGGATCCCGCCAAGGGTTGTCGTCTCCTTAGTGCGTATCTGATCTTTAATGTCTTCACGAAGATCTTCATGCCGCCATGGGGATGTCTCCCGAATCCTTGCCCTTTGGGGGCAGTGGACTCAAGGGTGACTCGCTCCGTAGGCGCGGGATGAGTCGCCGCGGCAAGGGTCTTGCCGGGGCTGCCAGGACTGTCTCCCGGCAAGGATCTTGCCGGGGAGTCTGCTTCATCCCCTTTGCTCTTCATGGTCTTGGCCTTGGCGTCGTAGTTCTCTCGAGCTTCGGTCTTACCCTGGCTCACCTCCCTTGCCTTGCTTGGTGTGGTGGTGCCCGCGGCTCAGACTGCCCGTGCATAGTTATAGGGGTAAAAAAAGTGTACCCCTCTTTTTGTACACTGACACCACCGTATTTTGTGAAAAAAAACCATTCCCCCTGACTGCTGGGACCCACTAGCTACATCTTCGCACGCAAGGAAGTGCATCCATATTACGGGCAAAAAAATAATTCGCCCCCCTGACTGCTGGGACCCACCAGCTACATCTTCGCACGCAAGGAAGTGTGTGACAGTCAGGACCCACCTGGTCGAAGCGTACGTAGCTTTGTCATTCTGGTCGCGAACGTGTACGTACATACTGGTCGTAGTAGAGGCGTGCATGTGTCGTAGTTGAGGTGCGCACGTAGCATGTACACGTACGTACAACGGCCAGGGTGCAAGAAACAAAATACGGCCACGTACATACATACGGGCGGGGTCTCGAACGCCTACTCGCGCATACCTACGACCAGGGCTCGTGTACATGGCTGAGTCAGAACGGGGAAGCTGCGTCGTTGTCGCGTTCATGGGGAGGCACGGAATGTGTCTTGTTCATCGGGAGGCATTGGAACGCCTGCTGTTCATTGGGAGCCAACCGGCTTGGATGGAACAGCCGATGGAAAGAAGGCTTGGCGTACCGCAGAATGGAGGAAACGGCCTTGTGTTCGACTGGCCACGGTGGAAACAGGATCCTGTTCATCGGGAGGGGTCTGGCGTGCCACAAAACGGAGGAAACAAACTTCTCTTGGACCTCCTACGGTCGAAACGGGGTCCTGTTGATTGGGAGGGGTGTGATGTACCGCAAAACAGTGGAAACGGACTTGTGTTGGAGCGCTACGGTCGAAACGGGGGTCCTGTTCATCGGGAGGGGTGTGACATACCGCAAAACGGAACTCCACGGGATACTGTTCATCTCCACCGTCGACCCCCTCCAGCCTCCACGAGCTACTGTTCATCCACCGTCGACCTCCTCCAGCCTCCACCTGCGACTGTTCATCCACGGGCTCCTGTTCATCTAGCCTCCACCTGCTACTGTTCAACTAGCCATCTCCATGGGGTCCTGTTCAACCACCCCTCCACGGGCTACTGTTCATCCAGCCCTCCACCGGCTATTGTTCAACCAGCCCTCCACCGGCTACTGTTCAACCAGCCCTCCACGGGGTCCTGTTCATCCAGCCCTCCACGAGGTCCTGTTCATCCACCGGCTCGATCGATCGGGGTACTGCTCATCCGGCGGCAACGGATTCTACTACCACGGGTTCCTGTTCATCCAACCCCCACCGGGAACTGTTCATCCAAACCCCCCAACAATGCTCACTGTCATCCAGAGGTAGCATCGATCGGCTTCAGTTAGCAGCAATAGCGAAGGAATCGCTCGATTGGGTTCAGTTAACAGCCATCGATCGATCGCTCGGGTCCAGTAATGCGTAGCCTGCAGTGCAATCGCTCAGGTTCAGTTAGAGCGCAACGTCTCGCACACATGCGCTTACGCACGAGATAAACGCGCATCGCTCAGCCCCCAACCAGCCACCGTAACCGGGAACTCCCTAATATTTTCCTTGCCCTCACTTCTACCACGGTTTTTTCCGTCATGGACGGCCCAAAGAATTTCATGCAGCTGCGTCTCCGGCCCGCCCAGGACGAAAAGCCCATTTTCTATCATGATTTTTTATCATAGAAGTAGGACCCCACCACATCTATGATGATACCGGGTTTTGTCACAATTATTGTCATAGAAGTGTCATAAGTGTGACAGGAAAAAAATTCGTTCGGCCCAAAATGTCACGGATGTGTCTTTTTTTTGTACTATATTCCTCCGGTATCTGGGAGTTGCATAATCTCATAGTCGAAGGAATATGTATTTGACATGAAGAAAGCAATAGCAATAAAACTTAACGGTCAACATGCTAAGCTAATGGATGGGTCTTGTCCATCACACCATTCTCCTAATGATGTGATCACGTTCATCAAATGACAACACATGTCTATGGTTAGGAAACATAACCATCTTTGATTAATGAGCTAGTCTAGTAGAGGCTTACTAGGGACGGTGTTTTGTCTATGTATCCACACATGTATAAAGTTTCCGGTTAATACAATTCTAGCATGGATAATAATCATTTATCATGATATAAGGAAATATAAAATAACAACTTTATTATTGCCTCTAGGGCATATTTTCTTCACTTCTGACTTGGAGTCCAAGTCCAACAGGTGTCTTCTGGTCCAAGAAAAATCATCGCGAAGGTTTTATTTCGTTTGGACTCCGTTTGGTATTCCTTTTCTGTGAAACTCAAAAACAAGGAAAAAATATAAACTGGCACTGGGCTCTAGGTTAATAAGTTAGTCCCAAAAATAATATAAAATAGCATATAAATGCATATAAAACATCCAAAACAGATAATATAATAGCATGGAACAATAAAAAATTATAGATACATTGGAGCATATGAGATGTTCCAAGAGCTAAAGTTGATATTTCAAGCTAATGCCTGGGTTGAGAGATATGAAGTCTCCAACAAGTTCTTTAGCTGTAAGACGGAGGAGAACAATTCTGGCAGTGAACACATTCTCAGAATGTATGGGTACCACAACCACTTGGCTCGGCTGGGAATTGATCTTCCAGTTGAGAGTGTTATTGACAAAGTTCTTCAGTCACTGCCAGAAAGCTACAAAGGATTTGTGATGAACTATAATATGCAAGGGATGACAAAAAAGATTCCCGAGCTCTTCACGGTGTTGAAATCGGCGGAGCTAGAAATCAAGAAAGAGCATCAAGTTTTGATGGTTAACAAGACCACCGATTTTAAGAAAAAGGGCAAGGGAAAGAAAGGGAACTTTAAGAAGAATGGCAAGCAAGTTTCCACTCCCGTGAAGAAGCCCAAAGCTGGACCCAAGCCTGAAACTGAGTGCTTCTACTGCAAAGTAAATGGTCACTGGAAGCGGAACTGCCCCAAGTACTTGGCAGATAAGAAGGATGGAAAAGTGAACAAAGGTATATTTGATATACATGTTATTGATGTGTTCCTTACTAATGCTTGTAGTAGTGCCTGGGTATTTGATACTGGTTCGGTTGCTCGTATTTGTAACTCGAAAAAGCAGCTGCGGAATAAATGAAGATTGGCTAAGGACGAGGTGATGATGCGCGCCGGAAATGGTTCCAAGGTTGATGTGATCGCCGTTGGCACACTACCTCTACATATACCTTTGGGATTAGTTTTAGACCTCAATAATTGTTATTAGGTGCCAGCGTTGAGCCTGAACATTATATCTGGATCTTTTTTATTGCAAAATGGTTATTCATTTAAGTCAAAAAATAATTGTTGTTCTTTTTATATGAGTAACATCTTTTATGATCATGCACCCTTAGTGAATGGTCTATTCTTGTTGAATCTCGATCATAGTGATACACATATTCATAATATTAATGCCAAAAGATGCAACGTTGATAATGATAATGCAACATACTTGTGGCGCTGCCGTTTAGGTCATATTGGTGTAAAGCGCATGAAGAAACTCCATGTGGATGGACTTTTGGAATCACTTGATTATGAATCATTTGATACTTGTGAACCATGCCTCATGGGTAAGATGACTAAAACTCCATTCTCCGGAACAATGGAGCGATCTAATGACTTATTGGAAATAATACATACCGATGTATGCAGTCCGATGAGTGTTGAAGCACGCGATAGGTATCGTTATTTTCTAACCTTCACAGATGATTTGAGTAGGTATGGGTATATCTACTTAATGAAACACAAGTCTGAAACATTTGGAAAGTTCAAAGAATTTCATAATGAAGTGGAAACAAGAAAATAAAGTTTCTACGACCTGATCGCGGAGGTGAATATTTGAGTTACAAGTTTGGCCTTCATTTAAGACAATGTGGAATTGTTTCACAACTCACGCCACTTGGAACACCACAGCGTAATGGTGTATCCGAATGTCGTAACCGTACTTTATTAGATATGGTGCGTTCTATGATGTCTCTTACCGATTTGCCTTTATCATTTTGGGCTTATGCATTAGACACAACCTCATTCACGTTAAATAGGGCACCTTCTAAATCCGTTGAGACAACGCCGTATGAACTATGGTTTGGCAAGAAACCTAAGTTGTCATTTCTTAAAGTTTGGGGATGCGACACTTTTGTCAAAAGGCTTCATCCTAATAAGCTCGAACCCAAAGCGGAGAAGTGCGTTTTCATAGGATACCCTAAAGAAACTATTGGGTATACCTTCTACAATAGATCCCAAGGCAAGATCTTTGTTGCTAAGAATGGGTCATTTCTAGAGAAGGAGTTTCTCTCGAAAGAAGTGAGTGGGAGGAAAGTAGAACTTGATGAGGTAGTTGTACCTTCTGTCGAATTGGAAAGTAGCACATCCGAGAAAACCGTTCCTGTGATGCCTACACCAACTAGAGAAGAAGCTAATGATGATGATCATCTAACTTCAGATCAAGTTACTACTGAACCTCGTAGGTCGACCAGAACACGCACGTACCAGAGTGGTACGGTAATCCTGTCGTGGAAGTCATGTTGTTAGACAACGGTAAACCTACGAACTATGAAGAAGCTATGATGAGCCTAGGTTCTGACAAATGGCTTGAAGCCGTGAAATCTGAGATAGGATCCATGTATGAGAACAAAGTGTGGACTTTGGTGGACTTGCCCGATGATCGGCAAGCCGTTGAGAGTAAATGGATCTTCAAGAGGAAGACGAACGCTGATGGTAAAATCACTGTCTACAAAGCTTGACTTGTCGCAAAAGCTTTTCGACAAGTTCAAGGGGTTGACTATGATGAGACTTTTTCACCTGTAGCGATTCTTAAGTCTGTCAGAGTCATGTTAGCAATTACCACATTTTATGATTATGAAATCTGGTAAATGGACGTCAAAAATGCATTCCTTAACGGGTTTCTTAAAGAAGAGTTGTATATGATGCAACCAGAAGGTTTTGTCGATCCTAAAGGTGCTAACAAAGTGTGCAAGCTCCGGCGATCCATCTATGGACTGGTGCAAGTGAAGGAAATATGCCCTAGAGGCAATAATAATGTTATTATTTTATTTCCTTATATCATGATAAATGTTTATTATTCATGCTAGAATTGTATTATCCGGAAACATAATACTTGTGTGAATACATAGACAAACCAAACGTCACAAGTATGCCTCTACTTGACTAGCTTGTTAATCGAAGATGGTTATGTTTCCTAACCATAGACATGTGTTGTCATTTGATTAATGGGATCACATCATTAGGAGAATGATGTGATTGACATGACCCATTCCATTAGCTTAGCACCCGATCGTTTAATATGTTGCTATTGCTTTCTTCATGACTTATACATGTTCCTATGACTATGAGATTATGCAACTCCCGTTTGCCGGAGGAACACTTTGTGTGCTACCAAATGTCACAACGTAACTGGGTGATTATAAAGGAGCTCTACAGGTGTATCCAAAGGTACATGTTGGGTTGGCGTATTTCGAGATTAGGATTTGTCACTCCGATTGTCGGAGAGGTATCTCTGGGCCCTCTCGGTAATGCACATCACATAAGCCTTGCAAGCATTACAATTAATGAGTTAGTTGCAAGATGATGTATTACGAAACGAGTAAAGAGACTTGCCGGTAACGAGATTGAACTAGGTATTGAGATACCGACGATCGAATCTCGGGCAAGTAACATACCGATGACAAAGGGAACAATGTATGTTGTTATGTGGTCTGACCGATAAAGATCTTCGTAGAATATGTGGGAGCCAATATGAGCATCCAAGTTCCGCTATTGGTTATTGACCGGAGACGTGTCTCGGTCATGTCTACATTGTTCTCGAACCCGTAGGGTCCGCACGCTTAAAGTTTTGATGACAGTTATATTATGAGTTTATGCATTTTGATGTACCAAAGTTTGTTTGGAGTCCCGGATGTGATCACGGACATGACGAGGAGTCTTGAAATGGTCGAGACATAAAGATTGATATATTGGAAGCCTATATTTGGATATCAGAAGTGTTCCGGGTGAAATCGGGATTTTACCGGAGTACCGGGAGGTTACCGGAACCCCCCGGGAGGTATATGGGCCTTAGTGGGCTTTAGTGGAAGAGAGGAGAGGTGGCCAGGGCTGCCCCCCCCCCTAGTCCGAATAGGACAAGGAGAGGGGGGCGGCGCCCCCCCCCTTCCTTCTCTCTCTCCTCGTTCCCCCTCCCGAATACTATTCCAACTAGGAAAAGGGGGGAATCCTACTCCCGGTGGGAGTAGGACTCCTCCTGGTGCGCCCTCCTCCTGGCCGGCCGCACCTTCCCCTGCTCCTTTATATACGGGGGTAGGGGCACCCCTAGACACACAAGTTGATCCACGTGATCATATTCTTAGCCGTGTGCGGTGCCCCCTTCCACCATAATCCTCGATAATATTGTAGCGGTGCTTAGGCGAAGCCCTGCGACGGTAGTACATCAAGATCGTCACCACGCCGTCGTGCTAACGGAACTCTTCCCTGACACTTTGCTGGATCGGAGTCCGGGGATCGTCATCGAGCTGAACGTGTGCTAGAACTCGGAGGTGTCGTAGTTTCGGTGCTTGATCAGTTGGGCCGTGAAGACGTACGACTACATCAACCGCGTTGTGCTAACGCTTCCGCTGTCGGTCTACAAGGGTACGTAGATCACACTCTCCCCTCTCATTGCTATGCATCACCATGATCTTGCGTGTGCGTAGGTAAATTTTTGAAATTACTACGTTCCCCAACAGTGGCATCCGAGCCAGGTTTTATGTGTTGATGTTATATGCACGAGTAGAACACAAGTGAGTTATGGGCGATATAAGTCATACTGCTTACCAGCATGTCATACTTTGGTTCGGCGGTATTGTTGGACGAAGCGGCCCGGACCGACATTACGCGTATGCTTACGCGAGACCTGTTCTCCCGACGTGCTTTGCACAAAGGTGGCTAGCGGGTGACAGTTTCTCCAACTTTAGTTGAACCGAGTGTGGCTAGGCCCGGTCCTTGCGAAGGTTAAATCAGCACCAACTTGACAAACTATCGTTGTGGTTTTGATGCGTAGGTAAGATTGGTTCTTGCTTAAGCCCGTAGCAGCCACGTAAAACTTGCAACAACAAAGTAGAGGATGTCTAACTTGTTTTTGCAGGGCATGTTGTGATGTGATATGGTCAAGACATGATGCTAAATTTTATTGTATGAGATGAACATGTTTTGTAACCGAGTTATCGGCAACTGGCAGGAGCCATATGGTTGTCGCTTTATTGTATGCAATGCAATCGCGTTGTAATGCTTTACTTTATCACTAAGCGGTAGCGATAGTCATGGAAGCATAAGATTGGCGAGACGACAATGATGCTACGATGGAGATCAAGGTGTCGCGCCGGTGACGATGGTGATCACGACGGTGCTTCGAAGATGGAGATCACAAGCACAAGATGATGATGGCCATATCATATCACTTATATTGATTGCATGTGATGTTTATCTTTTATGCATCTTATCTTGCTTTGATTGACGGTAGCATTATAAGATGATCTCTCACTAATTATCAAGAAGTGTTCTCCCTGAGTATGCACCGTTGCGAAAGTTCTTCATGCTGAGACACCACGTGATGATCGGGTGTGATAGGCTCTACGTTCAAATACAACGGGTGCAAAACAGTTGCACACGCGGAATACTCAGGTTATACTTGACGAGCCAAGCATATACAGATATGGCCTCGGAACACGGAGACCGAAAGGTCGAGCGTGAATCATATAGTAGATATGATCAACATAGTGATGTTCACCAATGAAACTACTCCATCTCACGTGATGATCGGACATGGTTTAGTTGATTTGGATCACGTAATCACTTAGAGGATTAGAGGGATGTCTATCTAAGTGGGAGTTCTTTAAGTAATATGATTAATTGAACCTAAATTTATCATGAAACTTAGTACCTGATAGTATCTTGCTTGTTTATGTTTGATTGTAGATAGATGGCCCGTGCTGTTGTTCCGTTGAATTTTAATGCGTTCCTTGAGAAAGCAAAGTTGAAAGATGATGGTAGCAATTACACGGACTGGGTCCGTAACTTGAGGATTATCCTCATTGCTGCACAGAAGAATTACGTCCTGGAAGCACCGCTGGGTGCCAGGCCTGCTGCTGGAGCAACACCAGATGTTATGAACGTCTGGCAGAGCAAAGCTGATGACTACTCGATAGTTCAGTGTGCCATGCTTTACGGCTTAGAATCGGGACTTCAACGACGTTTTGAACGTCATGGAGCATATGAGATGTTCCAGGAGTTGAAGTTAATATTTCAAGCAAATGCCCGGATTGAGAGATATGAAGTCTCCAATAAGTTCTATAGCTGCAAGATGGAGGAGAACAGTTCTGTCAGTGAGCATATACTCAAAATGTCTGGGTATAATAATCACTTGATTCAATTGGGAGTTAATCTTCCAGATGATTGCGTCATTGACAGAATTCTCCAATCACTGCCACCAAGCTACAAGAGCTTCGTGATGAACTATAATATGCAAGGGATGAATAAGACTATTCCCGAGCTCTTCGCAATGCTGAAAGCTGCGGAGGTAGAAATCAAGAAGGAGCATCAAGTGTTGATGGTCAACAAGACCACTAGTTTCAAGAAAAAGGGCAAAGGGAAGAAGAAGGGGAACTTCAAAAAGAACAGCAAGCAAGTTGCTACTCAAGAGAAGAAACCCAAACCTGGACCTAAGCCTGAAACTGAGTGCTTCTACTGCAAGCAGACTGGTCACTGGAAGCGGAACTGCCCCAAGTATTTGGCGGATAAGAAGGATGGCAAGGTGAACAAAGGTATATGTGATATACATGTTATTGATGTGTACCTTACTAATGCTCGCAGTAGCACCTGGGTATTTGATACTGGTTCTGTTGCTAATATTTGCAACTCGAAACAGGGACTACGGATTAAGCGAAGATTGGCTAAGGACGAGGTGACGATGCGCGTGGGAAATGGTTCCAAAGTCGATGTGATCGCGGTCGGCACGCTACCTCTACATCTACCTTCGGGATTAGTATTAGACCTAAATAATTGTTATTTGGTGCCAGCGTTAAGCATGAACATTATATCTGGATCTTGTTTGATGCGAGACGGTTATTCATTTAAATCAGAGAATAATGGTTGTTCTATTTACATGAGTAATATCTTTTATGGTCATGCACCCTTAAAGAGTGGTCTATTCTTATTAAATCTCGATAGTAGTGACACACATATTCATAGTGTTGAAACCAAAAGATGCAGAGTTGATAATGATAGTGCAACTTATTTGTGGCACTGCCGTTTGGGTCATATCGGTATAAAGCGCATGAAGAAACTCCATACTGATGGGCTTTTGGAACCACTTGATTATGAATCACTTGGTACTTGCGAACCGTGCCTTATGGGTAAGATGACAAAAACACCGTTCTCCGGTACTATGGAGAGAGCAACAGATTTATTGGAAATCATACATACAGATGTATGTGGTCCGATGAATGTTGAGGCTCGTGGCGGATATCGTTATTTTCTCACCTTCACAGATGACTTAAGCAGATATGGATATATCTACTTAATGAAACATAAGTCTGAAACATTTGAAAAGTTCAAAGAATTTCAGAGTGAAGTTGAAAATCATCGTAACAAGAAAATAAAATTCCTACGATCTGATCGTGGAGGAGAATATTTGAGTTACGAGTTTGGTGTACATTTAAAACAATGTGGAATAGTTTCACAACTCACGCCACCCGGAACACCACAGCGTAATGGTGTGTCCGAACGTCGTAATCGTACTTTACTAGATATGGTGCGATCTATGATGTCTCTTACTGATTTACCGCTATCGTTTTGGGGATATGCTCTAGAGACGGCCGCATTCACGTTAAATAGGGCACCATCAAAATCCGTTGAGACGACGCCATATGAATTGTGGTTTGGCAAGAAACCAAAGTTGTCATTTCTGAAAGTTTGGGGCTGCGATGCTTATGTGAAAAAACTTCAACCTGATAAGCTCGGACCCAAATTGGAGAAATGTGTTTTCATAGGATATCCAAAGGAAACTATTGGATACACCTTCTATCACAGATCCGAAGGCAAGACTTTTTGTTGCTAAATTCAGAAACTTTCTAGAGAAGGAGTTTCTCTCGAAAGAAGTGAGTGGGAGGAAAGTAGAACTTGACGAGCTAACTGTACCTGCTTCCTTATTGGAAAGTAGTACATCACAGAAACCAGTTTCTGTGACACCTACACCAATTAGTGAGGAAGCTAATGATAATGATCATGAAACTTCAGAACAAGATACTACTGAACCTTGTATATCAACCAGAGTAAGATCCGCGCCAGAGTGGTACGGTAATCCTGTTCCGGAAGTCATGCTACTAGATCATGATGAACCTACGAACTATGAAGAAGCGATGGTGAGCCCAGATTCTGTAAAATGGCTTGAAGCCATGAAATCTGAGATGGGATCCATGTATGAGAACAAAGTATGGAATTTGGTTGACTTGCCTAATGATCGGCAAGCAATTGAGAATAAATGGATCTTCAAGAAGAAGACTGACGCTGACAGTAATATTACTGTCTACAAAGCTCGAATTGTCGCAAAAGGTTTTCGGCAAGTTCAAGGGATTGACTACGATGAGATCTTCTCATCCGTAGCGATGCTTAAGTCTGTCCGAATCATGTTAGCAATTGCCGCATTTTATGATTATGAAATTTGGCAAATGGATGTCAAAACTGCATTCCTGAATGGATTTCTGCAAGAAGAGTTGTATATGATGCAGCCGGAAGGTTTTGTCGATCCAAAGGGAGCTAACAAAGTGTGCAAACTCCAGCGATCCATTTATGGACTGGTGCAAGCCTCTCGGAGTTGGAATAAATGCTTTGATAGTGTGATCAAAGCATTTGGTTTTGTACAGACGTTTGGAGAAGCCTGTATTTACAAGAAAGTGAGTGGGAGCTCTGTAGCATTTCTGATATTATATGTAGATGACATATTGCTAATCGGAAATGATATAGAATTTCTGGATAGCATAAAAGGATACTTGAATAAGAGTTTTTCAATGAAAAACCTCGGTGAAGCTGCTTACATATTGGGCATTAAGATCTACAGAGATAGATCAAGACGCTTAATTGGACTTTCACAAAGCACATACCTTGACAAAGTTTTGAAGAAGTTCAAAATGGATCAAGCAAAGAAAGGATTCTTGCCTGTGTTACAAGGTGTGAAATTGAGTAAGACTCAATCCCCGACCAATGCAGAAGATAGAGAGAAAATGAAAGATGTTCCCTATGCTTCAGCCATAGGCTCTATCATGTATGCAATGCTGTGTACCAGACCTGATGTGTGTCTTGCTATAAGTCTAGCAGGGAGGTATCAAAGTAATCCAGGAGTGGATCACTAGACAGCGGTCAAGAACAACCTGAAATACCTGAAAAGGACTAAGGATATGTTTCTCATATATGGAGGTGACAAAGAGCTCATCGTAAATGGTTACGTTGATGCAAGCTTTGACACTGATCCGGATGATTCTAAATCGCAAACCGGATACGTGTTTACATTAAACGGTGGAGCTGTCAGTTGGTGCAGTTCTAAACAAAGCGTTGTGGAGGGATCTACATGTGAAGCAGAGTACATAGCTGCTTCAAAAGCAGCAAACGAAGGAGTCTGGATGAAGGAGTTCATATCCGATCTAGGTGTCATACCTAGTGCATCGGGTCCAATGAAAATCTTTTGTGACAATACTGGTGCAATTGCCTTGGCAAAGGAATCCAGATTTCACAAGAGAACCAAGCACATCAAGAGACGCTTCCATTCCATCCGGGATCTAGTCCAGGTGGGAGACATCGAGATTTGCAAGATACATACGGATCTGAATATAGCAGACCCGTTGCCTAAGCCTCTTCCACGAGCAAAACATGATCAGCACCAAAGCTCCAAGGGTGTTAGAATCATTACTGTGTAATCTAGATTATTGACTCTAGTGCAAGTGGGAGACTGAAGGAAATATGCCCTAGAGGCAATAATAATGTTATTATTTTATTTCCTTATATCATGATAAATGTTTATTATTCATGCTAGAATTGTATTATCCGGAAACATAATACTTGTGTGGATACATAGACAAACCAAATGTCACTAGTATGCCTCTACTTGACTAGCTTGTTAATCGAAGATGGTTATGTTTCCTAACCATAGACATGTGTTGTCATTTGATTAATGGGATCATATCATTAGGAGAATGATGTGATTGACATGACCCATTCCATTAGCTTAGCACCCGATCATTTAATATGTTGCTATTGCTTTCTTCATGCCTTATACATGTTCCTATGACTATGAGATTATGCAACTCCCGTTTGCCGGAGGAACACTTTGTGTGCTACCAAACGTCACAACGTAACTGGGTGATTATAAAGGAGCTCTACAGGTGTATCCAAAGGTACATGTTGGGTTGGCGTATTTCGAGATTAGGATTTGTCACTCCGATTGTCGGAGAGGTATCTCTGGGCCCTCTCGGTAATGCACATCACATAAGCCTTGCAAGCATTACAACTAATGAGTTAGTTGCAAGATGATGTATTACGAAACGAGTAAAGAGACTTGCCGGTAATGAGATTGAACTAGGTATTGAGATACCGACGATCGAATCTCGGGCAAGTAACATACCGATGACAAAGGGAACAACGTATGTTGTTATGCGGTCTGACCGATAAAGATCTTCGTAGAATATGTGGGAGCCAATATGAGCATCCAGGTTCCGCTATTGGTTATTGACCGGAGACGTGTCTCGGTCATGTCTACATTGTTCTCGAACCCGTAGGGTCCGCACGCTTAAAGTTTTGATGACAGTTATATTATGAGTTTATGCATTTTGATGTACCGAAGTTTGTTCGGGGTCCCGGATGTGATCACGGACATGACGAGGAGTCTCGAAATGGTCGAGACATAAAGATTGATATATTGGAAGCCTATATTTGGATATCGGAAGTGTTCCGGGTGAAATCGGGATTTTACCGGAGTACCCGGAGGTTACCGGAACCCCCCCGGGAGGTATATGGGCCTTAGTGGGCTTTAGTGGAAGAGAGGAGAGGTGGCCAGGACTGCCCCCCCCCCCCTAGTCCGAATAGGACAAGGAGAGGGGGGCGGCGCCCCCCCTTCCTTCTCTCTCTCCTCTTTCCCCCTCCTGAATCCTATTCCAACTAGGAAAAGGGGGAATCCTACTCCCGGTGGGAGTAGGACTCCTCCTGGCGTGCCCTCCTCCTGGCCGGCCGCACCTTCCCCTGCTCCTTTATATACGGGGGCAGGGGGCACCCCTAGACACACAAGTTGATCCACGTGATCATATTCTTAGCCGTGTGTGGTGCCCCCTTCCACCATAATCCTCGATAATATTGTAGCGGTGCTTAGGCGAAGCCCTGCGGCGGTAGTACATCAAGATCGTCACCACACCGTCGTGCTGACAGAACTCTTCCCCGACACTTTGCTGGATCGGAGTCCGGGGATCGTCATCGAGTTGAACGTGTGCTAGAACTCGGAGGCGTAGTTTCGGTACTTGATCGGTCGGGTCGTGAAGACGTACGATTACATCAACCGCGTTGTGCTAACGCTTCCGCTGTCGGTCTACAAGGGTACGTAGATCAGACTCTCCCCTCTCGTTGCTATGCATCACCATGATCTTGCGTGTGCGTAGGAATTTTTTTGAAATTACTACGTTCCCCAACAGCAAGCATCTCAGAGTTGGAATATACGCTTTGATGAGGTGATCAAAGCATTTGGTTTTATGCAAACTTGCGGTGAAGCCTGTATTTACAAGAAAGTGAGTGGGAGCTCTGTAGCATTTATGATATTATATGTGGATGGCATATTGCTGATTGGAAATGATATATAATTTCTAGATAGCATAAACGGATATTTAAATAAGAATTTTTCAATGAAAGACCTTGGTGAAGCTGCTTACATATTGGGCATCAAGATCTATAGGGATAGATCAAGGCGCTTAATAGAAATTTCACAAAGCCAATACCTTGACAAAGTTCTAAAGAAGTTCAAAATGGACCAGTCAAAGAAAGGGTTCTTGTCTGTGTTACAAGGTGTGAAATTGAGTCAGACTCAAAGTCCGACCACGGCAGAAGATAGAGAGAGAATGAAAGTCATTCCCTATGCATCAACCATAGGTTCTATAATGTATGCCATGCTGTGTACCAGACCTGATGTGTGCCTTGCCATAAGTTTGGTAGGGAGGTACCAAAGTAATCCAGGAGTGGATCACTGGACAACGGTCAAGAATATCCTAAAGTACCTGAAAAGGACCAAGGATATGTTTCTCGTTTATGTAGGTGATGAAGATCTCGTCGTAAAGGGTTACGTCGATGCTAGCTTCGACACAGATCCGGATGACTCTATGTTGCAAACCGGATACATATTTATATTGAATGGTGGAGCTGTCAGTTGGTGCAGTTCTAAGCAGAGCGTCGTGGCGGGATCTACATGTGAAGTGAAGTACATACCTGCTTCAGAAGCAACGCATGAAGGAGTCTACATGAAGGAGTTCATATTCGATCTGGGTGTAATACCCAGTGCATCGGGTCCAATGACAATCTTTTGTGATAACACTGGAGCAATTGCCTTAGCCAAGGAATCCAGGTTTCACAAGAGAACTAAACACATCAAGCGACACTTCAACTCCATTCGTGAAATGGTCAAGGATGGATACATAGAAATTTCAAAATACATACGGATCTGAATGTGGCAGGCCCGTTGACTAAACCTCTTCAGCGGGCAAAACATGATCAAGACCAAGACTCCATGGGTGTTAGATTCATTACTATGTAATCCAGATTATTAACTCTAGTGCAAGTGGGAGACTATTGGAAATATGCCCTAGAGGCAATAATAAAGTGGTTACTATTATATTTCCTTAATCATGATAAAGGTTTATTATTCATGCTATAATTTTATTGATCGGAACTTAAATACATGTGTGAATACATAAGCAAATTCCAAGTCCCTAATAAGCCTCTACTAGACTAGATCGTTGATCAAAAGATGGTTAAGGTTTCCTGACCATAGACATGAGTTGTCACTTGATAACAGGATCACATCATTATGAGAATGATATGATGGAGAAGACCCGTCCGTTAGCTTAGCATATGATCGTTCAGTTTATTGCTACTGATTTCTTAATGTCAAATACATATTCCTTCGACCATGAAATCATGCAACTCCCGGATACTGAAGGAATACCTTGTGTGCTATCAAACATCACTTCGTAACTGGGTGATCATATAGGTGCTCAACAGGTATCTCCGAAGGTATCTGTTGGGTTGGCGTGAATCGAGATTGGGATTTGTCAATCCGTATGACGAAGAGGTATCTCTGGTCCCTCTCGGTAATACATCATCACAAGAAACTTGCAAGCAAAGTGACTAAGGAGTTAGTTAAAAGATGATGTATTATGGAATGAGTAAAGAGACTTGCCGGTAACGAGATTGAACTAGGTATGCAGATACTGACGATCGAATCTTGGGCAAGTAACATACCGACAGACAAAGGGAACTACGTACGTTGTCATAAAGGTTTGACCGATAAAGATCTTCATAGAATATGTAGGAACCAATATGGGCATCCAGGTACCACTATTGGCTATTGACCGGAGAAGCGTCTCGGTCATGTCTACATCATTCTCCAACCCGTAGGGTCCGCACACTTAACGATATGGTACTATATATGAGTTATGTATGTTGGTGACCGAATGCTGTTCGGAGTTCCAGATGAGATCACAGACATGACGAGGAGCTTCGGAATGGTCCGGGGGTAAAGATTGATATATAGGATGAAGGTATTCGGGTTTCGGAAAGGTTTCAGAATGCACCGGATTACCATCGAAGTGCAGGAAGGGGTTCTGGTAGGTTATACCTACTTGGTGGGCCTCATGGGCCAAGGAGGGAGACGCACCAACCCACAAGGGGCCTGGGCGCGCTCCACCTCCCTTACCCGCGCGCCAGAAGGAAGGAGGGGCACCCTAGGGCAGCCGGCCCCCTTTCCTTCCCCCATGCACCAAATATGGAAGAGGGGGTGGGGGCGCCTAGGCAGGCACCTAGGGCAGCCGCCGGCCCCTTGGGGCACGCCCTAGGGCTACCTCTCCTTTCCCTCCACCTATATATATGAGAGGAGGGGAGGGGACGCCACACACCACGAATCCCCAAGCCGTGTGTCGGTGCCCCCTCCCCCTCTAGTTCGTCCTCCACTCTAAACTGTTGTGCTTGACAAAGCCCTGCGGAAAAGTTTCACCACTATCCTCACCACATCGGCGTGCTGCCGGAACTCATCTACTACTTCGTCTCTCTTGCTGGATCGAGAAGTCGAGGACATCATCGAGCTGAACGTGTGCTAAACGCGGAGGTGACGTACGTTCGGTGCTTGATCGGGACGGGTCATGAAGGTGTACGACTACATCAACCGCATTGATAAACGCTTCCGCTTAGTGATATACAAGGGTATGTAGATGCTCTCCCCTCTCGTAGCTATGCATCTCCATGGATAGATCTTGCGTGTGCGTAGATTTTTTTTGTTTTCCATGCAACGTTCCCCAACAGGTCTCACAATGACATCAACCTGCTATAGTGGTCTTCATTGTTTGCATGGTGTGTGCGGGAGAAGCTCCTCAGTGCAACTATACCATTGATGGTCATGACTAAAACATAAGCTATTTATCTTTGTGATGGTATTTATCCTACGTTGCCGACCTTCGTCAAGACCATATCTGATCCAAGAGGTGAGAAAAGATCTCTCTTTTTTTTCAAAGACAAGGAGTTAGAAAGGACGTCGGGAGGGCATTTGGAGTGCTTCAAGCCCATTTTTGATTGTTCATGGACCTACAAAAGTATGAGGTGCACAGATGTTCTACGAGCTGATGGCAGCTTGTGTGTTAATGCCCACCATGATTGTGGAGGATGAGGATGACGGAGTTTGCCACGGTTAGGAATTTGAGCAAATGGGTGATCCTATCTAACTTTCAGAGAAGAATCCGGTGACGTTTGAGGATTTTTTTTTCTTCCAAATATCAACAAATAACCATCGAGCAACTCATGAACAACTTCAGAATGATCTGGTTGAGTATTTGTGGGCACTTCGAGGGAGAGCTAAAAAACATGTCCGGATAAGTTGATTCAAAATTGAACTATTTTACTGGAAAACTTCATGTGTGAATTGTAATATTTATATTTAAATTATTGTGCATTGAAATATTTACACAACATGATTAGGGATGAATGTTGATATTTATCTTAAACTATTTTGAGTGCTTCAGATATAGGAAATGAACACGAGCGGACATTTGGTGCACCGTGTTCCATGGCCGCACAGCGTTGAAATTACCCTTGCATGCAAGCACTTTGGCTCTAGGTACTTGGCACTTGCCAAAGGCAGCATCCTTCGCCGGCAGGTCAGGTGAAACTGAGGTGAGAAGATGTGGTGGGTACCTAGAGGGTGCTTCCCTTCATCTTCCATGGATCCACCTGCATCCGCACATTTATCATTTACTCACGCTGCCTCATCACTACCCAACTCCCTCTCGTGTGAGTGGGCCAACTTGGTCGCTTCCTTTCTCTGTTCTCCTCCTATATATTGTCTCAACACGGACATACACTCTCCCCAAAGCAGCTCGCTTAGCTACCAAGTGTACTCTCTCTCTCTCCTCTCACCAGGAGGGAGCACCTAGCTCTAGCCAGCCAGCTCCGCGGAGCAACAATGGCCAGCGCCTCCTTGCTCCCGGCCATGGCGCTGCTGCTCCTGGCAATGGCGGTGGCCTCCTCCGACGCGCAGCCCTCCCCCGGCTACTACCCGAGCTCGAGGTTCAGGCCGGTGGTGTTCAACCGCGCGTACAGCAACAAGTGGGGCCCGCAGCACCAGACGCTCTCCGGCGACCATTCGGCCATCACCATCTGGCTCGACAAGACCTGCGGTACGTGCAATTTTTTTCTTCTTCTTTGCGCATCTCTGGAAAGACTGCCAATTGTTTTTAAAATTCAACCAGTAGTATAGTTTAGGTGCATGCATGCATGTATATTTGGCTCTTGTTTTTTTGGCAACAGTGTCACCGACGCACGTACTAGTACGTGAATTCACTGTTCAGGCCCGTGCTGTAGCGAAAGAGACGTCACTAGCGCCACGTTGAATCGTCGGTGTCACCTGTGTCGAATCTGAAGCACGGGCACAGTGCGTTTTCCCTTTTGGTAATGGAGGAGCCCCCGGCCTGTGCATCGCACGGCGATAAGCACAGTGCGGTTTGGGCCACCACGGACGTGGCAGCAGTGATAGATCACTGTTGTCTACTCTTATGCTGATCTATGGAGGGATTGATTTGCTGCTGCTTGATTATGTTGGTGAACATTCCCTCGCCTCACATCTGATCTGATCTATGCAGGTAGCGGGTTCAAGTCGAAGCATGCGTACAGGAACGGCTACTTCGCCACCCGCATCAAGCTCCCCGCCGGCTACACCGCCGGCACCAACACCGCCTTCTACGTAAGCACCATACACATATATTCTCTAGATAATGCAACGTTGATTAGTACTGGCAGTAACAGGTTAACTGATACGCGCGCGCAGCTGTCCAACAACGAGGCGCACCCCGGGTTCCACGACGAGATCGACATGGAGTTCCTGGGCACCATCCCCGGCGAGCCCTACACGCTGCAGACCAACGTGTACGTCCGCGGCAGCGGTGACGGGCGGATCATCGGGCGGGAGATGCGGTTCCACCTCTGGTTCGACCCCACCGCCGGCTTCCACACCTACGCCATCCTCTGGAACCCGGACGCCATCACCTTCTTCGTGGACGACGTGCCCGTCCGGCGGTACGAGCGCAAGACGGAGCTCACCTTCCCGGACCGCCCCATGTGGGCGTACGGCTCCATCTGGGACGCCTCCGACTGGGCCACCGACGACGGCCGGCACCGGGCCGACTACAGCTACCAGCCGTTCGTGGCGCGCTTCGACCGCTTCGTGGTCGCTGGGTGCGGGGCCGGCGCCCCGCCCTCGTGCCGCCCGGCCCGGGCGTCCCCCGCCGGCACGGGGCTCACGCGGCAGCAGTACGCGGCGATGCGGTGGGCGCAGCAGCGCCACATGGTCTACTACTACTGCCAGGACTTCCGGAGGGACCGCTCGCTCACGCCGGAGTGCTGAGGGATGGAGCCCGTGAACGGAACGGACGGTGGCGCGCGTGCCTTGGTTAATTTCGTCGTGTGTTTGCTTGCTATACTACGGCGCTCCTACCGCGAGCTCCTCCTACCTACACTTTGCTTCTTCTTTTTGGTTTGGATCTCAGAGAGTAAAGGGTGTGGCTGCCCTACCGCTGCTGCCTGCCTGCGTGTGGCTGAGCATGAGCTAGGCCGGTGGTTGAGGCGTTGGTCGTTGGCATATTGCCAAAAAGGGTCCCGTGTCTTTCCATCTCTTTCGTTTTGGTTGGTGCCTACTTTTCGTTTCACATGTATGTATGCCCCGAAGGGGCAAAGGCGCATGATTCATGGCATACTATCATTCATGCCCACTGTAATGCAGAGTACTCTAATATGTTCTCCATATTTGTGATTTATGTATACTATTGCTTCAAGACATGGCTTGATCGAGGCCGAGGCCGGCGCGTGTAGGCGCGGACAGGCGTTAGAATAATCTGAGGTGTATGTCGATTCGTCAAAGACAAGCAATCACATTATGACTTTGTCCTGAAATGGCAGGCAATTGCGCTCAGAGTAAGATGGAAATGGCTCAAGAGGACCGATGCCCAACGCCCATGGCAAGGACTGCCTTTGATGAAGGATGATGATGCTAAAGAGGTGTTTGATGCGTTGGTCAATACCAGAGTAGGGTCGGGCGAGTGGGTGCTTTTCTGGAAGGACGGGTGGATTCATGGAGTGGCGGCAGCGGACATTGCACCATTAGTGGTCGCCTTGGTCCCGGCCAGGACGGCAAATAGACGCACGATGCATCAGGCACTCGATGACGCGAGCTGGACACATGACTTTGAGGCAAACACCTCCTTGACGGCCCTCATACAGCTCATGCATCTTGGTCATGCGATTAACACGGTGGTGAGGGATCCGGATCAACCAGATAGTTTCACTTGGCCACTCACGACGACGGGCTCCTACTCGGCCAAATCGGTCTATCACTACCTCTGCTCCGAGCTGACCAGATCGCCCACTGCGGATTGCACTTGGAGAAGCTGGGCACCGCTCAAATGCAAGCTATTCGTCTGGCTTGCCTTACAGAACAGATTGTGGATGTCGGACAGGAGAGCCAGGCACGGGCTACAAGGCCAACCGTCGGCCTGCTATACGTGCTTGCAGGCGGAGGATAATGTGGAACACATCCTGGCAAACTGCACCTATGCCCAGGAAGTGTGGCACGGAGTGTTCGGCCTTCTTCAGATTAACGTGCAAGGGCCACTAGAGGCGGATGAGTTCACGGAGTGGTGGCTCGCAGCGTGCACGGGTTTCAATGAAGCTGACCGAAGAGGTTTTGACACGATGGTGACAGCAGTAGCATGGGCCCTGTGGAAGCAGAGGAACACTAGAGTATTCAGTAGGACCAATGAGCACAAGACGGCGTTCGACCTTCCATTCATGATGCTGGATGAAATCGCTGAGTGAAAGATGGCGGGTGTGGGCGTCGGAGGACTACAACGCTTTTGTGAGAAGTTAGTTTAGGATAGTGAGGCGTTGGTGTCGCGTGTGTTGTATCGTCCTTCGTGTTCGCACCTAGGACGCAATCTTGTAATTATACTTCTCTCTTCTGTAAATCTATGGTATGCCATTGACGTACTCTCGAAAAAACATTATGACTTTGTTTATCGGTTTCGTTCTTCAGCATTGAAAATGAAATCAGGGGCGTGCCCCTCAATTTGGAAATAAAATCACATGAGCATGAACAACGAAACCGAAATTTGATAACGAGGTTGATCAACATGGCTACATCTCTCAGACATGACTACATACGCTCCTCCCATTTACGAAGCAACATATTACAATCGACGATAAGCCCATCGAGGCCATCAAACAGGCCTTTGACCATCCGTCATGATCGGTCTGGTCACCCCTAATACATGTGATGTACCGTCCCTCTTGTAATCTTTGTCTAGCCCGCCATCTTATGTCTAGTCTAAATAAAGGCCTACCAGCTTATGTCTAGCCAAATCCTATTCGGCACCTTAAGCGCCGAATATAGGCATTATGGTACACGGCGCACACCCTCCCCGTACGCTAGGTTTCGATAGCGGGCCGGCCCATATGATCGTTCTCTGTTTCTATAAAAGAGAAAAAGTGCGTGCCAGCCGGATTCGAACCAGCGACTAGATTCTAAAGACTTCAACGCCATAACCACCCGACCAACGAACCTTAAGTGTCAAAGAGTGGTTTGTTTGGCCTTTTCTTCTTTTTTATTTTCTTCTATGTCCCTTTTACATTTTTCTCAAAGTTGCGAACTTTTTTTGCGAAAGAAATTCGTGAACCTTTTTCCTGATAGTAGATGAACTTTTTTTCAAATTCGTGAACATTTCTCAAAATTGATAAACTTTTTTCAAAATCGATGAACTTTTTTTCAAATTTGTGAACTTTTTTTCTGGAAAGTGGGTGAACTTTTTCAAAATCAATGAACTTTTTTCAAATTTAATGAACTTTTTCCAAATTCAATGAACTTTTTTCAAAATTTTCTAGACTTTTTTCATAATCCCGAACTTTTTTCAAATCTGGCGAACTTTTATTTCAACTTCGATGAACTTTTTTCCAAATTCGATGAACTTTTTTCAAATCCGATAAACTTTTCTTCAAAATCGATGAACTTTTTTCGTATTCGATGATTTTTTTTCAAAATTGATGAACTTTTTTTGAATACGATGAACTTTTTTTTGAATCCGATGAACCTTTTTTCAAATCCGATGAAGTTTTCTTCAAAATCGATGAACTTTTTTTCATATTCAATGAACTTTTTTAAATTTGATGAACTTTTTTCAAATTTGATGAACTTTTTTTCGTATTCAATGATTTTTTTTCAAAATTGATGAACTTTTTTGCAAATTCGGTGAACTTTTTTTCGAATTCGATGAACTTTTTCCTAAGAACCAGAGTATGTACTGTAGAAAACCGGTTGGTTTTTTCCTAAGAGAAATCATGACATAATGTAGCAATTCTCGAGAAGAGAAAAAAAAGTGATCAAGCGTGCTGCGTGAACCAGCGATCGAGCGATCGAGTGGGCGGCTAGCGAGCGGGAGCCAGCGCGCGTTGCTGGGCCAAGCCCATGCAAGCGACGCAGCGGGCGCTGGGTTCGCTAGCGGGCGCTGAAGGCGCTGGCGAGGAGCTCTCTTATGTCTAATCTAAATAAGGTCACAACCAGGCCAAACTTGGGCCCCAGCAAGCTGTTAACCCATTTGTGTCAGCCTGCCACACTCCTCCATTTTTCTCACGTCGGGCCGTATCCAACAGGCCACATTGGCATTACCCAATGCGACCGTGAATCCTATTGGACGCCCGTGTGCGGCAAGCTGCCGAGGAAACGCTCACAGCTGTTTCCGTTCGCGTGCATGTTGGGCCGGCCCACTACGGGTTCGCATGCTTCTTTTTCGTTCGCTGCTTTTCTTTCGTTAGTTTTTTTTCTTCCATGTTTTGGTTTTCTTTGTTGTTTTTTTCTTCTGGTTTTGTTCCGGTTTTCTTCTTCTAGTTTTGTTTATGTTTCTTCTGGTTTGGTTTTCTCTTGTTTCTCTTCTGGTTTTTGGTTTTTGTCCTGTTTTCCTCTTTTGGTTTTGGTTTTTTTTCTTTCGGTTTTGTTTTTTCAACGAATATACAAATGCTCAATATGTTTCTTAATTTTGTTCATTGTATATATTACATAATGTTCAGTGTGTATTCGTAAATTGTTCAACGTTCTTTTACAAATGTTCAGTGCGTATCCGAAAATTGTTCAGCGTGTATATTCATATTTTCAAAAAAGTTCATCGTATATTCAAAAAAGTTCATCGTGTATTATTTAAAATGTTCAACTTATTTTAAGAAAATGTTCAACGGATATTGCAAAATGTTCAACGGATATACAAAATACTTTATGCATACTTTAAAAAAAGAATTCAACAGAGTATGTACTTAAACGTTCGAGCCTTTGATTATCACAACAGGTCGCAGCTTCTGTTGGTTAGCAACGCTAGCTGAATGAATGGAGGTCGCGGGTTCGAGCTTTGGTTCACGCTTGAATTACTTTTTACTCGTCTGGAGCTTCGTTTCCTCCTAATGGGCTGGCCCATGCGCTCTTCCTTTCTGCGCGGAAGCTCGACCATTGGACGCACGCGCGCGTCCAATAGGAGCTCTCAATGCGACCCGCATCGACTTCTGCGTGAGGTTCGCATGCAGGGCCGACCCACGGAACCGTGGCCGCGTCACGCGTGTCTTTTTTCCATTTCACCTATTTATATATTTTTACAATATATATATATATATATTATAAAAAATTGCTGGGTTTTTCTATACGTATTCATCGCGTATTAAATAATGTAAATGTATTGTAAAATGATGTTCGGTCAGCCTTTAAAAATATGTTTGTACCATTACTAAAAAAAGGTATGTGACATTGCCAAAAACTTCACATGATTCCAAAAATGGATATGACATTTAATAATAACGTTATATAATGTTAAAAAAATCATGAAATGTAAAAAATGTTTGTACCATTTTAAAAAAGTTAAATTTTTAAACAATGTTCACGTCTTTGAATCAACATGTTTGTGACATTATTAAAAACAATGTTTATCCAATTTATAAAACTGTTCACATAATTTAAAAATAATGTTTTGTATCATAAAAAAATTAACATGTATTCAAAAACATTTCAGAACAAGTACTTCAAAAAAATAACCATGTACTTAAAATATTAAACATAATTAAGAAAATATTTTATATGTACACGAAAAATGTACAACATGTATGGGAAAAAGTAGGCATCAAAACATATATTTGAAGAAAATTACTCATGTATTAAACATAGTAAACATTTATGATTGTGTTCCTGATGTATACAAAAATGTAAAATGTGTATGAAATTTAGATATATGTTGAACAAAAAAAAATAAGAAAATTATTGAAAACCGAAAAAATGGAAACAGGAAACCAAAAATACCTAATAATGAATAACCAAAGAAAACCTCCGAAAAAACGCTCTACAAAATAATGTTTGTGACATTATTAAAAACAATGTTTATCCAATTTATAAAACTGTTCACATACTTTAAAAATAATGTTTTGTATCA